>NW_026562427.1:0-600000 GCF_027474105.1 Poeciliopsis prolifica
ACCCCGCCCAGCAAACGTACATTAACAACATACCATGTAGCTGTTCATCATGCCAGGTTATTTGAGCTCATCAGAAAAAAAAAAAAAAATAATAAAACACCTTTAACTTTTAATCAACATAGTGTTTTTCGTACTGGAATACCAAAATACTGCATCACCACTCATCCAGTTGATGGTATTTTTTAAGAATGTAAAATTTTCTGGAACATTTAAACATAGTTGAGTTGCTTTAAATGACAAAATCAAACAGAGCTCCTCTGACTGGCAAAGTAAAATGCCACTCTGACTAAAACTGAGAAATGTTATATCTGGATCAGATAACAAAATATTGCAGTTAATAACAAAATTGTCAATAAAAGCAGCTTTGGAGTCATTTTGAAAAAGCAGTGACAGACAAGAATAGCAATAGCAGATACTGCACTACAATGTACTGAATATTACTCAACACTCTAATGACGCACAACTTTCCAAGTTGATTGATGAACAAGTTTATCTTGAGGCTTTTTATTTAGAGCTATAGTCATTATATTCAGTTTTCTGTACTTTAAAACTTGAGTTTTTATGGGATGAGTTACATAGATTTTCATAGTAACTGCCTCTAAATTGTGATTTTGGATCCACGGGAAATTCTGAACTCACCACCATTGAAGACGACTTTTGGAAGCGGATCAGGAGCTTTTTTTGCGCCAGGCTCAACCGTTTTCCTCTGGCTTTCCGAAGCAGGACTTGGTTCACCCGCGCCGACGGACGGCACTTTGGCCGCAGCCGCACCCGGTGATTTTCGGGCTTCAGCCACTGATAGCAGTACGAACACAATGACATGTTCTGCAACAAACTGAAGACCGGACCTTTGTTTATCGGCCGTTGTCCTGAAATGACAAGAGCAAATCAGTCAAATGTAGCAAATGTATGGCAATTGAGAAAGTTAATTATATTTATGCATCTCCAATCACATTACTCAGTCTCATCTGTTAAAAATCAATCAGAATTGAAATCATGTCAATTTAACCTACAAGCCCTAATGCCACACTTGGAGAAACAAATATGAATATATCACATTTTTTTTTTTTTTTAAGAATCAAAATATCCCTGTTGTGATACAATATAGTCACTTATCTAGAATATAATGACTATTGAGTGTCATGATTTGATCCCAGGTTTAATTTTAGAACATTTCTCCTCTCTCTCCAAAATGCAAACTCATTCTCACGCTGGTGCATGCAGGCAAAACAAAACAAACCACGATAAGAACAATATGGTCAACAAAGCAAAAAGTTAAACAAGTAACTTTGGAACCAAAATTACAACTTGAATTAGACTAAATATTCAAACAACAGGAACAGGCAAGAATGCATCAAGTTTTTAGACAACCGATAGCCATGCGTCATTTCAAAAGTTTATCAACTTCTAAACTAGCAGAAGACAATTAATGACTTTAAAAAGCATTATCTGACATTTAGTCATCTACGTGCATCCAAATAAACAATTTACCATTACGAAGTACTTTAAGAGCAGCATAGACGCATTCTTTGGAATGAATCATTCCAGCTCAAACTAGAGTCGCAATGAAGGACTTTGGGTGGAGTGTACTAGTGAGTGTGGAAAACGTTCTGATTTCTTTGTCTTCAATATTGCACCTCCTGCACTGAAAACAGTTACGATGCATGTACATTTGTTCCCAAAATCTGCAGCAAATAGTCTTTAAGTCCTCTGATTTTCACAATAAAATTACCGGTAGTTGTTCTTGCAACAATACTGTATGTTCTCCAGACAAGCCAGTTGCTTCTTCCTGAAGCACCGCCATCCGTTCTATTTGCAGAGTGAAATCTTAGCAGTCTTTGTGAAGTAGCATCGCTGTCTGCGCCCTGATGTGGTTTATGCTGGCACGGGTCTGAACATGCACGTGCGAGCGCGCGCTTGATCCCAACTCGCAGTCTGCTGCAGACAGCTGGATGGCGGGGTATGTTTGGCTGAGGATTAAGTGAGTTTCATCAACCTTGACAAGCTGGTGACAAGGTCCTGCTCGCTGCTTCATTTTGTGGTTCTACCTTTTACACTTTAGGCCACAACTGATGAAAACATGAAAGAATTTAAAGGAGAACTTCAAATGAAAGGCGAGATCAGAGATGAAAAGGATTCAACTTACTTTCAGCCTGGTATGGCAGGTGTCTGTGAAAGAGGAACATGAGATCAGATTAGCCTTCAATAAAATTGTAAACAATTTAAATTATTACAAAATATGTATGCTTTCTTGTGGATTGCATTAGGATATTTGTGCATAACAAAAAAATTGGCCACAAATATAACTTATTCTTTCGATACTTCTTGTTTATGAATAAATTTCCGGAAACAACCTTTTAGAGGACGGAAAAATCAATTTAGAAAAAAATGTTTGTCGCCGACTTCTCTTCTCCTGTTATGTGTGGTGGAAAAATTCCAACCGGAAACCCAGCGGGGTCTGTCCCGAGCAATATAGGGCAAGTTCACCTTCCCAGAGGGCCTTGTCAACTTTTAGAGCATTCTCAATGAGATATTTGCACAAACATTTTAAATAAGCCACCGATAAGCCCTGCTAAAATTAGCTCTGGGATTGAATCAATGACTGGGGTCATTAGGAATCCAGCTGCACGTGAGGCCGGCCGGGTCAGGCTAATGGAAAAGAGAGGGAGGAGAATATCGGGTTGTTTTTAATCTGGAGCTGGCCCACAGTGGGAAGATACTGCATCCCACTGCTGGCCAGCGTTGAACTTTTTCACATTTTGTCACATTTACAAAAACAAACTTCAATGTATGTTAATTCTCTCTGAGCTAGATGGGGTATAATGAATCTGATGCTTTCTGTTGTGGACAAAGATTTGCAAAAAATCATTAATACCACAAATTAAGGACTGGAAAACATTTTCAGATCACATCGAAGCCTTTTCAGAAGATGCGCAATTAAACAAGCTGTAGTCCTCTGCAGAGCACCTTGAACAGTTGTTTAATTCTTCAGAAAGCTATTTATTCTAACATTTTCTGCTAATTAGGCAATATAATATTTGATTCCCTTAAGATCCAGATGCAAAACCACAATTCTGCCTTATTTAACCTTAAAGGAGAGCGACTACTACACCGCCTGATTGCATAAAACCTCATTTTGAAGTTTTCCGGCACGCAATCAAAGCAAAGACCCGGGATTTTCTGGGAATTCAGTCCTCTTCCTTTTTCTCAGATGAGCCGTCTCCCAGAAACTGCAGACCACAACGACACACCCCACTGCAGGGAACTCATTATCATACTTGTCATGCATCTCCTTTTAAGTGCATACTTCGCTGTGGCGATAGAGACTGGAGATATGTGCTGTAAACATGAACTGCGGTCAGCAGGGAGATGTAATCTGTAAAGGACTGTGTTGTTCATGTGTTCATAAAGAAAAAAAGAACACATACTTAAAACTGTAACTGATATTGATATTAACTTTTATAGACACTCAATGTTAATCTAAACAAACGTTGTGATGGTAGACAGCATCCGTGGTGATTCAGTGTATTTTATTTTCTGTCTCTTACTGAGATGGAGAGTCAAAGTGGTGATTAAAGGGTGTGACTACACATTCACCTCAAGAGAAAAAATTAGACCAGGCTTTAAAAATTATTTTTAGAGAATAAGCAAAACTTTCACAAACTATAAATTGGTTTTCATTCAAGCTTCAATAGAAGTATTAATGTAATAACTCTTTTGTTTGTTTTTCTTTCAAAATCAAAAACTGGTTAAGTAAAGGTACAAAAAGGACAAACTTTAATGTACAGTAAAAACTGATTTAATGTAAAATAATGACAAAATTATGAATCATAAGATAAGTGCAAATATTTATATTCACTCTTTTGAAAATGATTGACCTAATTTAACAGAGGCTTTATTAGATTTTAATTTAAATTAATTTAACAGAGGTTAAATTAGATCAATGTTTCTAGTAGTCTCACAATAACTGGAATATAGATCACCTGAGCACACTGGTGTTTGTCAAGTGGGTATACTATAAATACACTTGTATCTGGTTAATTAATATTTGTGGCTAGAGATTGAAGAACACTCCAAGCAAATCAGAGAAAAGCTTATTACAAAAGTACATGTCAGGGGATGGATACAAAAAAAATTACTGAAGCAAAATATGCAGTCACTTACATTACATTACAAATTTGTATTTAACTATCATTATTTTTGTAGAAATCAGTTTTGATTTCTTTAAAAACTTTAAAGAAGAGGAAGTAAATGGTAATGGTAAAGTTGTTAACATAAATTTTGTTAATCAAGATAGCTTTGTAAAAGCATTAAAAGGGTAAAGAAATCTATGGGGCCGAGTACTTTTTATAGGCACTGCACATCAGGTCATGCCTCTCGAGTTATGATTAACTTTTAACATAATTTCACAAACAGTATCATCAAACTCTAAAAGAATCGCTTCTAAAAAATATACAAACAAAGACATGTAATCAAAGCATACTGACACTTGAATGTCGTCTGAAAAAAGGTGAAGACAGCAACAGTAGGCACAATTTATGAGCATTACACATCCACAAACTAACACTCTAGTGAAATAATGGTTGAGAGACCCTCAATACAAATGGGGAAATGGTGGAAGCACAAAAACAAAAAAACAAAGAGGCATTACTGGGGGTTACTTTAATGGATGCCAACAATAACCTTCACGCACCTCTTCATGTCTGGAGAGACGCTTCAAATGGGGATTCTTATCGGAGTAATCTTCTACCTATTATTCAGTCTTTCATTTTTCGCCCTGGCTGGAGCCACTTTAATTAGCTCATCAAGTCAAGTGTAAAATTTTGGCTCTGGGTGATGGTTATGTCTTCCCTGCCAGGCACTTTGGCATAAAAATGAATTTTGATAGCCGTCTGGAAATGCATCTCAAAATTATGCCTGCTGCACAGTCTGCTGCTGTTAAAAACTGTCAAAATGTTCAGCAATATCGCAGGTTATCATAGCCAGGAAATATGAGGACTGGACCAGAGTACTAATGTAACAGAATAACAACACACACATCTGTAAAATATCCCTGATTTGGGTTAAACAGTGAAACTCGTGTTTCTGTTTCCATCCCTAGTTTTGACCACAGATTTATTGGCTATGGTGAAAGTCAAAACCATCTGTCGGATATGGACAAGGCTTTTGATATGTCAACTGTGGTCCGGTGGGCTATTAGTGTGCTTTAAAAGACCAGTGACAACAAAGTTACCAGTTTTAAACCAATAAAATCGAACTGCTGCCCTCAGTTACTGATGAAGGTCTTCCACCTAGCGGACTCGATGTGTCATCATTAAGCGGCACACAAGTGGCGTGGCTCTGATCTAATAATGCAAAGCGACGCCTCATGTTGACAAGAAGCAATCCTTACATGAGATACCGTGACAGCTCCGGGCATTTCTCCTCATACAGCAGAGACGCCTCCAGCAGAAACCGTGCAGACATTTCGTCAGAATGTGGCTGCATTTTCAAGACAAAACAAAAAAAGAAGAAGAAAAGAGGTCTCCTCGTGTTACTGTTGAAGAGGCGAAACTAAACGGAAATAACTTCAAATAGAAAAAATAAAAAAGCTGAACTCTGAAATAGTCGTGTAGTAAAAACTGAGACTTTAAAGAAGCGATAGTAAACACTGTTGTCCTATATAAAGTGTGAAAATGATCACCGGGCAATCGCACACCAACTTTGCGTCGCATGGCTCTGATGTCAGCGACGTTGCATCATGGGAAACGGAGTAAAATAGTCTTTCTCTCGCTCTCTCTTCTCCTCTGTCTCACTATGGTTGTCAGAGTGAAAGTACATTTTGAAGGTAACCCCAATGCAGGCATCACGATTAGATCACGTTTTTTGCATTAAGAAGTATTTTTTATTGGTCGATATGGAACTCTAATCTTAGATGTCATGTTTTCATCAACTTTAAGTGAAAAATCACCATAATTAACAGAAATGGAGGATTGTGCAGCCTATAATTAATCTGTATAATGTGTTTTATGTAGTGCATTGAGTTACTGGAAGTAACTTCTTAAAATTGAAGTTGAAAAGTCAGTATTTTTGAATTTCCATTGAGATTATTCCACATTTTCTTCTTCTTCTCCAGTTGTGTATATGGCAACTGTGGATCAGTGGACAGAGCCATCAGTGAGACTTGTTGTACATTTGTCAGCTGGATCATTATGGTGTAAATTTTCCATTCCACTATACACCCTCATTGAGATCCGCTTGCCATTGATGCCAAAGCCATTGAAACACTGCTCAGCTGATAAGACAGGAAGGATCCATCCTTTCATGTGTTTTAAGTCAAATTCTAACCCAAACATCTGGATGCGGTAGCTGAAATGAAGAGCAGGCAATGTTTTTCCAGTGTGTTATAGTGTTATTGGTGGGCCTGTGTGAATTGTAGCCTCTGTATTGAGATGTGCCACATCTTGACACTCCTTCACCACGCTTATTAGTGAGTGGCTTTGAGGTTACTTTTCCTCGTATTCATCAGTCATTAGTTTATCTAATGCTGAGACCGACCAGAAGTTGCATTATCACCTTCTCATTTGTCATCAACACAACCCAACGCGTTAGATTAACATCCTAATTGACAACTTCAAAGTTTCTCCAGCAATCTTTTCTGGTACCGTGACCTCTGACGTCACAACATTTTAAATCTTATTGGACAATGAGAATCACTATCATTGGATAATATTGGTTGGCTGTATTAACGTCCCTATATCCGCACTCAACGCATTAAACATTTTTTTATTATTATTATTATTATTGTTGTTTTTTAGAGTTAGCATCCTTGCCGGCTCTCCTAGCGAGTACAACTCCCTCGCTTATGTTTCTGCTGGAAATGCATTTATTTTGAGGGGATTCAGAAAGAAGGAGCCGGAGTGAGACTGGATAGTTCGAAGAGGCATCCGGGGAGAGAGAAAGAGAGAGAGAGAGAGAGAGAGAGAGAGAGAGAGAGAGAGAAAGACTGCGCGCACCTTTGGATAGGCTGTAAAAAGAAGAACTCGGGCAGACTGCAGGAGCGGGGACCGTCAGAGGACAGGAGAGACGACACAAAGGGGTTTGGAGAGACTCCACGCCAGAAGCAATATATACAGCAAAGCACCGCCAATGTGCAAAAGAGAGATGAGCGGCGACTTTTATTCACGTCTTTCAGACGGTAGGTCCTTTTTACACCGTCTGTATTTGTAAAAATAGACGGTTTATTTAAGCATTTCAACGAGGTTGCGTTAGTTCGCATCTAACTGGGAATTCATTGTAAAGCAGAAATGTCTGATGACATCATTTCTAAACTACTATTTTTACCCATTGAATTTTTTTTTAACTTACTTACTTCAACTTTGGTGGTCTGTAGCCGAATAAATGTGGGAATTGTAGTAAGTCTGGTTCCTGGTTTCATATTTATATTAGCATAATATGTACTGGTCCCCCCCCAAGTTTAGCTTTCTCTGTCGGGATGCGCGCGCTCTTGAATCACTGAATGGATGGAGATGGCAGCTGTCACCAGACAGCTGGCCAGCTATTAAATCACCGGAACATAGAGCGCAGAACGGAAACCGGTGGAGTGAGGCTGTGGGAAGGGTTGCTCTTCACTTTGTCCGCCAGTAAATCCTCCTTATCAGGCTATGTCAGCGCTCACAAATGATTGAAATAGAGCGCAGCTCGCGGATGAAGGGATTCGCCCTCGTTGCAGGTTTAAATTGACTCCACAGGAGGGTCAGGCTGGGGGAGGGAACACACACACCCCCACACAAACACACGCACACACACACACACACCACACACACACACACACACACACACACACACACACACACACACACACACACGCACGCACGCACGCACGCACGCACACGCATAAAACTCAGCCAGGAAGGCTGACAAATGATGTTCGGAGCGTGAGCACATCCCCGGTCGGTGCAGTGTGAAGCCCCTCCAGAAGGAAATCGCTCCAGGACTGTAGTTTTCTTTCCTCTCAGTGACACGGATGTGTCCTTAACGCGTCCAGCGCCTTTAAAAGTTCAGTTTGCTTTATTTTGGTTATGCCATGGACAGAAACAAAGCAGTGTGTGCTTTTGATGTGTAAATAGAAATCTGAAATGTCTTGTCCATTTGCATTCCAGTACCATCATACCCAAAACACTGGAAGCCATAGCTGAACAGAGCCAGGGTACTCTGGAGGAGCTGCAAAGATTCACATCTCAGGCGGGAGAATTTGTTTACAGGACAATTCTTAACTTTACATTTGACTGTACATTTGACTTTTATCTAAAAAATAAAAAATGGAGACATCTGAAAGAAGATGCTCTGGTTAGTGGAGACTTGGAACTTATTAGACTTATAAGACTTATTAAACATGCAAAACTTTGTGGGTGTAATAAGATGTCATTGCACATGACTCTTAATCTGTCTTTTTGGGGTTGGTGGCAGTATAAATCTAGTGGAGTTTTCTCCAACAGACACCTCGAATGTGGTCTGCGTTCATGAAAAACTGCAGGGAGCTAAATACGGGGCAATTCTGTTAGATGCTGCAAAAGACTTCAGACTGAGTTGAAGGTTCACTTACCACAAATGACATTAAACATACAGCTGTCCAGAGTTGAGTCATTTACATCAATGTAAGCTCATGTGCTAGAATGACGCGGTCAAAGTTCATACTTTGTTGAGAATCCTTGGGAATTCTCTGCATAGACTTCTTCATTCAATCTACCTGAGACTGAGTTATTTTGCAAAGAACCATCAGTAAGTCTCTAGCTGTGAAACACTTTAAACGTCATAATCAGTAGAGTCTGATTCTACATTGTCGCTTTTGTTTGCCACTTTTTTCAGTTAATCATGTAATTTCAAATGGTCCCTTTCATTTTTACATTGGATCTCTTTCAGTAAGGACCAGCTTATCATTTAACTTATGCCCATATTTTCCAATGTTACTGCTGCTCCTGTGTTTTTCTCTCCCAGTGTGATATTTCAACCACAGATGTTCCATATCTACTGTTTGTTTTTCTCTCTCTCTCTCTCTGGGTTGTTTTGTCACAGTGGGGCTCTCCTGTTTCAGTTTACACCTTATTAGTTTTATGCTCTGCACTCAGTTTTGCGAGTCTCTTTTGCACCCTTTTCATTATTATCATCCATGAAACTACTTCTACATGATCTTGCCTTCCTCCTACCTCTATTTGGGTTCCGTAGAAGCCACAATATATGACACTTTGAGACATATGCCAAAAGACTTACATCTGTTATTGCAGTGCAAGGCAATTCTAAAATGTATTGATTGTAGGGACTCAAATGCACCACTATTTGGTGTTAGTCTGTCACATATGACATTGACAAAAAAAACTACAGAATTTTGTGGCTTTGTTCTCTGCAAAAATGTCTCAACATCACACTTACCCTGAAATTATGATGAGCAGCGTAACAGGTTGTCAGGTTGCCATGAAAGTTGGAGCACTTTGACTTTTTTAAAACCAGAACAAACTGGACATCTTTGATGTGTGCATGTTTAATATGAGTGAAAGAGGATTGTTAACGTCCCTCGTGTATGATGGAGGCTGTGCACGTGACCGTGCTATTGACACACACACAGAGGGTCATACCTCGGATAAGGCAGGACTAAGAGGACTCTTCTTTCACCAGCAGAAAGAGAAGAGGCACCCCCAAAAGTGTCGCGTCAGCATTTGCAGGGAAATGCCAGTCTCACTATTAGCTGCAGCAGCAGCGGCAGCCACAGAGTCAGCTGTCGCCTCTGAAACGCAACACCGCCTCCGATTATGCTGAGAGAGCTCAGGAGAGAAGGCCCAGCACTGCTCTGTGAGTGTGGCTAAATGCATGCATTGGTGTGGGTACACTCAGTGTCTTTGTGATGACTTTTCTCACTCGGCCAGTCATGCAGCTATAACAACCTGAGGGTCCCCTTCAGTCGGTTTTTGTCCTGCATGCTGATGCGAATCACAGTTATTCATCCGTCTGAGGTCATTCCCCTGCAGAGCTATAACTTTCTGTATATTGCCTGGAACATTGGTGGGTTTGTTCAGTAATGAGTGTAATTATGCAGCGTGGTATACAAATTAACGACAACTAATGTTCAGTGTTTTTCTTTTTCTTTTTTTTTTTGCTGTGTATATAATTAGATTTTTCTAGAAATTGACTTATTGAAGTGTTTTTAATTTTTTACTTAGTGACTGAGAGCACAAGCTCCTCTGATGCAATCTACTCGGGATGTAATTATCACAGAGGAGAGGGACAAGGTCAGTGCTTTATTTGATCAGGAATGATTCTTGTCTATGTGCAGCTTGGAAGTAGTCCATACTTTACTGATGACTATCCAACATTCAGATGTTACTTCCAGAGTATGATCTTTCACCTTCTGCCTGATTTACACAGTAATCAATAGGCGGAAGCCTTTAAGTAGTTTTTTTTTTTCTAAAGCAAATCTGTGAGAATAGTGTCATTTTATATTCAACGTTTGAAGTGATTACCCCATGGAGATTAGGTGTGAAGAAGGTTGAGTCACTGAAAGCTGCACATGTTATTTTTTCTTTGTGAAAAAATGTGAACACTTCATTTTTCCAGTTCTCTGGTCTTGTTACATATTTCTCTTAAAGTATATTTTCCCATTGAACACTAACTAGAGGATTAGTGTTTCTGTCTTTCTGTACACGGTGAGTGTCTGTGTGTACATTACTTTTTTATCTGTGCTCTGGATGGTGCATCAGTGTGCACGAGCTAAATATTGAGAAAAACAAAATATTAAGAAAAACTAAGGCGTTCTGCAAAGAGTGGTTCCCAGCATAAATAACCTGGTGAGGCATTCACACAAAAGCCAAGACAAGGGACAGAGAGGAGCAATTGTGGCATGTAACTTTGTCTACGTCTTTCTAGTTCCAGGTATATTGTTTATTTAGATAGCATGCACTAAACTGGAGTAATTTAAAATTTTTGATGGAGTGAAAAAATAAGGATCACATGCTGAAAATACTGAATGACCGATGGAGGATTTTCTGCTTAACGGTATGTAAAGTTGGCCGAGTGAGGATGGAAGGAGTTTGGTTTGCTTGGAGATGGAGCCAGGATGGCAGATCCTTCAGCCAGGCACGACTTTCTGCCAATAGTAACAGAACAGAAAATGACATAAAAACAACAAAACTGGCGTACAAGAAAAAATGCTGGAAATAATGCACATTACAAATTTTACACTTTTGTTTACAAGAATAATAATATAAAAAAAATAAAACCATGAATCTTTGTCCTTCCCCTTCTCAATCCTGCACTACTTTATGTTGGTCTATCACATAAAGTACAATCCCAATAAAATATACTGAGATTTGTGGCTGCACTGTGGAAATTCTGAAACATTCAAGCTTTACTTTTGAAACACACTGTAAGATCAGGAGAAATCACCACTCCCTATTAAGCTGAATGCTGTTGTCTGTCACAGATAACTGTGTGTCTGTTTGCCATTTATCTTCCAGTTTGTATTTGTTTTCTTCTGTCTTTGCTCCACCACGTTAATCCTGTTATTTTATGAATGAGCATGAATCTCAGACTGAACAGGAACAAGGCGTTATGCAAATTTGGAAAATTGAGTTTGCTCCTCTCTCTTACAACTATTTTCTCATGTATGTTGGAATCATACCGTGCGGGCTGAATTTCCTCATCTGCATGCATGAATTCTGGCTCTATCTCCCTGCAATCAGAGGAGCCAGGCCATTGTTACCACTGGCACAATGCACCATTGTCAGCTTCCTTTTGTGTGAATCTTTGAATAGGGTGGAATCTTCTACAAGGGGATGCACGGTGCTCACAATTGCTGCAGTTCACTGTCTGATCATTGTCCTTCTCACAGAGCAAAAGCTCTTAATTATTTTTAATCATAATCAATCGTTGAATAATTGCTTTTCCCAGTGGTCCAGGGAGGGTATTGAAAGGCATTGCCTCAGCAATGGAAGATTTTTTTTGTGATTGCAAAAATGTTGTTTCTGATGATAGTTCGATTGCAGAAAAGTGAGATTTGATGTCCTTTAGATTTGAGCTATTAATCACCTCTACGTTTCCAAGCCTCTTTCATTTTGTCTTACCGCTGCAAATGCATCTAATCTCAAAAACATCCACATGCCTCACAATCTCAGGTCTACATTTTACTTCCAAATTATGTTCCGTCTCTCTTTTGAGAAAAGAATATGGGCTGCACTAACGGCATTCTGCCCTTGGTTCTCTAGTCTCGCTAGTTTTTATTATTTTTGGGACATTCTGTCCTTCATCTCCTTTTCATCTGTCCTTCGAGTTCATATCCCTGTGGTTTCAAATCTAGGTTGGAGCCATTTTCATGCACTGAAAAAGGCGGGAGGAAAAATAGTTGTGTAATTGCTTCGCCGTACGGCGTCGTGAAATCAGAAGCCTGGTTTTAACCCGTCAGGCTGATGAGAGCGTCTTTGATAGGGCTGCAAGATGGGATAGTAAAGCACACCACAGCAGTAATTTTTGAAGAAATGTCGGGGGCGAGGGGAATCGTTTTGGTCTTTTGACATTCCCTTTCCCTATCTGCAAAAGGAATGTCATGCAGTCATGACATTTTTAGACCTTTGTTAATGACACACAAACTTAGAGTTCACTAAGCTTTGACCTTTTAATGACTGTTACATTACAAACTCCCCGAGAGATAGCAACAGACAGTCACAGAGAGTAACAAGAGGCTTAGGGATGTTCTAGATGTTCACCCTCTGGTTATTTAATAGCTTGATCAAATTATGTCAATGGACTTTGATATCTCAGTCTCCTAATCTGATTGAAGTCCAGTCAGAAGGATGGTTTCTTTTATTTCTTCTTCGACAAAGAAAGAGATTTAACAAATGTTCAACTTTTAATACCTAATGGTAATCTCAAGGTAAAGTTTGGGAGGAAAAGAAAGGTGAATAAAACCAAAGAATAAATTTGACTTTGCAAAACTGGAATTGGCAAGAGCCCACGGTAAATCAGGCATAACGTTTTACTTTCTCTGAACCAAAGAGAGTCCAAGATCCCATCTTGGACTCTGTCTCTCTTTCTCTCTCTCTCTCTCTCTCTCTCTCTCTCTCTCTCTCTCTCTCTCTCTCTGTTTTAGGTGGAGAGAAGTTATGTTTCAGCAGAGGATATATCTGGGTTAATGACTCTGGTCTGTGTCCCTTTGTCCAGATGCTTCTCACTTTGGATTCAGACCCGTTTAAAAAAAAAAAAAAAAATCAACAGCAATCAACGTTGTTGACTGCAGCTCCTTTAGGTCATGAAAACATCCAGATTTAGATGTGAAATAAAAAGTAGTTGTGATTAATTTATAAGGTGTGTCAATGACATTTTAAAGGGACCTGGTGAAAAGCTGTTCAGTGAATTGAAAGTCAGGTCTTAGGTGTTCTGGGCACTACACTGACTTGTCCATGAGACCAATGGGTAGTGTATTCATTGGCTTGGTTTGCCCACATATCAAATTTTAACATTAGCATTCAGTTTTCTTCCAATGCATATTGCATACCTATCGTGACAATTTAATTTTTTTTCCAATGACACGCACCAGTTTTCACCGCAGGGCTTCCGAACAGACATATCTCTGTGGGCCTGAGCGACTGGTGGTTATTAACCTTCTAGTAAAGCAATTTAGGCCAGAGGAGTGTTTTTCTCCAGCTGTCGAGTGCAGTGAATATAAGATGTAGCCAGGAATGCGAGAACCCTCATTGTAAGGTGAAAAAAGGTTATTTTTATTCGCCAAGTGATAAATGTGGTGTCTGTGAAGGTGCAGCGCCCCATTTGGCCCTCTCTTCATTGCTTTCATTCATTCTCCATTAGGATTTTCCTTATGTTCTAGCACTCTGTGTTCATTTCCTGCCCTCATCGGATTGTCATTTCTCTCTCTCTCTGCACCTCCAAATTTTCCTCATCTTCTTTCCGTGTCTCGCTAATACAGAATCCATTGTAACCGACTGTATCTGGCGTCCCTTCCAGCTCCCCTCCCTTCAAATGTGTTTCCTCTGTGACCCCCCTTGTTTTCCTCTTCACAGTGGATCTGCTGTCCAGGTCCGAAGGTGACTCGTTGGCTGGGCCAGAGCTGCAACACAGGACATGGGTCCTGCCTCTTCCTACCACTCGTCTTGTGTTGCAGCCAGTGGAGCTGCCTGCTTTGACTGTCTGCTGCTCTGTCTGCCCTACTGATGATGGATTGAGTCTCTGGAACATAGGAATCCTGTCAAGTCTCAGACGTTATGACCAGAATCCTCACTTTGCAGCTGCCCCTGTGTCAAATTACAGTCATTTGTTGGATTTTTGAAGAGTGCCTTAAAAGTACATTTGTTTTCATGTACTTTTCATGTATGTTTTTTTGGCAATTTAAATCAAACATGTTCCCTACAGCTTTTGGCATTACTGATAAATAAATGAAATGAGTCGACATGTAAAACATTTTGTCATGAAGTTAATGTTTTAATGAAAAATGTTTCCAACTTTTCATTATTTTAATTTGATTTATTTATTTGAAATATGTCTTGACATGTTTTTGCTGCTGTCCTTTTTGGTACTAGCCATAAAGATCTAAAGTTATTAAAACCAACACAAAAAAGACCTTGTGATCATTTTGAAAAATGTAATCATATCATGCTGTCCTGATGCTGTGGACTCTGTATTGTGGTTCTTAAATTCATTCATTTCTTTAATTTTTTTGTTATTCAATAAAAGGATATTTTCACCATGAGATCACCTTTCTCTTGCTTATGTTTGCGCCCTCAGCAACTAAACATGAAACATACATCAAAAGTCCAACTCAGGAAATCTAGAAAATAAGTTGTTTCCTTCAAGCCAGAGTTAATTTTTTGCACCCCAAAGGGAAAATGGAAAGCATTTAAAGTGAAGGTCTTGGAAACTATATACACTGCTGTCCAAAGGTCATAGGGGAAGAAGCCACCTGTTGTAGACATACAGGACAATATTGCAATCCAGGCCTCATTGATCACAACAACAGACTTTGCAGAAGGACACAGCTGTTTTTTAGTTGTTTTTTTTTTAATCTTTTCTCCTGAGTATTATAAGAACAGACAAGGCATAGTGAAAGAATCTGTCACCATGTTCCTCGTGCTTGGAGATAAATCCCTCTTTATGAGCGTCTGGGTGGAAGAGATCACAGAGTGGTCACGCATCAGGTGTTCCTGCTTTACCCGTTCAGCGACACACTAATAAAAGAGTGAGCGTGAGGGTGCACGTGGTTTAGATTGTGAAGCTGCCATCAGCGTTTGAATGACCGATTCGAAGACATATCTTGTGTGTGAAATTCCCCTGCTGTCAGTGTCGCTCAATTTAAATTGTTTATAAATAAAAAAGGAAGCTGAGAAAAGCCATTTATTGAGAGACTGGCCCCTTCCTAACAGAACAGAGAGAGGCCATTGCGATATAACAGAGGGGATCTGCATAGCAATTGGACGACAAAGGGACAGGACAGGACACTGACCCATTACAGAGGGTGAAGAACTCATGTCTCAGAAACACACTGTTATTTACCAGTACATAAATCAGGAGTTAATAAGGTTTTGCCATAGACCTCCTGTTTTATCTTGAGGTAGAACTCAGATAAACAACAGAACATCTAAACTGACATTGTTATAGTAATAATATTTATAGTTTGTTGTGCTAGCAGGGGTAACAGCAACCACTGGGGAATTTTCTTCACTTTTTCACATGTTGTTTTGCTGGTCTCACTGTTTACAACCCAGACGCAAGTGGTTAGCACAGTCCACCTACCAGCATCACTGAAGCTCCCGTGGAGTGTAATGCCTGCAAGCAGAGACTTCCTGTGTAAACAGTAATGATTGTCTAAGCGTCTGGGACACAACAGGATGTTGTGATTACTCACATCTTTTATACATGCCCTTGAATAATTATGACACAAGAAAAAAATGTGAGAAATGTTATTTCATGTTTATGAAATGACTTTGTACCAGAACCCATCTAATTTCACCACTATGAACTGCTGTCTAAGCTAATAATAAAAATAAAAATTTTAAAGTAAAAACAGTTGGGAAAACTTCACCTGATCTCACTGACGTGGAATAATTTTATTCATGTTAGTCCATCATGAACTGTTGCATTGAGTCCTATATCCAAATGACAGGTTCAATGTTCTGAGCATGATTTTTGTGAAAAAGTTTAGATTTTTCATCAGTGTGAATGAGAGTTTACTAGCAAAGTAGTGGGAATGACACCACAGCAGTAGAGCTTCAAGTATGTTTTCAGAAATCCCTATTGATTGGAAGCATGGATCTCTAGATTTGGAAAGTTGCAGTTTTACTGTTGTTTTTTTTTAAATGTATGGCTCAGGGGAGCTTCTTCAAAATTACACACTTTGTGTTGGTACATCACATACGTTTCCAATGAGAACCAATATATGTTGAAAATGTGAGGTTTTGACCTGACATGTTCAAAAAAAAAAACATTTGAAAGAGTTGGATTATGTGCACAAAGCTCTTCTGCATTTTGCAACTGTGCCAAATAAAGCAATTTGTTTTAGCTAAGGGTAGGGGAAGCAGCAGACAGACTGAGGGAGTGTATGCTAAGGGAGGGACTTGCCAGAGGTGTCACTTTGTGCTATTTTGGATATTTCTGCACTATGTGTCAAAACACTGATTCTTCCTTGATGATGACACGAGGAGAAATATACTCAGTTTTGAGCTCTGAGAAATAGAAAACAGCCTGAACCTGAGTGATGAAGTAAGGAAATGATTTTCTTTCAGCTTGTGACCAGATATGGTAATATTCTACAGTGGCTCAAACTTCAGACCGAAAACTGTCACTATGGACTGGATAATAATCGGCTGGATGCGTACAATCAATTTTAGCATTTTAAATGTACTCAGAGATGAAGAGTGGAGAGGTAGGTCTCGTAAAGTCAAGCTTGCTCATTGTGATGAAGGATCGCCAATACAAATCAGGCTCACTTTGAGAATAGAGTATGCAGGTGGCAAAGTAATCAATTCCTTACTCCTGTGCCAGGAGCTGAAAATCTATTCTCACACCCAAGGTCATAATGGGATTTTAGTTGCAAGAGATCGCTTGACCGCAGGGGGAGTGCATGGGAGACAGAAGAAGGTTAAAGAGTGCGGAAAAGGGCACATTCTGCATTAATTATGCCCTACCTCTTGCATGACTTTGTAGAATTTGAAGCACCTGGACTCCTTCCAAAGACCCGGAGCATTTAGCAAGATACTCAATGTGCCAGGACTCACAGGAGGACTCATTTAGCAAAGGTAAGTCCTTGAGAAACCCAAAAGGCAGGAAAGAAAGGGATTTAAGTGAAGCCTTGAAAGATTAAGAGAGACATGCAGCAGCAAACTGAAGTGTGAGAAGAAGAATTGTACATTATTAGACTGCAGGAGGGAAGTTAAGGGGTGAAAGACTCTCCTCTTTCTCCCTGAAGGAGGAGGAAAGAGTGTTGGGGGATGATTCAATAAAACAAGGAGAGGCAGCACCTCGGTGACAGCTCACAATTTTGACAAATTTTCCTGCGCTGTGAGTGGCACTGGCACTGCCTTCAATAACAGAAAAAGCTGAGACTGAGAGCTTGGCAAAACTGTTCAGAACAGGTTTTTAGTCATTTGAATGTGAAGGTCTGTTAGGTTGCACTTACCCTGAAAACACAAACCCTCTCCTTAATCATCCCGTTGGCTTCGCTCCATTTTAGTACACAAAAGAGAAGCAAGGTTTCAATCAAGTGGCATTGTTTCTATTCTTGGTAGCCCTGTGATTATGCAAGTTTGCCATGTCTTTTTCAACTGCTGCGCAGAGAAGGCGAGAAAGATACTCTGCCAGTCGTTTTGAAGCCAAATAAGCACTTTGAGAAGGGGAAGTAATGGGGAGCATTTTCAGTCATTGCCATGTCAGCACCATACAATACAACTAAAGTTGTATTGTAATGTGAGCTTTCAACAGGTGTTCGGTGCTGGGCTCTAAAGAAAAAAGAGGTTGATTTTAATGCAGCTTACTAAGGAGTCAACTGAGTTTTTATGAATTCCAGCAACAATTTTTTATTTAATGGATAAAACCTAATTTTAGTAATTTAGTGGTTGTTAAAGGGATGACGACAACATGAAATTTGAAGATATTACATACATTTTGCAGCAGAGGTTGAGCACTAATTGTTTTTCATTTGAAGGATGTCAACTGCAAATAGAAACACTACTGCCTCCAGGAGTTCAAGTGTCTGGCCCAAGACAAGATGAGGCAGGGCATCACTCGTGCCTGGACATGGCGAAGACAAAAATGGAGCCAAAAAGCAAACTATTTGATTTACTGGTCCTACATGGAGGTTGGTGTAGGGCAGCTGCTCCCTGCTTTCAAATGAGTCAGCCGAGGCGGTTTGGGCAGCTGGTCAGGACGCATCCTGGAGGCTTTCCACCTGCTACAAGGAGACCGAAAGAAACTGCACACTGTGAAACTCATCTTATATAGTTTCTGAAACTATATAAGATGATATCAGACTTTGATATGTTACAAGTGTCTATTTTTGTTAATTCTAATGATTATGGTCACTACTGGAAACCCAAAATTCAGTAATGAAACAAAACCGAATAATGTGTAACATCAATTAATGAAAAAGGTTTCCGTGACAGAAATGTTTTGCTATGGATGACACAATAATGTGGAAGACTGTTGGCTTGACAGTCGTGAAGCAGACAGTCATTAACGCCTTTTCACAAGGAACAGATGCAAGCGGTCATTGTGAAACAGTGTGTTGTATACAAGCACATGTGGACAGATCAGTGGAATGAAAACATGGTAGAAAAAAATAACAGAGATACAAACTATAACAATAAGATGATTTAGTAATATGTTAAGTTTTCTTGTGCGTCAGCTTCCGCATTGTCCGATCTTACGTCGCTGCTATGTGTTTGATTGACTTATGTTCTTGAATTTGATTGTTTTGAACATCACTGTCTGAGGAGCCTGTAAGTCAAGTGTCAGATTTTATTCAAGTGTGTTTGTGTTTCTCTGTGGCTTCATGCAAGTCATAAATATTTCAAAAGCGGCATTTCAGACAGTTCACTCCTCTCTTTTGGAAAGAAAATCTGTCTTTGATGAAGACTTGGGAATTTGGATGTTTTGCACACAACAAACCTGTAACACAGAGACAATAAATAAAAGGAACCAATAAATAAAAAAACCCCCCAAAAAATAACACGTTACCTTTCTAACTAATGGCGACCTGGAGATTTTTAAAATCCAAGGATAATCAACTACGATCAAGAATATTTGAGTTTCATTACCTGTTCACACAGATAAACCTTTTCATTATGTAATTATCACATAGCAGTTTTTGCTTCACTACGTAAGTGTGGGGGGCTGCCCTTCAAAGGTTTATTTGTTGGAGAGATTTAGATCACTGTTTTTTCACAGCAAATACCCTTCTCTGTGGCACAGAAACAGCCAGATATTCAGTGATTTATCTGAAAGCTCTTGCAAGGTCCCAGAGTAAAGCACGAGTAGGAATGAATATCAGCCTCTCTGGGCTAAATGTTAAAATTTAGGGTTTTATTTAAATCTTGAATTTCATCAGCATTTGATACGTCAGATAAATCTGACTCAACTCTCCTCTTGGGTTTGATGAGCTGATTAAAAACCTTTCCACATCTGAGCTGATGCCTTGTTGCAACAGAGAACTAATACGCTCGAGCTTCAGTTTGCAGCTGAACCGATTTGGAGCAAAAGGTTCCGCTTACAACTTCTTAACTCTCCACAGAAAGCTAGCCAAACACAAATAAAACTACTTATTCTCCATTGCTGTAGAGAGGAATATGACCTCACATCTGAGGAGAACTTCAGTTAAGGCAGACATCAAACAGCCTAACTGGTTTATACAAAACAACAACAAAAAAAAAGAAAACTTCCACTGACTAAACAATGTCAGATTTTGTGTCAATTCTACTTTTTTTTCTTATACTGTTTTTGCATCCAATTTTATAAAGTTTATTTTTCATTTGACTCTTCATATTCTATTTCTTAATAACTTCTTATATGAGTTTAATGTCTGTTCTGGCTTAGAAAAAAAATCATATAGGATGTTTGGAGGCTATGTTCTCTAAAAGGTGTTTGGTTTTTAACCATTTTGTGCGATATATCACGTTTCTTTTTGTGTGTGTGTAATAATAATTTTCCCTTTTATTGGGAATAAGGTTAGATATTGTTGGGAGTTTTGTGTGGTTGTTTTGTGCACAGTGGAAACAGAGAGGAAGAAAAACAAATAAAGTCCCAAAAGAATTACAGATGTAAATCTGTTGTATCAACAGACAAAAAAGAGAGAAAAAGTCATAGAAAAGATTAAAAAATGTTAGTGTAGGCAAGTCAGATGCTGAGGAGACAGATGTGAAAAACACAGAGAGTAAACAGGCCATTGGAGGAGAAGCAGAGGACAGGAAGAGTGATTTCATCTGCAGAAGATGAAAAAAAAAAAGAAAAGAAGAATCTCAAGCTGACGTCAGATAGAGGTCAGTTTATGATAAGTGTCCCTCTCTGTGCCCTCAGAGGGAGTATAGTCCGTTGCTGAGTTATCAGCTGCCAATCCCTCTCCTCAGGTCACCACAGACAAGGTGACCTTCTTTGATCAGCCAGCTGGTGGCAGCGAGCCGCAGAATGCTGACAGTGACAGGTGTTCACTTTCAGCTCCCGGCTCCCACCGGCGCTCTCTCTCATTATGGTTTATTCATCCGCTCTGAATTCCCACAAACTTTTAAAAGGGTAAGGAGGTCCCCTTCAGGGCAGACATGAATCAAGCGTTCTTCCACCTACAGTGATCCTCACAGGGTCGTAGAGAGCGCCGCAAAGCACATTCAACCATCACTGCTGTCGCTGAGCAAACAATGAGAATCCCGACGGCTCATTACATTCACTCAAAAATGACAGAAGAGCAGTTGTGAGAGAACTTAGTTTTAAAAATAACTGGATCATTTCTGCCCATTTCTATTTGAAAGAGAGAACATCCAGCCTTCTCTTAGGCTCGTGAAGACGGCAGCATAAAATAAAATGGGAATTTAACGTGACCTTCCCTGTAATTTACTCTAAAGACTAAAACATTAAAAAGACATTCTGTTTGATTATTGCTTGTAAAACATAATTTGGCATCATCTAACTGAAAGTAAAGCAAATACAGTGCCCCACGAAAATAGTCACATTCCTTCAACTTTTTCACATTTTCTGACATCGCAACCACAACCTTAATACATTTCAGTAGCATTTCATCTTAGTGACTAAAACAAAACAAAGCATTTTGTAAAGTAGAATACAATCATGCATAGTTTTCAACATTTTTTACAAGTGTAAGTCAAAATTGTTTGCTGTGCATATTTATTTTGCCTCCCCTGCATCAATAGTTTCTGTAACAATTGTTCTTTGTCCACACCATTTGATTTGGCCTTTGGTTGTATTTTTAAGGTCTTTGTCCTAAAGCACAGGTGTCAAAGTGCTTTTAAAGGGCCGGTTGTTTCAGAATGTATTGATAAAACCTGTTTACAAACTGCTAAAATATCAATGAATTCTTAAATTTAAACTATACTAATGAACATCTTTTTAATCCCTCTGGGATTTTGTGAGTCATTTATTTATTTTTTTTGCAATAAAAATCAAAGTGTTTGTGGTGCTAATGTGGAAATATTTGCAATATTTGTGCTTATTTATGAAGGCAAATGTGACTTTTTATTACTGTAGAGTACAGATCACGGACTATAATCAACTAAAGCTGCGGCAGCTGTTTAGTACAAATAAGAAAGTTTTTGACAATTAAAAAAATATAGCTGCAATACATAAAAATCTTAAACACAGTAAAGGGGGTTAAATACAAATGCATGTCATACCTAATGTTTTTAATAGGTGAAAATGTGGAGGCCCCCTCTTTACAGCCTTGTGTTGTAAAATCACATATAGTTCCTATAAAATTAATCAAATTTTCTTACTAAAATGTGACTAAATGAATCGCAAAGGTGTGTAACTTTCATTACAGTGCACTGTAATGAAAGTTACTGTTGGTGTAAATTGTTTGTTTGGGATGAAGCTCTGTGTTTCTAAAGAGCAGCAGCCATGAAAGCGTCCCCGTTCACCCTGGCGCTGAACGTTTCTATTGTTGGGGAGCTTTTGATTAATGGGAAATGCAGCTGAGGAACAATTCCAGCAGTGTTATCAGGGACAAACAGAGGGAAACAGCGGGACCCAGAGAATGGTGCCTGGATGTGTTTCAAACAACTAGGCTGATTATATCTGATGTTTGTGTTGACCCACAGGTGCATCTGTGCCTGTGCTCACAGCTGAGCTGCAGGGAGTTGTATTTCTGTAAGGAAAACAAACAAAAAGCAACAAGAAATCTCTTTTCTGCTTTACTTGGCGATCCGACTGTGTAAAACAAAATCATTTCTTCAGATGTAAAAATATGACGACATTTAACGGCCACATCTTTGCTGGTATTGAAGAAAAAGGTGATGAATCACCTGACGCATGAGTTGCTGAGGGGAGAACAGAGCAAGTACTGACATTCAGACTCATTTTAATAAATAAATTTTAATATTATTTAATGCTCTTTTATATTGTATACAGGTGTTTTTATAATAGATGCACATTTCAAAACACTTTCTTCAGATTTTATCTACAGAGTCATACACATATACAAAGTGATTGTTTTGAGATGGACGGGGTGATTTAAAAAAATGGTAGTGTGCATTTATTTGTTCTTTTGCTGCATATCTTCTTGGTTATGTCCCCGCCAGCTTTGCATATCTACGGCTACATGGAAGGAATATTTTTTGCCATTCTTCTTTGCCCAATAGCAAAGAAGATCAGTTAGATTACATCGGTACCACCCCCACATCATCATACTGTCACCATCAAATTTTACCACGAGGATGGCGTGTCAAAGTTCAGGTGCGGGTAGTTTCCTAACAAAAGTTTTTTTTTACAAAGGCCAGAAAGTCTAATGTTGGTCTCATCTGGCCATAATGCTTGTTTACCTCTTCTGTATAGACATCTCTGTGGTACAACTGAGACAGAATAAAACTCAAATTGAAATCATGACGTATGAAAATTATTTTTTGCACTATATTTAATTTATGGAATTTCCATAAGTATATAAAAAAAACATTGAAAAGGATGCATTAATTTACCTCCTTTTCGAAATGATTTGCGTTGATGTATAATGGGGAATCCAAAGTAAATTTTGTGTGTGACCTGTCAAAATGTGGAAGGAGCCTAAGGGGCATTGACACTTTGCCAGGGCAAATACTGCTTGTCTACAAATGAAAAACGGGGACGCACCAACTATCCTGCTCTAAAAGAAATAGACAAGGCACTCGTCCTGACACTCAGAACTCTGTCTCAGCTTTTTTAGTTTGCATGTCACACAGTCTCCTGCTCTGTTTTTTTTCCTCTCTCGCCCCTCTGCCCCTATTCCCTCCCCTCGCCGTCTCCTTTCCGACACCCTATCGACTCAGACTGTGAAGCAGAAGTGAAACAAACAAGTTCAACGCACACTGGCCTGAATGAGATGGGTTGCCTAGGTGACAGAGGGACAGACCTGAGAAGTCTGGCGCTGGCTGAGAGAGATTGGGGGGGGAAACTGAGGGGTGGTTGTGGTGTGTGTGTTTGCCTTTGAGACGCTCCCGCTGGGACCCCTGGCTGGCGAGGACTGACTGCTGAGTGGGCTGATTGGCACGCAGGCGAACTCTCCCTCCCTCGCCTGCTCGGCTCATCTGCCTGCAGCCCTCCCTCCTTTCTTCCTCGCTCTCCAGCGCCGGTTTTCCTCTGGTTCTACTACAGCTGAGTAAACAAGTGGACCCTGTTTTGATTATTGAAAATAGAAAAGTGTAACAAAAGATGAATATACGGTCAATGTAAACTGAGCGTCTCAAATTTCATCCAAACGTTTTCGTTAAGCGACAGCTCCCACTTCAGACAGCCAGCTCTCTGATCACATAAATATATTATCTAATCGAAAAATAAATGTTTTTCTCCACTGACATAGTGTAACAAGCTTGTTTTTGTTGTTTTCCAAAGTTAAAATGGTCTGTGTAGTGAAGATGACAATGTTTTAATCATTGAATACAAAATATGGAAAGCTTTTCTTGAAGTTATCAATTTGATGTGACTGGATCTCAGATTGTTTATGTTAATCCAGATTACCTCCTTCAACGTGTTTGCTGTGTGCAAGCTGTGTGCTAAGCCGCAAACAAGATTTCTTATTGCTTTCTGTGAATAGCAACTTTCTTCTTTGCACGTTTCTGTGAGGAGAAGATTTCCGGGACACACACACACACATTATTTCCACCTGAATTGGGAATCTGTGCAGTTTCTCCAGAGCTACCACAGTCCCTGCCTTGCCTGACCTATCAGCTTATGTAGTCAGACATGTCTAGGTAGATTTGCAGTGGTGCCATGAGCATCACGCAGATTGCCAGCAAACTGCGTGATGTTCAAGACTTGGGGATATTGCCTTAAATTGCTTTAAGCATTTTAATAACTTTATCTTTGGCCTGTCTGTCCTGCGTCTTGCTCTGAATGATGTTGATCATTAATCTCTAACAAATCAAGGAACAGCTCGATCTGACTGAACTTATGTCGTAATAAATTACAGACAGGAGTAGAATTTGGTTCTATTTTATTTAGGTGTAAGTGGCTGTATTTTCATTTTTCTTCCACTTTACAATAATGCACTGCCTTCGGTTGACCTACTGAATAATGTCCTGACATCAGACGCTGAAGATTTTAATGTAACAAGTGCTGACCTGACCAAAACACCTCATCAGACACCAAACAAGAGAGCTGGACCGAAACAGTGAAATTGGAGCACAAGCAGACCGCCATCTGAAAAAGGTTTGCACAACAGCCCTCAAATGATAAAAGGGTCATCTTAACACCAGGATCTGAGGAGAACAGATTCGTCTTCTTAACAGAACATCTTATCTATGATGCCCTTCTGGCCTTGAGGTTCTGTTTTCCAATTTCCTTGCTTGCCTTTAACTTTCCACTCCTCTCCTCCTCTGAGTGCCTCAGTCTAAACCACTCATGGATACAGACAGAAGCTGAACACACTACTTATGCTGCAATATGTTAAGCGGTCCTGTAGCAATTCAATGTAATAATGATGGATATTTCCTCCACCTACATCACAAAAAAAAGTGAATAAGTGACCAGCCTGTGTAATGACAATTACTCATCTCATCACCAAGGACATAAAGAGACCTATAAGCGTCGCCAATGGGGGGGGGGAGTCAACAGTGGTGGCTAATTTATAAGCTAAAAGAGAGCGAGAGCCAGAGATCCATCTCTATTACATTAAAATGAGCCTGTCCCATCAATGTGACCCCCTCCTCCTCTCTCACTGATTTATTGCATGCAGAGAGTAAATGAACGTCAGACACAGAGGACAGCTTAAGTTCATCCACACATCGCTCGTTTCACCATCACTCAGCACAAGTCTGCACTCACTAAACCCAGGATGAATGTCAGCGTCGAGTCTTGGAAGGTTAAATCACTCGGTTAAATAAATTGGACATCTGCAACAGAAAATAGGCCTGATCTGTTTTAGTTTCTAATCCCATTTTCAGATGGGATGAGAAGATACCCCTCCTGCAGTGATTCAGGGCCGAGACTGGTGTCTGTCTGTCAGATCAGTTTTCTGATGGTCCCCAGGGGAAATATAACCAGCATGCATAAGGCTGCCATTTATCGACGTCTCTTATTTGACTTATTTCCATGAATGTCATAATCTATTACTCATGTGCAGTAACAGTCGGACCGGCTATATTTTCACTAGATGGCGCTCTTTGCTTGAACTGTTCCATCTGGTCCTTAAGCTTTGATGGCACCAGATCAAACACAGACTGTTGCTGCTTTTCAGATCAGCTCAACTGGAGATCTCTGGATTTGTTGTAAAAGATTTGACATTAACTTGCACAATAAAATACAACAAGAGCTTATTCACGCTACGATCTTGTCAAATTTTTTAAAATGTCAACAAAAACATTCAAAAATGACCAATGCTGACAGTGAATAATTTTCATATGTGCACATATTTAAACTTCCCAGAGTAAGTCCGTCTGCATTTCCCCGTCATGTGGATGATCTCACAGAGAATAATTAAAACTGGTTTCAATTTGGGAAGAAAAAGGAGGAGCAGGAAAGAGTTGAAAGAATACAAGATATTGGCAGGGTACCAAGCGACACAGGTGTTTGCCGAACAACAGCCTGCACTGACACATGGCACGCTGTCTGCAAGCACGGTCCGGTCTGAGCAGGAGCTAGGGAGTACGGGAAAACAAACTCAGCTTACAATGGCAAACATATAGGGATGACTGTGCATGGTAATGTGTGTTATTACTTTTACAGCGAACCAAGAAAACACACAAATAAACAAACAGACAAAAAATCCCCAAGCAAATAACAAGCTGGTAATACTGCAAGTGTCAAGGGAGAATCTGAAAAAAGAGTCTGAGTTAGTCAGCTTGAATCAAGCTTTATACTTTAACTCTGAAGCTGCCACTTAAATTTAACTCATCACATGGGAAAACTGAGGCAAAACAACCAAGCAAAAATGCACTCAATTATATTCTAATTTAGAGAGACCAATGAATCCAACATGCATGTTTTTGAACTATGGGAACCCACACATGCACAGGGAGAATATGTAAAATCCATGTAAAAAAAACAACAACACATATATCCCTGTGCATAATGAATCCTAAGTCTTATTTGCACTTGGATCTGAACATGCGAAATAATAAATTTAGACTTTTTGATGACATTCTAGCTTACTATGTCTGCAGATGGGAATATAGTCTTTGACCTGAACAAAACATGCGTAGGTACACATCCGTCCTGCTTCTACCTGCAGTGCATTATGCAGCACTAATCGTAATCCATTACACAAGGCCTGTAATGGTCTCAGTTAATATAGAAAACAATTGACAACCACATAGCTGCAAAACTGGCTCAACCATTTTTTGTCATTCAGTTGACGTCCCAGTGTGTTTTTGAAAAATAGATACTTTTGTTCTGTTTAAACTGGTTGGAATTTTTTGTTTGTTTATCTCCAAACCATCGGAATGAGCTTAAAATTCTGTGGCTCAATGAAAATGAATAAATTCAATGATTGAATTGTGAGGGATTTACCCCTCCCTAAAAGGTGATGTCTTTGTGCTTCTATATTCCGATTTATTTATTAACTGTATTTTGTTTGGAGGAAGCAACTTGCTTTGTTTGGTGTTTTTGTTTTAATCATTTTTCTTCTCTTTGAGGTCACCTGGTCAGGTGTTGCCATGGAAGCGCGCCCATGAGCAGTGCTGACAAGGACCTGGTGTTTTCAATCAACCTCAGAATCTATTGTTTGAGAGAGAGGGGAGATGTTTTTGGATTTAATTTGGGGCCCAGATTGTTTTTGTTTTAGTTTGAAGATTGTTAGTTGAAATGTAAATTTCTTTCTAGGAATATAGTGTAGTACAAATGTACTGGCAGGTTCCCCTAACAGATGCTGCTAAGCCTCTCACTGCCTTCAGGACCCCACAAGGATTATGGCAGTTTACCAAGATGCCTTTGGACTTCATGGCGCACCCGCCACTTTTCAAAGACTGATGAATAAGGTATTGTCTGGTCTGGAGTCATTTACTGCAGCTTACCTTGACGATATTGTCATTTACAGCAACTCGTGGCAAGAACATCTGATTCATCTGAGGCGAGTGCTACAAACCATCAAGCAAGCTGGCTTGACTATTCATCCCAAGAAATGTTCATTGGCAAAGAAGGAGCTTCAATATTTAGGCCACATCTTGGGTGGAGGAGTCATAAAGCCAGTGAAAGACAAGGTGGAGGCAATTAAAGCAGCAGAAAGACCAACAACTAAGAGACAAGTCAGGTCCTTTTTGGCCTGGTAGGTTTGGTATCGGCGTTTTATCAGAAACTTTTCTGCTAGGGCAGCTCCTCTTTCTGACCTTACTGCAACATCAAAAGCAAAAATTGTGTGGGGAGAAGCGCAGGAGAGGGCTTTCCAGGATTTGAAGCAGGCACTGTGTCAAGAACCTGTACTTCAGAGCCCAAACTTCACCTTACCCTTCACTGTACAGACTGATGCATCTGCCAGGGGGATTGGTGGGGTTCTTTTGCAGGGGGAAGTGGAGAAGAAACCAGTCGCCTACATCAGTAGGAAGCTGTTTCCACGAGAGACCAGATATTCGGCGGTGGAACTGGAGTGTCTGGCTATTAAATGGACTATTGACTCTCTGAGATATTATCTGCTGGGAGAGAGTTCACCCTGGAGACTGACCATCGGGCACTGAAATGGTTGGAAGCCATGAAAGACACAAACAGTCGCATAACACGATGGTTCCTGTCTCTTCAACCTTACCGATTTAAGATGGGCTACATTCCAGGAAAAGAGAACACAGTTGCAGACTTTTTGTCTCGCTGGAATCACAGCGAGCCTCCTGAAGAGGAAGTGTGAGGGATTTACCCCTCCCTAAAAGGTGATGTCTTTGTGCTTCTATATTCCGATTTATTTATTAACTGTATTTTGTTTGGAGGAAGCAACTTGCTTTTTTTGGTGTTTTTGTTTTAATCATTTTTCTTCTCTTTGAGGTCACCTGGTCAGGTGTTGCCATGGAAGCGCGCCCATGAGCAGTGCTGACAAGGACCTGGTGTTTTCAATCAACCTCAGAATCTATTGTTTGAGAGAGGGGAGATGTTTTTGGATTTAATTTGGGGCCCAGATTGTTTTTGTTTTAGTTTGAAGATTGTTAGTTGAAATGTAAATTTCTTTCTAGGAATATAGTGTAGTACAAATGTTGTTTTCACTTGTAAGTGTTGACTCCACCCCTTAATTCAAGGAAGAGCCAATGCTTTAAAAGGCAGGTGTGTTAGATCAGAAGGCTCTCTCCCTCTTGTGTGTGAACCTGTCATGATGTAACTGGATGGAAATGCTTTTGGAAAAAAAAGATAAAACGAATAAGAGCTCTATAACTTCTGGACTTTGTTTGATTTTTTTTCGATTGCAACCCTACATGAATAAATAGAAAAAGATCTTTGAAGTTGTAATTAAAAGCAAAGGCAACAGCTACTTGGCTGCAGTTCCCCTCCTGTCAAGTTAACTTAACTAAAGCTGGCACCACAGGAAGCGAGGTACAAAAAGGTTACTTCTATACTTTGTTGGAAAGACAACATTTAGAAATGGCAGGAGGGGGGATTATAAAATGATTATAAATAGCAATGCTTCAATAATGACTTTGGGTAAAGTATGATGAGATATTTTTTTCTCTCTATTTCTGAAATTTGTTCAGAAAGAGGCACAAATATACGATTAGCTCAAAACCATGTAGGCTGGAATACAACTCAAGAAATAAAAGTTGACCATAGTGATGATCAAAACAGTGCACTCACATTAAACAAATTAAATGCAAATATTTACAACATGGCCTGAATTATGAGACCTAGAACAACAAATATCAGTAGCTCAGTTACAATAAGAATGCAGGAAAGTGGCAAAAAACAAATCAGTTGTTAAAATGTAAGACATCGTTCAACAAATTGAAGCAGACTCACAAATAATCAATGATAGGCCAGAAATATTGGCTACAACTAAAAAAGCCCTTGGTAAATCCTTCTTGAGAGCATTTCTTTCCTACAAAAGAATGAATGGGAGTTTGATAAACACTGTCACATACCTTTCATTGAACGTTGTCCATGAAACATTGTACAAACTTATCTTACTTTGATTGCTTTTGGAAAAAGATATAGTAATTTTTTTTCTCAGATGCTCAATTAACTTTAACGTTATTTTCTCCTTCTTAATAATCAGAGACGTTTTGAAGCATCATTGGATTGACTTTGAGGTTTCACTGTCCTTCAGTTCACAACTACATCAGTTACAGTAAACACGATGTATCTGAAATTATAAATATAAGCCTAGGAATATTTTCTACTTTTAAAGTACTTTTAATCATTTTATTGCTTGTAGCCTATATGATAATATCAAATGTATGTGTTCAGCATGTGTACATCAGCATGCAAAGTTAGATTTGTGTATTTATATGTATAGCCTATATGTAATGTGTATGAATGTGTAGAAGTTGCTCTATGAGTTTATTGCACGTTTTGTTTCTCCTGGCAAATTTGTGTTTCTCGCTTAAATTGGACAGGAAAATGTCTGACATATATACATGAGTTTTGAGTCAATAATAATAATAATAATAATAATAAATAATAATAATAATAAATAATAATAATAATAATAATAATAATAATACATCCCCTGTAATGTTACTACTAAATATTTACAGTTAAAAAAAAAATCAATTACTGCTCAGGGTCAATGTCGCCACAATTAGGCTTTTATTTTGAAAGGTCACATCGGAACCTGTGTGGACTTCGCGAGCCTTTCGCCTCAGGCAGGTCAGGGAGAGCAGGAGAGCCCAGTTCGGAGGAGAGGATGTGGGTATGCTGACATCTGCACGCCAGCGGTTTAACTGGAAGACGACCGCAGGCAGGCGGACAGAAAAACGGCCTCAGCGACTTCGGGACTTACTGAGAAATGTAACCCGGTCGAGAAGGTAAGCTGAGCCCGTCTGCTTTGAACTTACCTCCCCCCCCCCACTCCCCTCTTCCCTACTGTCACCTTCATTATATTCAGTTTGCTACAAGTTTCCCTCTTGACGTCGTTGAACTTCTTCTTCTTCTGTTTTCTTTCGCCAAGTTATGACGTTTAGCAGTGGAAGAGCGTGCGGGAAGAAGTGAAGCGTTGCTGGAAATAGCCCTGAAGGACTTTTGCAAACTCTAGATGAAACGTTTCGCTTCCGCATCACTTCTGCTCACGATCTTCTTACGATCGTTGACGTGACGGAACAGTTAAAGTTTTCTCATCACTTCACCCCCCACCCAACCCTCCCCGGGACTCGGACAAATTGGGATCGTAACAGTGATTTAGTCTGACAGATCTCTGGACCTGTTGCTGAGCTGTTTGTCGAGACCGCAGCTGGACTCTCATCGTTTCGGCTGCCTTTCTCTTCCTCTTCTTCCTCTACCACGTCCCTTTAATCTATTGCAGCGCAGCAGAAATAAGCAAGAGACAGAAGGAGCGTGACCGCATGATTAGATAGGTGCTGGGCTTGCAAGACGGAGCTCAAACTTACCTTGAATGAATTTATGGATCACCTCTTTGTTTGGGCTGATTTTAATCTCTTTAAGAAAAGAGTCACTTTATTCAGCATATTTATTCACTAGAGTTTGATAGTCTTAATATATTGAGGCAGAACGTAATCAGGTCTGACTTGTTTGTGTTGTCAAAAAAAAAATCTGTAATCTATTTCTCCAAAAGTCTTTAAAAAAAAGAAGCAAAAAAGGAAACAGGTCAGTCAGGGTGTGAGGGACACATGCCTTCCTGTCAGCTGCTGATCGTGCAACCTGTTCCACTGGTACTTTTCTTCACGGATATAAAGCCTTTCAGAGCTGTTTGTCTTTCTCCTCTTGACTGAAGGATAAATGAGCCATAGACGTTTCATGTGCCACACATGCTGTTCATTCCAGGTTAACTAGGAAAAGCTGGTGTATCGAGTGTGCGCGTGGTGGGGATTTTCTATAATGTCATGTTGCAAAATCCAAAATCAAGGCCTTCAGTTTCTCTCATCGCTGGAAGCGAGTGCAAACGTGAACACACGTCTACCCGGTTTTCTGACCTTCCTAACAAAATCCCCCCAACCCCAGAAAAGTGGGTCAGGATTAAAGCTGCATCCTGCTACTTTCTTACAAAAAGCTCCCCGGTGTGGCTATCAGATTCACGGAGAGGATGGAAGGTGTGATGGACGGCCAATAAAAGAGGGTTTTGTTTGCAGGCGTCTCCATTTTGCAACCTCAGGAGTCCAGAGTCCTCTGGCCAGAGTCCAGACTGGAGTGAAAGGGCTGCGCTGCCGCCTTAGAGGACTGAGAGAAAATCAAGCTTCGTTTGTATCACGGTTCAACCGGCGCTCCCGTAGCAGCCTTACAATTTTCATTCTAATTGCCGCTTTTAGTTTGAAACCACAACAAAGCAAACAATTCGGACTATTTAATTTGTCTCTTGTGGAAATAGGAAACCGCTGGGCTCTTGTGTGCAAAAAGGGAAGCACGTTTGGCTTGTGCTGTGTATGCATCAGTACTACCACTAAGCCTGCCTGGCAGTGGTTAGCGCAACAGTAAATGTCGACCTGCTTTAATATTAATGCAAGCCAATTATGTGATTACTTTCAGTTCAGTGTCAACCAACTAAATGGGCCATTTTGTTTTCTTTTTTTACAACCTTCTTTTACACTTTGGTACATTAAGCTCAGCCATCAGGCGTGGATATTTAAAATTACTCTGTGTTTCACAAACTCAAGGTAATCCTGCTTTTAATTAGCAAACAAGATTTGTCCTTTTGCAAATATTTTTTATGCAGCTTTACTTTTCGGCTCTGTGGGAGAGAACTAAAAGGGAAACGCCACACGAGGTTCAGTTTTTTAAAATCTGAATTCAAACAAAGGCCTCGCTTAGCTCTGGCACAATAAGGCCGTCGGATTTGAGAGATTGTTTGCATTTCAAAAGAAAAGAGTTGGAGAGGCTGAAACTGCAATCTTTTGTCTTAGAATGTTCTGGCGGCCATTACAATATCTTAAATAAAGCTGGAAGCGAATCTTTTTATTTTTTTCATAGTTTCTAAGAGGCACATAAACATGATGTGACATAGCTGTTTTGTCTCACACACTCTTAAAATGAGAAAGACAGGAGAACATGCCATTGCAGTTAGGCAAACATATTTTGAGCTGCCTAAATCAGTTGGTGTGTGCATGAAAATAGCTACTTTCTTGAATTTTCATACATGTACAGTCTTAGCTTTTGGTTAGGAGAGACTAAGCTGAGTTTTTTTTGGTCACAAACATCAAATGTCCGTCCGGTTTGATACACCAAACAGGAGTAAATATGTGGGAAAACACTCCATGCCATCCTTCGATGTAGTGGAAGTGAAATTTTGGATAAAAATCTAGCAGATAAATTTCATAAACAAAAAAAAATCTGTTGTGGTTTTCCAAATCTTTACTCAAATTCAAACAAGCAAATAACGAGTTTAGTCAAAATCTTTTCATAGATCTTGTGGACAGTTTCAAATGGAAAAAAAACCCCAGCAAAACAAAACGTCAGAGCTTTTTCGTAAGCGACTTAAAGCCTGTTTAGTGCTTTTAGTAAAGACGCTGACATGAATAGGAATAAGAGCCGCTTAATGATCCCTGTTGGGGAAAGCTTGAAAAGGATGATTAGAAACCTTAGGTGAAAGATCAAAACTGTGCTTTTTTCTACCTCTTTTTGTGGAGCCTTGCTGTGAGGTCCTGTGGTTCTAGCTACATCAATATAATGAAGTTCATCAGGCTGGCAAACACTATTTCTCATTGGGGTGTATCGCACACCCGATTTGTTCGCCGCATCGCTGTAGTCTCCACCCATTCAGCCTTTTCCATCTGTGCAATTTCTACTTAATGAGCACTTTAGTCCTGCCCCGAGCGCGCGATTACGTTTATGATGTTGATGTTGATTACTGCTGGTTGGCTCGAGTTGAGCTGTGTCCCCAAGGCGTGTGTGAAATTAGAAAGAGACCTAATCTTTCTGGGGAAAATGTGTTTTGTTCTTTTATCTGTTTTTCCACATTTGTCAAGTGTAATAAATGTGTAAAATATTTTAATTCAGCTTTTTTCTTCTTCTCTCCTTTCCTTCAGATGGTCGTGTCCATACGGACACCCTAAAGTTCAGCCCGTCACGGTACCTCTGTGGTGCTCGCCGTCATGAGGGGGCGCTGCTCCAGAAAGCTGGCCGTGTTGGCCAAGGCCGGCCTCTTGCTGTGGCTGCTGTGGCTGGGGTATCTTCTGCTGGAGCGAGCGTCTTTCCCATCGTCTTCCTCTACAGAAGAAGATGAGGAGGAGCAAAACCTCCAGGCCAGGCAGCTGGCTTTAGAAGAGAGCGGGATAGACGGGCAGCTGGCCAGGCCCGTCTATATTAAGCCTCCAGCAGACGCCAATGCGCCGGGGGAGTGGGGCCGGGCCACTCACCTCAACCTCAGTCCTGAAGAGAAGAAACAGGAAGAGGAGAGTGTGGAGCGATACGCCATTAACATTTACGTCAGCGACAAAATCTCCCTCCATCGGCACATCCAGGACCACAGAATGAATGAGTGAGTAGGTTAAAATACCAGAATCGCTTCTAAATTTGAAATGTTGCCCACAGAGTGAATATGAGGGATACGTAGGACTAAACGCAGGTAAAGTTGACCTTTTCATAAGGTTTATGAGAATTTCATCAAGGTGCCCACTTCCTGCAAGGGTGCCCACTTTCTAGCAGTGTTAATGCAAAAATATCTATGAAATGGACCCCAGACAAGACAGCATAAATTATTGAGTTGTCAGTAAAGTCTGACTTCATTCAATAATTGTCAGCTTAAAATTAAACCTTCTTTTTTATTACATCTTGAGACATGATTGCTGCTCATTCAGGCTGTGAGTGAAGATTGAGAGAAAGCAAAACTTTCATCAGGTAACAGACAGAAAAACTGAAGAAAATCCATCAGAGCTGTTACCTTTTGTTACTTGAGCTTTCAAACAGTCTGTGATTTAAAATCTTTAGATTTAATAGTGGAAACTCTACTACTATTACTACTGCTGCTGCTGAAGTCCTGAATTATTAACAGGCTTTAAAACAACTGAAAATTCAAAATCAGCTAGGAAACTGGTTTACCTCTGCTGATGAAATCAAACTACTGCATTTTTAAACGTTCCTGTAAGTTAATTGGCCTCGGTTCCCCAGGCCAGAGAAGACGCTGTATGATGGCAAGGGGTTCTTTTGCCTATGGCCAGACCTGGCTTTCACTGGAATCGGTTTTTCATTGACAGATTGAAACAATGCTGCAGGCTCCTGAGATGTAGCACAGAAGTTTCTGAAGTTTGGTTCAAGGTTGTCCCCATCCTCAGCTATTCTTAGCTCGACATCTGTGATAAAACACAGAGTGCAACACCTTTCATTAGGAATTTCCCCTTCCGCATGTGCTTCCGCCTTTCTGCGCTGGCTTCTGTCGCTAATGAAAGCCAGATGTAGATGGAATGGATGGTAGAGTTTCTGTTATACTTAGATCTAACCCCCCCAAATCTTTTAAACAGTGTTGGCCTCAGTGAAAAAGAAATAAACCCCCTGCTCCACTGTGATACTTGTATAACCCAAAAAATGGACTGAAAAGAAACATTTTTTTTCTTTCTCCTCATCAGTTTGAGGAAACAATGTGGGAGGTTCAATTCACACTGTGCTTAACTTGGAGATAGCGCTGATACGAGAGATATCTCTGTCAAACACAAGCAGCAGTCTGGTAGAAACAATCTCTCTCGAACAAAGAATCTGTCCTGAGAAACTGCTGACTTACCATTTGGCAGGTGCACTTTTATCCCTTGTCAGAGTTTTAATACATATTTGAGTACCTGATGCGGGTCGGGTAGTAGAAGAGATGCGTCTGAAGAGAATTAGCGTGTATAGGTGGGTGTATAGTTTCGGCTTGTCGGAGTTCCCGATAGACTCATAAGATTTCTTTGTGGACGTGACAGAATACACAATTAGTCCCTGGGCTGTGTTTAAAAAAGCTAAACTTGTTTTTCAGGCTCGTCTTGTGGACAGTAGCTGAACTGATTTCTTATTAGCACTTTGTAAAATGATATTATTATACAACTAAGCTGAAACTGCTTAAATAGTTCTTGGAAATAATGAAAAAAAAATCTGACGTATGTACTATTTTTATAGCTGCAATTAATTATTCTACTGATTATTTTGAAAAATTCTCAATTAATCATGTAAATCATGTTAACAATTGGCACATTCTGCAGAATGTTTCCTTTAACCAACCCATGAAAATCCATTTTTTTATTTTGTCAAATGGAAAAGGCATTATTTTAGCTTGATGATTTGTAGCAAAGGATGCATCTGCAAGTAAAAAATAATAACAATAATAATCAATTCATCACAATTACTTTGTTTAATTAGTTCAGCCTTATAACACAATCCTGAATTAAGTAGGAGAAAATGGATGAATGAATAACTGTTTGGACCGCTTAAAGGCTTTGAAAGGCAATACTTATTAGTCTTTGCCCTAAAAGGTGCTCAATTTATAATGTTAAGACCAAATTTATCAGTTGTATTTTTTACCTGCTGAACCTGCTGAGATTGATTCTACCTATAAAGTGGTAGAATACAAAAACTCTGACCTTTAAAAGTCATAATGCCTCTTGTGCATGAGAAGCAGCAAATGCTGCTGTCATGGTCCCATTTAGCATTACTTACTGCTTAGCATTTACCTTTTGAGGTGGATGTCTGCTAGAATATGTTCTGGCATGCCAATGCTGAAAAACAGCCCAGTCTGCTCATACAGCAGCCTGCTTGGTGTAGACAACAACATTTAATAAGAATGTAAATTATTTACTGCTTATATGCACAGAAAGTGGAAAGCTGGAGTTTTTTTTTTTTTTTTTTGCATGCAACAATTTACAACTGCTGTCACCTCTTTACAACTTAAAGCAGTCTTGGTGTTTGATTAATTATTTGTTACAATTTTATGTGTTAATTGGTTAGTAAGTTATCCTCCAGCTTCTTTTAGTCTTTATGAGTGCCTTAAACTCTTGTATCATATCACATACATAAAACAGATAGTAAAACTTCAGTTTTCTTTCCAAATCCCTCACTTTGTTCTCATTCTCTGATCTTTCCAATTAAATCATTTCACGTTTATCATTATTATTTTTTTTTTATCGATTCGGTTTTATTCCCGCTCCCTCTGATCTTCCTGACTCTTTTCATCGCTCTGTTTGCGCTCATTCCCTTTCTCTCTCCCAAAGTACCGGTGTGGTATGTTGCTTACCGCCCATCCACGTTTCTGCAACTCCTTATAGTTTTAATGACTGCCATCTGGGTTAAGACCAGACATCTTCTCGCAAGCAAACACATTAAAAAGAAAAGGGGGGGAAAAAAGGAGAGTGCAGATACTTTGTAAATACACTCTGAAGATGTATATATTATAGTTTATATAAACTCTGTCTTCCTCTCCACATGCGTACCTCAGATGGGACTAAGAAGTTTGACTACCGACATTACCCACCACCTCTGTGATCATCGCCTTCTACAATGAGGCCTGGTCCACTCTGCTGAGGACAATTCACAGCGTGCTGGAGACCACGCCTGCCATCCTCTTGAAGGAGATCATACTAATTGATGACTTCAGTGACAGAGGTCTGAAACTCTCAACAAACCACCAGGTTGTTTTGCTGACTGAGATGCCGGTGTTCAAGTAGCAGCTCCAAATGAAATGCTTCTGCATACACTGTCTTGCAAAAGTCTTCAACACTCCTAAACACTTTCACATATTGTCAAATCACAACCACAAATGTTATGCATGTAAATACCTTGTAATTGTGGGATGGAAAGAAATAACGTTTTGAGCAAAAAAAAAAAAAAAAAATCCAAAAAATGTAAAGTGTGTTTGTCTTTAGCGCCATTTCTAAATGGCTGACACTGACATTTTTACAAGGTTCTATCAATTCCAAACGTAACTACCAGACTAACTTGGTAGAAGTCAATAAACATATTTTTAATGAGAATGAGTTGTAGAGTAGGGCATTAAAAACATGCCGTGGTGCATATTTGAACTGAGCAGCTTTTGCAGAGTTATTTATTTTGCTCCAGCCTCGACTTGCCCCGTTCCTTGGTTTCATGCTTGTGCAAATGTGTGGTTTTGTTTTGATAGCCGTCTCCAATATCAGGTCAAATCTACGACAACAACACAGTGCGAAATAGTTCAAACTTTCAAGTGTGAGTATTCTTGACCTGGGGTGGAGTTTCTGAGATATAATTGCTTTTCAGTGCAAGTGTACTCTGGCCTTTGCAGAGCTTTTAGCTTCCTCACACAGATTTCATCAGTGAGTGGAATATCTGCTTTCAGCAGACATGCGCTAACTCTGGGAATGATCCGACTTCATGTCCGAAACTGGATATAGGAAGAGCTGGATGTCTGTCTGTCCTAATGGAATTAGTATTAGAACCCAGCTGGTCTAGTCTGTCGGAGACATTACACCATAATGATGACTTCAGGGAGCTCTGAGCCACTATGACATCGTTTCCGCCCTCTAACCGATGTTGCCAAGCTGAGTGCTAGTCATGCCTCTCCAGAATCAGAAAATTTACTCCAGGGAGAAATTGACTCATACATTAAATACTTTTTCTTCAGTTTTCCAACCAACCAAACAGGGCGAATCTTAATGTTTGGCTTAATTCTATTTTCGCACAGATGACCAAGAAAAATAAATATCCCCAATAACTCTTTCAAGTTTATTTTTTAAATCAGTATTGGCGCACAAGTCTCATTCCATGTGACAAGTATGTAGCAAGTGGAGTTGGTGGTATTTTAAAAAAATCATCTAGGATTAGTTCTTAGCTCTTGAGTCTTGAGCTTTTTGACATGTACAAATTTCTTGTTGGCTCAGTTTGGATGAGGTGAAACAGCTCATGGAAGCATGAATGATGATGAAGGAGGCAATTTTGAAGTTTCTTGTACTAAAGTTGACTTCTTCGCAGTATTAAATTGGAATTGATTGATTATTTTCCAGGCTTTCTAATAGTTTTTTTTGAAGATTTAAAGTGCTTTGGAGATTTACTGTTTTGTGTTTTCTTTGTTGTAACATATTTGTAACATATTGTTGCTCCAAAAAAGCTCCTAAGATCAAAGAAATTGATAAGTTTTATGCTTGTGATGGCAGATAGCTTGGCAAAGACCCATTTTTTCCCTAAACCCCTTAATTGCCCTGTCTGGTGTCCTCATGGATCCATTGACTTCTTTTAAGCATCTTGGGGTGACAGGGGACCCCTAATGTCACTAGAGAATTACTTTAAAATAACTGGTTGCTTAAACAATTTGTAGATTTGCTTAAATGTCTTTTGAGACAAAAGTAAACATTTCTAAAAAGAGTCAGGTATATTAAAAAAAAAAAAAGCATGTGAAAGAATAAAGAAAAAGCAATAAAAAAAAACAGATAATCAGAAAGCCAGAAAAACTTTTGGTCAAAACTGGTTTAATATTCTGCAGAAAATGTGTCTATTTAGAAGCAAAATACAAACGAATAATGAGAATTTAAAACATTGTTTGTGGTACTTTGTGCTTTTTGAAATAGCTTTGTTGGGGTTCCTTACCAGTAGGAGACAGAAGTGTATCAATCATCTCCAATTAAATGCGACAGTTAAAGTTGGTGTTTAAAAAAAACCTCAAAAAACAAGTAGCATAAAAAGAAGTGAAATTAATGATAGACTGGGTGTTTTGTTTTTAACAGGCTACCTGAAATCCCAGCTTGCTGAATACATCAGTAATCTGGAACGTGTGCGGCTCATTCGCACGAACAAAAGGGAAGGGCTGGTACGTGCACGTCTCATTGGCGCCACCTACGCTACGGGGGATGTCCTGACATTTCTCGATTGCCACTGTGAGTGTGTCCCAGGCTGGATCGAGCCCCTGCTGGAAAGGTAACCAAATAAGTTGAGTTGTATCTTGAAGAGAAGTCTAAAGACAAATTATTGAACTATTTTCTAAACCAAAATTGTATTTTCTTGTCATGCCATGTAGGATTGCTCAGAACGCCAGCACCATCGTCTGCCCTGTGATTGACACCATTGACTGGAACAACTTTGAGTTTTACATGCAGACAGACGAGCCGATGATTGGAGGCTTTGACTGGAGACTCACCTTTCAGTGGCACTCTGTTCCTGAAGCGGAACGCCAGAAGCGAAAGTCTCGCATTGAGCCCATCAGGTTAGATCGAGCATGGGGCCTTTCAAAGGCTAATACTTGCATACATAATTATTTTGCCCCAGCAGCATACAAAAAAAGGCAGAGATCTGCTTTTTGAAACCTCAAGGAAGCACACAGTACTAACTTTTTTTTTATTATTATTATGCACAAAAAAATATCTGTCTCCTAACAGGTCTCCAACTATGGCAGGTGGATTATTTGCTGTAAGCAAAGCCTTTTTTGAATACCTTGGCACATATGACATGGGCATGGAGGTGTGGGGAGGAGAAAACCTGGAGCTTTCTTTCAGAGTGAGTTATGTTTTCTAGGTCACAGTGTAAACAACAATTGCTATTTAAGAGTGAGGACTGTCTTTATCGATGAATACAGCTGAAACCAGTTGGAACGTTTTGCTTCCTGTCTGACGTTATTTCAAACTTAACTTTTCCTATTCTCAGTCAGCTAATTGTACCCAAAGTATGTTCATGCCTTGAAGTTGCAAGCACAAGCACTTTTTGGGCAGAGCTAAAAATAAATAGTTGTACAAGCAAGGTAGTCTAAAAACCTACTTCAGTTCCATTTGTGCCATCTGGAAGAAAGAGTCAAAAGTCCAGCAAACTGTTGTAAAGGCAATGAAAAGATAATTTTTGCAACTAAACTTCTAAATATGAAGAAAACAACAAAAAATAAAACTGAAAACGCCTCCTTTGCTAATCTTAACTGACCTAAGACAGGAAAAACTTTATTCTGATTGAATCTCAAGTAGTGCGAATGACTTGATTGTGTCTCGTTTTATATAGTGCATGCATGCAGACTCCTGGTTTCAATTGTAAGTCCATGATTCATCAGTATGAACACTAACAGTCAGTGCTGCGTTGGTGTTAGAAAGATTCATGTTAGTTTTAGATCACAGTGAGGTCTGGCCTCTGAAAGTAATGGCTTTATAATTTTGCTTTGCTTTTGAAATGCATGAGTCAGCCTGAGAAATAAAGATTTCAGACTGCTTGTGAAATTGTGGACGTATCCTCTCTCGCTGTGAAGATGAATGAGTGAGGTGATATGTATGTGAAGAATTTAATGCCACCCTCTGGGACTTGTTGCTATGCATATTTAATGTTATTTGAATTGGTTTTTTGGCTCTATTCTGCAGTGTTAAAGAACAACAAAGCGCAGTGAAAAAAGCCTGCTGAAATGACTGCGATTTTGCCCATTTGGTTATAAACAAACAATAATGATGCTATTGAGAAGTTATTTAGGCTTTTCATTTCGAGTCTTTTATTTTGTTTGTTTTTTTGATGCTTTTTCAAGTAGCAAACATCAATAAAATACCAAAGCAGGGGGCGGTTTGTTCACATTTGTTCAGAAGAATTTATCACTACAGGATCTCACTGCGTTCCAATGCAAGTCAGGCAGTTTTTGTATTTCAAGATTTTGAGCTGGAAAGCAGCCGATTCGGCTTCTGATCACAGGAGGATCTGGAGACATATCTAATTCCAATAATAATAAAAAAAAAATTGTACAATGTTTATAATCTAAGTGATTGTGAATAAAATAAAAATAGACAAAGATACTAAAAAAATAAAAAGATTAAATTTATGTTAAATTATAATAATTTTAGAATGAACCGAGAGCTATTTTCGACTACATTGTCTTTTTTTTCTGGCACCCACAGGTGTGGCAGTGTGGTGGCAGTCTGGAGATCCATCCCTGTTCCCACGTTGGCCATGTGTTCCCTAAAAAGGCCCCATACGCACGACCCAACTTCCTCCAGAATACTGTACGGGCCGCAGAGGTTTGGATGGGCTCCTACAAGCAGCACTTCTACAACAGGAACCCTCCAGCCAGAAAGGTCTGACGCTCAAATTCAAAATATTTCTAACATATCGCCTTATAATATTTAAACTTTAGCTAATATTTGTTCAGCTGTTAATGGATAGAAGGCTCCAAGCGATCCTCTATCTACTTTCTAGCAGCATGTTAATGTTCCGCTGAAAGTGGCTTAAACTTGACGTCAGATTTTGATGTTTAATTTGATATAATTCACCGGCCAACATGTGATCTCACCCTGTCTGCCTCACCGGGTCAGGCCTGGATATCTGCCTGGGCGCGCGCAGGTGTGTGTGTGGGGGTGTGTGTGCGTGTGTGTGTGTGTGGTGGCTCTCAGGTCTCAGAGTTGGGCGACATGAAAAATTCATGAATCTCAATTACACCTTTCTGAAAAAAACATATATTATTGATGTTGGGGATCTTTGATCAAACAATAAATTACCTGGTCAGGGGGAGATTGAACACAGCAGTGCTAGACTTGATCTCCTGCTGTTTGTAAAAGGAGCTCTAAACGTGCCATTGGTTCTGATTGGTGTGGTAATAATAGCTGCATAACTTTCATTGGGTGCAATTATTCCATCAGTCAGAGAACAACTTTGCAGGATTTTCCACATGCATTCTTGGTGCCCTTTGACTATTCCAGTGAATATGCGGGATGTTGACATGTAGAGTTCTACAAGAGACAAAAATGAATAAAAAGCACTTAACCAGTTTTAAAAAATGACTGGAACTTGTGGTAAAGATGTTTTTTTTTTAATTTTCTTTGTATCTGAACCCTTGGGAAAACAGAAAGTTATTGACTACAATTTAAAACTTCATAGAAATGACTATGGCCATTTTATAGATCTTGTTTTTTGTCTTTTAAATCAAACAGACATACTCAAATTAAATAGTGTTTTTCTAATTGCGGCAATATGCTGTGAAATTAAAAGAAAAATACACTTAAATAGTTTTTTTCGTGTATCTCTACTGTGAAGGTTGTTGTGCATTAATCACTGTTTTCCTTCCAGCGAATTTCACTTTTAGTCTTGTCTTCAAATATTAAATAAACCAGCTATATCTGCCTTGTGTTTCTGCAACATATTGATTTTCCATTCCACCCTCAGGTAAAACAAAGGTCTGGGTTGTGTGAGGGTTTCAATTGGTTTAGGAGGAGCCCAACGACTTTTTGCACACTTTCACATTTTGTCCCGAGGACCTGAAATATTTGTGGTTGTAGAATCATCCGGCTCAGCCGTCAGATCCAGGATGTTAATATTTGCCTTTTGGATCTCAGTGTTTTTTTTCTTTTTCTTTTAAATAGTAAACATCAGGAAAGTTAAACACAGTGGCTCTCAAAAGTGGACACACCACTGGTAAATCTCAAGGCTGAACTTGATAAGCGTTTTTCGCATCCAGTACGACTTATATTTTGCATTATCGTGCTCAGCCTTATCCGATGCGCCTTTTATTTCAATTTCGGCATCCATTTTTGTTTGCCACATTTTTGATCAACGCACATTTATGTTCAGTCAGACCCGCTTGACCTTCCCTAAATGTGCATTTTCCTCTCATGAATACTTGCTTTTGTTTAATTATGTGTGATTTCGGACATAATTTGATGCTGAGCAGCGAAATACCATCTGATGTTGAATTTTCTAGTGGGTAGCTGAATATTTTGGGTCAAAACCTTCAAGTATTTGGATCACATCAAAGATTAATTTGAGTTGATGAAGACACTAAGTTGCAATAAAAGATACAAGTCAAAAGTTAAATCTCTACAGGAGAACTACGGAGACATCTCACAGCGGGAGCAGCTGAGGGACAAGCTAAAGTGCAAGAGCTTTGAATGGTATTTGAAGAACATCTACCCAGATCTACACGTCCCTGAGGACCGGGAAGGCTGGCACGGGGCTGTAAGTCTCTGATAATCAACTGTTTTATTCCAGGATATGTTTTACCATGTTTGAGCAGAAGCTTTGTATCTTTTTAAACTGTTTCTTACACATGATCTAGTTGTAAGCGATACAAAAAGATTAAGACAAACTGCTTTTGGAGGTAGTTGATTGGATAGATGTGTCCTGATTGGAAACAAGCAAACAGGAGGTAGAAACCTGTTTCTATTTCATTTTGTTTTTTGCTCTGTGTTTGGCCTCTCTGTAGGACCTGCCTGTAGAGAGTCAATCACAGGAGTCAGTCTACATGGTCACCTCTTTATTGTTACTGGAAATTGGTTGTTTTTTTTTTTTTTCTTCTGTTCAGGTACGCAGCCTGGGGCTACAATCAGAGTGTCTTGATTACAACGCTCCAGATCACAGTCCCACTGGAGCCCAGCTTTCTCTGTTTGGCTGCCATGGACAAGGAGGCAACCAGGTAATGATTAGTTCAACCCTTCTCTGTTGCTCTTTGTTCCCCATCTCAAAGTGGAACATCTGTGTTTTCTGCTCAAACTCCTCCCAAAGTCCATCAATTCACACATAGATTTTAATCTGAATCCTGCCAAGCAGCAGATTATCTGTCTATCATGTTTATTTAATGCTTGAATAAGACAAAAAAAAAAATATCTACCACCTGCTTGAAATCTTGGATTGTGCTTCACCACATCAGCTGTCCTCAGTCACAAATAGACATGCGGCGCTGAAAATCAATGTCTGAATAGCGCCCTTGTGAAATAAAAACCTGAGAACCCTCCAGCAACCACCTCCTGTTCTCCCATGCCTGGCCCACATAAGAACCATTCCCCGTTCCATTTAAAAGACACATGAGCCTCGCAGGTAGAGCGAGTGGCACCGCCTGGATAAACAAGTCAGAAGCCAGAAACAGCGGGCCGCAAAGTGAGCCTTTTAATTGGAAATGAGCGTCGCAGGCCTCGACGCACCTGAAAGATGGATGAGATGTGAAGAGGAGGATGGGGAAGTATGAAGATTGATTACCTGACCCTCTGTTTAAAGGGAAGCCCAGGGAGCGTGGCGTCTTTTGTTCCGTCAGGTCAGTTTGTTGAAATGACACCCGAGGGGAAGAGTTGGGGTTTGTCTTCATGTCCGTTTGATTGAGAGGGCCAAGCCCTTCTCACTGCTGATGAGCTCACTTGTCACAAAGACACACACACCATACGTAAAGCCTGACGCAATGAGCAATTAAGCAGCTACTCAATTACTAACATGAATATTAAAAGTAGCTCAATAATTTCCATTCTGAGGATCAATATTTTTTGAAGGGCAATTTTGCTTTGAGAGATATCATAATTCCATTTTTAATGGTTTCAGTTGTCAGTGGTTTTTATTTACATTTTCTTTATTATTTTTGTTTGCTGTGTTTTGATTTGGATAATTAAATTGTCGTCCAGTTAAGTGTTCTCTACGAATTTAAAATGTAGAGGGAATTAGCTGTCTAAGGCCAATAAATAATTAGGCTCCAGCAAAACAGTCGTAACAGTGTTAATATGACGAGACTAACAATGCAGCACTGAAATAAACACCAAGCGCTTCCTTTCAACTCGTTCAATGTCGATCCAGTGAGATGTCGTACAAGAATTTCTATCTTAGATATTGGCTTACATAGTTCGCATCTTGAGCCTGAAACATTCGACATTTTTTATTGTAAAACAGCTCAGGCTCAGTCAGATTTTGAACATCAGTTTTAGAATCATTTTTCAGATGCTTGGTCATAACAGGCTTTATTAAGGGTTATATTCATCCTCACAAGAACTCTGATCCACTTTGCAGTTCTTTCTGAATAAAAAAACATCCTCTCAACTTGATGCCACCGTCACCATGTTTCACTATGTCGACAGTGTGTTCAAAAGTTCAAGGGATGTGAATACTTTTTGCTATTGCGAAAGTTACATAGTGTGTCTTTTTTTTTTTTCTTCAGTACTTTGAATACACTTCCCAGAAGGAGATCCGTTTCAACTCGGTGACGGAGCTGTGTGCCGAGGTACTTGAGGGACAAACCTCCATCGGAATGAGACACTGTCCTCAGGACGGGGAAGCAAAGCCTGCCAGCATCATATGGGATTTCAAAGAGGTGAGGAGTTGTTTTTCCCAGCAGATAAGTGCTCTCTCTCCATTTCTGCACACATTGCATATAAGGCGATGCTTTCATCCTACCTTATCCTCTGTGCCCCCCTTCTCTTCGTTCCCTTCAGGATGGGACCATCTACCACCCTCATTCAGACATGTGCGTGACAGCTTACCGCACGACAGAGGGGCGCACGGACGCACAGATGAGGCGGTGCAACCCGGCCGACAGGAACCAGCAGTGGAAGTTTGAGTGGTAGAAAGAGGAATTAAGACTTTACCAGGAAAACTCAAGTGACCTCTGTGACCTTTGTGCAATTACTACACTTGTGCGCTTTTCCGTTACCCATGATTTCCTCACTCTTTGTGTCTGCATTGGATCGAACTGGGAATGGCAAACAGAAAGGTCTTGAAAATGTCACTTTAAGCCACTGATTTGCTCTGCTGATTGCTTGAATGAGTGGAGAGTTGCTGGGAATTTCAATTTTATTTGAACCTTTTAAAAGAAAAACAAACAACAAAAACAACAAAAAGCAGACTGTTTTATTCAAGTGCCTGTGCAACAGTAATGGAGGACATTACAAACCTGGGATTTCTTACTACAGAGTTGACTGTTCCGCACAAGAGTCAAGAAGATTAATATAATTAATTCTTGAATTAGCTGCAAAGTCGAACTGCACTGCAACATTTTTATGTGGGATTTATTTCTCGTTACTTCCTGTTCAATTCTTTTGCTTGTGTATGCAGTCGTCAAATTATGTAAAATGTAAGAATGTTGGCTGCTAAACGAAGAGCTCGGAATGTAAGGTCACCTGCAATTTGCGTTGCTCCGGTGATTTCCTAACATGTCCCATCATGTGAGAGGAAGACAGAGAATGAAGGAGGGCTTTTTGTCATACTACACTTGCCTCTCAACTATATCTCCTGCTTGGGTGCCAGTTTTAAAGCAGAGTTCTGCCTGAACAAGACTTGAAGAATTCATTAAGTTCTGGAACTAAGGAACGTTTCGCCCCAGAGAGCTTAGTGATTTGACGGGAATGTTATCTATTCTTACCTGCTGTGTTTGTCTAAGAATGCCCTTTGGACTCACCTGTTGCTCTGCCTGAGGAAAACCTGTCATCCTTGTGTGCCAAAATGCAAAGTGCCAGCTTGTGTGGAATTTATTTTGGGGCATTTTTTTAAAATGGAAAATAATAAACTGTATTATGTTTTGTAAAAAAAAAAAAAATTTTTAAAGCCTTAAAGGGGAGCACCTATATGTGCCTTGTTTTCTGAAACTCCTGTGTTTGAACTGTAAGTCCATCCTAAACTCTTATCATGACTAAATGTTTGAGGTTTTGTTGGGATTTGATCCGGATACAGTGCACCTGCTGTTGAGACTGCGAGTCAGTATCCTTTAGTTTTTTTTTTTTTTTGACTCAATGTTTAGCCTAACTGCCTTTGTGAATATAGGATATTCACTCGGTACGGTTGGAAACATTTACAGTGGCTTCTGTGGAGGGTTGTCTTTGTAAATAACTTTCGGTTTAAGGGACCAAAGGGGGCAGTGCTAATGGAAAGCTCTGAAACTACTGAAAATGTAAAAGGTAATTGCATCACTTTAAATGGATTGGATGGATTAAAGGGAAAGGGATGAATGTGATTCACTTTACTCAGATTAATAAATAAAAATCTAACCACGGATACCATTTATATTTTGCCTTTGCCGTCTCTTCTGTCTGTTCACGTTCGCTGTGCACACACCACGCTTAACAAAAATCTAATATGTGTGCAGATGTTGTATTTTTCTTAAGTTCTTTTTAGTGAAGAAAACACATCTTTCCAAAAACATTTGGGAAGATGTGTCTTGGATGATTTGCATCCACGAACAAAAAAAAAGAAAGAGAGAAAAGCTGATTTCTGTTGTTCTCACATACATCACATGGATGTCACCATTCATAGCTGTTTACCACCACCTACTGACAGCAGAGCATATAACACTCACTGCATATAGCAGGCTTTAAAAACATTAGTGGAGATTTTGCTTACAAGTCTGTATTCGGTTGATTCTCAAGCTGACTCCCACTGATTTGCATGTTTCACAAGTTTTTCCACTTCAGTAAACCTGATTTAAATTAGGTCTCCTCTTAAAGGCTTCTGCTGACCTTGATGACTTTCCGAAGAGGCAGAGTTTGTAAAGTCAGACATCCATCCATTTTCAATACCTGCTTAATGTTTGTGGGTTTTCTGGGGCCACTGCTTATCTCCAGTGGTCAAATGACGAGAGGAAAGGTGTGCGTCACAGGCAGGTCAGCATTTAATCACTCAGGATAAGCAAGGATATACATGCCCTTCCCTGTGCCCAAGTAAGAAAAAATGAGAGACTTAACCAAACCTATTTCATTGGAATAAGGAAAAAAAAAAAACTGGAGTTAACCAATACATGCACAAGAGAAAATGGAAACTGTGTTCAGTTGCTATTTGACAAAATTATGAATCAGTCAATCATATGGTAGAGACTTATATGGGAGAGACTCAAGGTATTTCAGCGACTACATGCATTGAAGATGACTTCCTAATAAAACATCAGAATAAGGAAATGTTAAATTTAAGTTGCTTTGAATATGCTGTAGCTCCAGTCTTAGTATTTTTTAAAAAATGCAGAAATTCTGAGACACAACCATCTTAATGGCAAAAAGTCCGCAGACTGACTAAATACCCAGTAAGCTTTGTTAAGAGGCATTTTCAAATAGGAGAATGGGTGGACATGTACGAAATGATAAAAAGCCAACACTAGCTTAAAAGACTGTCTGTCACATATAAGTTGTGCAGAATGTCATCTCTGAATGCACAACACTGGGCACCATTTCTGTGGATTGGTATCGTGGATGTGCAGTCATCACATCTTTAGCAAATTCATCAAGTCAATATGGAGAAATGTTTCAGAGAAATTGTTGAAGATAAGCTATAAAGAATTTTTTTAAAATAGTAATGTGTGCCTAATAAATTGGCTGTTGAGATTATGTAGCATGTATCAGCCAACACCAATTTTATTTGTAAAGCATATTTCAGTAACAAAGTGCTTCGCAACATAAAAGCACAAAAAAAAACAACTATTGAAACGTTCCATTTTTCCAAGTGTCATCACATCAAAATGCTGTGAAGCGTTTCATTAATTATGGTACAAAAGCAACTCTAAGCAGTTGAATTTTTAGCCAAGATTTAAAGAAACTCAGCGTTTCACCTGTTTTGCAATTTTCCGAAAGCTTGTCCCAGATCTGTGGTGCATAGAAGCTGAATGCAGCTTGTCCATCAGACCAACTCCCCCAGATTTCTTCAAGTTCTCAATGTCGCAACATAAAACGAGAAGACGGTGGAGCACAGTGAAAAATTGCATGTTCTCCATGCACAGGCCAGGGTACTGTCCATGTACTCCTGCTTCCCCCATAAACATGCATGTTGGGCTCACTAGCCAAACGAAGCCACTCTTACTTATGCGTGTGCCTGGTTGGTTGAGATGTGTGCCTCTGTGTTGCCCACAATAACAGCGGCAACACTGCACAGATTAAGCAGTTAAGCTGTAGTAATGGACTCGTGAAACATATTACCAAGCATCATTACGGATTTTACTGATGCAAAAGAGTCTCTTAAAGTTGAACTTGTTTTTCTAGTCTGTGGTGTACATGAACAGGCGGTGGTGGCAAGCTTGCGTAAAAGACAGCAGGGTGAGTCACAGAAAGAAGGAACTATTTCCTCCCTACAAACATCCAGGCATCATCGGATGCACAGTAACAATTGTCTATTGATGAAGGGAGGGTAAAAAAGTTGTGAATTTGTGTATCAACACAGCTCAAGTGTGTAGAGGCAACTCCCACAGCACACATAGTGCACACACAGACCCTGACAGAGAAGGCGACACAATGCAGGGGGAGAAATACAGAGGCAAAAATCCAACAGGAAACTTGTTGAAAATATGAAGCAAAAATATTTCTGTGAGCAAGACATGAGTCACATAAAACACAGTTATGTCTTGGGCTGTCTTAGAGAAAGTGGTGCAATTAAAAACCGACATGATCACACAGCTGACGTCACTGAATGAGCTCAGAAACACATGATGATGCAGTGTTTACAACAACACAGGGCTCACAACCGTTGAGGAAAAACATTTACATATTAGCAGCTTCATCAGTCTTTAACAGATGGCTGTATTCACTATTTGCAGAGAAAGTTTTCAATACAATCTGTCATGTAACTGATTTTATTGTAGGCTCTAGTTTCTGGATATTCTTCCTCCTTACTTTCATTCCAGATCTGCTACCCATGATGCTGCCACCTCCAAGTTCCAAAATAGGAGTGGTAGTTGAATTCCTCAAACAAATAGCATATTTGATTATATAGGCCAAAACGTTCAATTTTGCAGTTCTATTTATAAGGCAGTACAGGTGAAAATAAAGGCATAGAAATATTCCTTTCTATAATGCAACCAACAATTTGCAAACTGGCGCAAATAACCGTGCACTGTTATATTGTACTTTACACACCTGTACTTATGTAGTTGTCCCCATGATGTATTCCAGCCATGTAACAACAAACAAAATGATGATCGTCTACACATCAAAATCTTACGTTTATGACATTTAAACAAACAGAAGGTGAGGGATATTCTTGAACACCACAGGGCCTGCAAGGGAGAACACAACAAGAGAAGATGAGTCAATCAGACCATACTGCACATGATTCACATTGCTTAAAGCTCTCGGTTGCTTAATAACAGCCTGGTGGTTCGTTTGGATCATTCCTTTCATTCCCACTTTTAGACATGTTAGTCATCCCGTCCTGTGTCTAAAATCTAATATGAAAAGGAGAATGCTTAATGAAAATCATCTGAGGGAAGAACCATCCCACGGTTTACGTAACGTGTCAAAAAAGCATTGTCAGACTTGTATTAGACAGTGTTGGTTAGTTCACTCCTTTAATGATTTCTAGTCCTAATAAAAAATGGATGAAAACTTTTTCGTGCTTATAAACAGAGACCTGAAAGGATATAGCTCAGCTAAAGTCACCAGGGCTTTATTTTTCCATCACTATACCTCTGTTGTTTGCACCAAATATCTCTCCCATGGAAAATTTGATCCATCCTCCTGTCCTAAATGAAAATGCTCTCATCCATCCACATTAACATTGTGCTTCTTGACAGACGCGACAAGCCCGGTCTACCGTGATACATTACAACACTACAACGGCTGACTTGTTGCCTTCCTGCTTCTCTTTGTATGGTTTTTTTTTACAACATGGGTGCTCGATCAAACAGCATGACACTCAAATTACCTTCTGGCCCTGAACGTTCACCTTAATTATTTACCATTTTAATTTACTCAAACATACATTTTGTGTCAAATTTCAGCTTTGGTGTCAAGAGTTTTCATACTGCTTTCGTTTGAGTGGCAACTTGGTTGACAAATGGCGTAATAAATCCTTCATAGTGAATGTACTGGAGGCTGGAGACGGATTTTCCCAGGGTCACTGAAGGCGTTTCAGAGATGGTATTTATCACAAGCAGCGCAGCTAACTGTGGTAGTTCATATGATTAAAAATATGTGCATGAAATCAAGTTAATTTCAGCGCAATAATACTTTGTATGGTTTTATGTCTGATATTCAATAATAAAAAAAAGTCAGCTATCTTTCTGATGAAGTAAAAGGAGGTAATTAAATTAATAAATCCCAAAAAATCCAACATACGTTTAGTATGTGAAATAAATAAATAAAGCCAGCTAAGTAAAATAAAACAAATGCATCAACAATAATAATAATTAATTAATTAAAAAATAACTAAATAAAAAAATAGATAAAGAACAGTTAGAACCAAAATCCTCTAAAAATAATAAATAAGACATTTAAACCAGATGTAAATAACTGAATAAAACAAACAAAAAAATGTATGCATATTTAGTTTATTAACTAACTAATCAAAGCAGACCAACACTAATACGTATTGAAAGAAATGGAAAACAAATTGTCCTCCTGCACCTTTTTTGCGCTCTCTGTGCAACAACCAGGTTCGTTTCACCAGTTACCAGTAAAGCTCCTCAGAGTTTTACCCTGAGATAATGACATTTGTAAAGTTTAAAACAGGATTTAATGCCAAAAAAATAAATAAAATAAAATAAAATATATACATATTTTTTTAAATGATCGAATGTTACAAAATAAGTGGATACAGAGTGACTTTCACCGTCTGGTCGCAGGGTCACACTTACCACACCTTAAAGATGCAACCAAGAGAGGCGAGTTCTGAAGTCATCAGCTTCATTTTGTGTGGCTGTCGCCAGTCTTATGTGCTATGGTTATGTAAGCAGCAGCAGCAGCAGCAAGTGTGCATATGATCATTTGAGGAGAGACAGAATCATTTCATCCATAACAAAAGATTTTATGGCGATGGATTGTTGGAACTTGTCTAAAAGATTTACTTGATTGACTTGCAGTAACCCCAGTGCTCCTCGTCTGTTCCACGTTGAAGTCTGCCGCTGTTAGTTAGCCCTTCAAATTAAAAGCGTTTTTTTCTCATAATGGAAATGTTATCTCTGGAACATAGTGACATAAAAAACAACAACAACAACAACAACAACAACAACAAAAAAACGACAACGCAATTTCTTCATAGAGTTTTCAAGATTATGGTCCATGGAGAAATTCCACCATGGTTTTCCAGTAAGCATTTAATGCTGACTTTAATTGGAGCCCTTCAATATTATTAAACTTTAAAATTTAGAATATTTAAGGATCTTCATGAATCTTTGCATAATTAAAGAAAAAGAAATCAAGTTTATATCCCTGTTTCAAAGTAGGCTAAAGCACTTTGCATATAATTTTCGCTTTTAGTGAAAATTGCATCATGTTGAGCAGATTTTCTCTTAAACTCGTATACTTAAAAAAACCGTTTATAATCGATTTCAATAACAGTATGTTAACTTCACTTAATTGCCAGGGGTTGCTTGTAAAAGCAGCGCACTGCACTTTATTTTGTCATCCCCAAACCGGAAGTGTCGTTATCAGCTGGGCCAACTTGGCAACAGCCTGAACTTCTAGTGAAATGTTCGGAGACGACACGAGAAACAAAGTAGAGGTTCGAGACAGTACATTTAATTAATGTCATTTTTTAATTATTATTTTATTATTACTAACGAAGCCAATTAGTGTATTTTTTTAATATTTATTTATTTATTTAATTTGACCTGGATTTGTTTCGTTTCTTAGTTTGTCAGCTAACATCCAATCCAGGAAGATAAATCTAATCCCTGTGTGTGTGTGCGCTCGCGCGCGCGCGTGCGTTAATCCTTTCACACTTAGTGCTGCACAACAGTTGGAGGAAGTCCAACAGGAGGAGTGTCTATAATCTTATCGGCCGTGAAGTTAAATACATTGAGGTTCCGGGTAAATGAGTAACAACACGGAGGCTCCTCTCTCTCAACCAGCTGGGACTCTTGAAGATTCACAAAGACACTGAACTTCCCGTGGAAGTATGTATGCGGCGCAAACTCAGGCGGAAGCACGAAGTTTGAAAGTAGCCTCTAGTTCGGCAGAGCAACTTCCCCAGAGTCCCACTGGCTTGAAGGGGGCATGAAACCCCGACAGAACTTTACTCCTCGCAGAGAAGCCACACCATGGCGTCGTGCGGAAGAAAGAGTCGAACCAAGTTAGTTCTTTGCCTCTTAGGCGTCACTTTGTTGGGGTATCTGATATTTTTCAAACACCCATCCGGGCACGTCGGCGCTGCAAACCGACGCGAAGTCTCCGCAGAGGGAGAGGAGGAGAACGAGCGGCTGAGGAGGCCCGTTTACGAGAAGCCCCCGCTGGATTTGAAAGCCCCGGGTGAAATGGGAAGAGCTGTTAAGCTGAATTTGAACAAAGAGGAGAGAATGAAAGAGGAGGAGAGCATCCAGAAACACCAGATCAACGCCTATGTCAGTGACAGGATCTCACTGCACCGCAGTCTGCCAGAGAGATGGAGTCCACTGTAAGTGTCACCCAGAGCACTTTCATCCCTCTGAGAGTTGAGAGTGCGTCCTCAGAGTATGGATACCTACCTGTCATTTGACTTTGACTACACTCTTAAGGGCAGGTCGTGGTGGGAACGAATCTAGTTTTTTTTTTTAATATTGAGTTTTAACAGCTGAAATGTTTCATCACGCAAAATTCTACTTTTAAGTATTTTTAATAAGATGTACCAATGCCTACTCCAGGAGCATGAAACTCAGAGAAAGCCAGTGCATGAAAGAAAGCTTCAAGTATTTTCCTCTTATCGGCTTCTTATGGCCGACAAGGAGACAAAAACTGAATTTTGGGAATATTTTTGAAACTAAAATGGAAAAAAAACTAAAGAAGCCCGGTTCTTTATTATGTAGATAAAAACATTGTTATTTATTTATCCTGGGGGAAATTTGTGTATCCAGAAGCCCAAAAATATCAACAAAAGCATACATAAATGCATGCATCAAGCATTAACACAAATTTATTTTAATTGAAGTTATACACCAATATCCAGGATGTTATTTTATTTCAGAAGAGGAATAATAACTTTCTTGTTTTACATTGAAAAAAAAAATTATATTCTACGATTGGCATAAAGTATTAAACTTTTACTCAATGTTTATATTTATATATATGTAGATAGATCAATAGATACATAAATGGATAAATAGTGCGATCGGTAATCATGTGCTACTGTTAGTGATCAAGAACACTCTGCTGGCGGATGTTTCATGTAACATGGAGCAGAAAGCTGACTTTATTTCTCCCTACATCTAGTCGGTGGCGCAGGTTGCTACAACCGGTAGTAGCCACACAGGCACACCCGCTAGAAGGAAACAAACGCACCCAGTACAACACTTTCATTCTATCAGCTGAGATGTTGCCAGGCGACTGTGCCAAAAGGCAGTTTCCTGTTCCGTAAGCGAGCAGAGAGTCCGAGCAGAGACTAAGTGTAAGCGGGAGGAGAAGTTTTGAGTACCAGTATTACAAGTTTTGAGGAGGACGACATAAAGACCTGCTTTTGAAATGAAAATGTAAAAAGTATTAAAAGTTTTAAGAACAAAAGACATAAAATCCTGTTTTGAGACTGAAGATATGTGTTCTTGAATTATGGCAGAAAAATTCCATCATGTCCATCGTGCATTTCAGTTGCAAAGAGCTCAAGTACGACTACAAGTCTCTGCCTACGACCACTGTGGTGATTGCTTTCTACAATGAGGCCTGGTCTACCCTGCTGAGGACGGTCCACAGCGTGCTGGAGACTTCTCCTGACATCCTCCTCAGAGAGGTGGTGCTGGTGGATGACTACAGTGACAGAGGTAGGCGATGGGACGCTTGATGGACAGGCAGCAGGGCTGCAGGTCTAAAAAGCCAGCAGATTGACAGTTACAGGAGATTGAAAGCTTGTTATTGGTGCTCATATTGAAGCACACGGACGGAGCGCAATCAATGGATTGCCAAATGAGCTGTGACTGAAAGGGTGCGAAATAGCAGAGTCAGATAGATACACACGAAGCAAAAGGTTTTGTAAGGGACAACTTTATAAGCGTTTTCTAGCCATGTATTTAACAGAAGAATAAAAAGTGCTGAGGCATGCTTACAAATGAACAAAAGGCGAATAAAGTCATAACGACATCTGTGTTTCTAGGTGCAGCCATTTTCTAAAATATTGATCCCCAGGACTTTAGCTCTTCAAGGTGGTTTCCAAACATTTAGAATCATGAGCCTGTAGGTGAAACAGTCAGTCCCTGCCTCACCCTCTGCTCTAACACCATTTCCACATGTTAAGTCATAAAGATGCACTGTATTTTACTAATGTGTGTTAGGGAGCTAAAGGCATTGATCCTTCGTAAACAAATTTTGGGATAAAAAATTTTCCGCTGCACATCAACCTCATGCCAAGTTTTACATCACTCATACATTTAGGCAGAGTGTAATATTTGCAAGTCATTAAGTATTATAGTGAAGTTAAATATTACATAGTAGAGCAATACAAATTCTTTTTTTCATCTTTCTTCTGTGAGCTAATGCAGGAGTTTCAAAGTCATCAGACATTAAAAGGACTTGGCGTTTACACAGACAGACAAATTTCTGCAGGTTTGTGTTTCGCAACTGAAAGACTGGGGAATCACACACTTAACAACTGTGGAGGAATCACAGATTGAAGGATTTCTCAACCACCAAAGGCAAATGAAAGCCTCAGACTTACCAATAGTTGGTGGTAATAGAAGATATTTTCCGAATTCGGACAGACTGTGTTTCTACACCACTCTCCTCCCATTTAATGAAAGAGATGCAACGTATAACACTGAGTTCATCCCGCAAGTGAATATAAACAGAGACTTTTAACAACATATATACCACTCAGTCCAACAAATTGAAAACATTAGTTTGTATCCCTTTAATTAGCCTTCCTTCCAGTAATGAGATAGTTCGGGTCAGGATGCCTCCTGGATGCCTCCCTGGTGAGGTGTTCCAGGCACGTCCTACAGGCAGGAGACTTCGGGGAAGACCTAGGACACGCTGGAGGGACTATGTTTCTCAGCTGGTCTGGGAACGCCTTGAGATTCCCCTGGAGGGGCTGGAACAAGTGGTTGGTGAGAGGGAAGTCTGGGCCTCCCTTCTTAAGCTGCTGCCCCACAACCTGACCCCGGATAAAAGAAAAAAGATGGATGGATGGATAAATAAATGAAATAATTATTGTGTGACATAAAACACAGCAGGAAGTATTATACAAAACATAATTTTTAATCAAGATGACAAAAGTAGCATAAAATCACATTGCTTCTAACATGGGTCCAAAAAGACCCACTCATGGAAGACTTTATAGTCAATATGTCATGCATCAGAGGGTTAAGAGCTCACTTTTACTTGAATTTCTTGAAGATCACCTAAAGGAGCCACTGGAGAAGTACCTCTCAGGGTTGAAGAAGGTGCGTTTGATCCGGGCCACAAAGAGGGAGGGGCTGGTCCGAGCCCGGCTGCTAGGGGCATTCATTGCCAAAGGCGATGTGCTGACTTTTCTGGATTGCCACTGTGAGTGCCACGAGGGCTGGCTCGAGCCGCTGCTCAAGAGGTGAGAAATTGCTTTTCAGGAAACTGTAGCACTCTTCAGTTTGAGTATTTCACTCCAGTGTTGACTTTAAAGATCATGTTTTCAAGTTCAGCTGTCGCCAAGCGTTGCATAGACGTGCATCGCAAATAAGCGAAGGCTATGAATGTTGAAGTGTTTCAGTATTTGCATATATGTGCAAGTATAATAAAGAAGGAAGCAAAGAAAATCAGACCGATGTTTTCAGAAGCACAATTATGCAGTGCCTCGCAGATGCGTTCACACACCTTGAACGCGTTTTCCATTTTGTCACATTACAAAAACAAATTTGTGCAGTTGTAGCTGGACAACTACGCCACTTCTCTTGGCCCACTGTGGTTTAATTTGTAATTTTAAAACCGATCTGATGGAAAGCTGGAAAGGACTCTTGATGTGTGCAAGATGTAAAAAAAAACAACAACAAAAACAACAACAACAAAAAAAGTCAGTATTCCATAGTTTCTAAGTATTAAGAGTTCCTGTTCTGGAAAAAAAAAATTTCTGGATTTTAAGTTCCTTTTAATTCCTTTCTGGGCTGCAACAATAGGAGTCTCTGCATAACAGTCCAAAAATTAATCTAAGAAGTATATTGGTTCAAATAGTGAGTATTCCACAATTTATGAAATTACTAATACACTAGGATAATCTAAGAAGTATAGTATCAGCCCAAATAATGAGTATTTGGATTCTAAGTTCGTTCTAGTTTTTTCTTTTTCTGGGTTAAACAGTGAGTACTCCACAGTTTCTGACAAGTAATGAATGGACTTGACAAAGTGACAGGCAAGGAAAGATGGCACAAGAAGCAACATTGGAGACATGGCTGTGTGTTTTTAGTTTTTTGGGAATTTTTCTCTCAGAAGCAGCCGGGGACTGACGCACCGGAAAAACTGATAGAGTTTCTTCTCCCAGAGCTACAACGATACAACTGACCAACTGATGCTACTTCCGCTACAAGACAAGTTCAATAAAAATAACTGACTATTTGTGCTCAGCTGCAGAAGTTTTACAGAATCTGAGCTACATTTGTTTTGCAGCCGAAGAAGAGTCAGTTGGTCAGTTGTAACGTTGTAGCTCTGGGAGAAGAAACTTTCTAAAGGTTTTTCTGTGCATCAGGGCCCGGCTGATTTTGAGGAAACAATTCTCAGAAAAAGAAAAATTCCCCCATAAGGCAGACTTAAAATTTCTATCAGCCCTAAAGTCTCAACCGATACATCTCTTATTTACAATCATCCAAACTATTGTGGTTGTTCCCTTTGGGCCGAAAACTAGCAACTTCTCCAAGATCAATTCCATTCCCCTAGTGAGTTTTAGCATCCAAAGTTTGCTTGTGAAATAATCTCATACAACTTGTGCCTCTGTCTCACACCATCAGTCTGAGTGTTCACTAGTTCGGCTCAGTCCATCAGAACTTTGTCGATATGCCAGGGATCCACAAGCTCCAGAGAAAAACGTGTCTGCCTTCACTGAGAAGATAAAGGGTTCCTGAAACACTTGGAAACTGAACAGCTTTGCACCAATCTGATGGTGGAATAACCTGAGTATCAGATCAAAATCAATCAATATTTCTATTGTTGAGCTCACATGCCTATTTAGATACGTGCTTTTTGATTAAAACATAATGAATTGCTGTTAATTAATTACTGACCCTAAAATTAACTCAGTTTAAAATTTTAATCATGTCCCACCACTAATATTTTGACATTTGCATGCTTGCTGTATATGTTGCCTGCAGAAGCTAACAACAGAAGCCGCTTGGTTTCTATCTGATGGATGCTCCGCTTTGTCCAATTGGTCAATTTAGGTGGACAGGCATGTGTTGCAGGTTTCATTGTTGCCATACTTGGTGTCTTTTAAGATAACCTTCCTCTGCTTTAGACTTCTGCCAAACTTCTTTCCTGATCTGTCTGCTGTGTCCCTCCATCTTCATGATGTCAATTCCCCTCTAATGTCGTGACAGGACAGCTGTATTTGTACTGAAGTTAAACTTTTTACAGATGGACTCTGTTTAATAATTTTGTGATTTCTAAAGAAAACTGGTAGCTTTGGATTTTATTCTAGGGAATTGGAGTAAAAGGGTGAATTAGTTTTCGGGGCATGGTACTGAGCTGCATTTTGACCAACTGCAGTACAGGAAGTTAACACAGATATTAAGTTTAACATTTTTCTTTTTGACATTAGCTTTCCTCTCCTTTCTCCAGGATCAAAGAGGAGCCCAAAGCCGTGGTGTGCCCCGTCATTGACGTGATCGACTGGAACACCTTCCAGTATTTAGGCAACTCCGGCGAACCTCAGATTGGTGGTTTTGACTGGCGGCTGGTTTTTACATGGCACACAGTCCCAGAATATGAACAGAAACGCCGTAACTCGCCCACTGACGTCATCAGGTACTAGTTACAAAAAAAAAAAAAAAAAAAAAAACTTCTGTGAGCAAAACAAGATCACAGATTTTTATTCAAGATATTGTATCAATTCCACCCATATCTTCAGATGACTTTTTTGTATGTATTATCAAATAAGAGATGGATAGTGACACCAAGATTAACTTCTGTTTTTTTGGGTTTTTTTTTTTAGATCTCCCACTATGGCAGGCGGTCTGTTTTCTGTGAGCAAAAGTTACTTCCATTACCTGGGGACATACGACACAGGAATGGAGGTTTGGGGAGGAGAAAACCTGGAGTTTTCTTTCAGAGTAAGAAGTAATCTAGTGCATATCGTCATTTTCTCATACATTATACGAATGCATACTGCTCAGTTGAATTATAATTTTGTACTTGTAGAGTTTGCAAAATGCTAACACTGTTTACAGCAGTAATTCACAACATGCAGCACTGAACAGACATTTGGAGCTGGATTAAATTAACTGTAAACCATGTGACAAATTCTTCTGCAAACCACAGTGATCACATTGACACTACATTACAAGAGAAAACAGAGTGAAAACCTTAAATGATTTGATTGCTGTGAAGAATTTGAACATTTCTTTCCTGGAGTAAATACAACATCCCAAAAGAGTAGTAACCAAAAATATGTCTCTGTAGTGGCAACAATAGCCCTTTTTTTGTATCCAAGCTCCTCCACAGCATTTGCCCTTTGCGTAGCCTGATTGATTCACAGCAGAGAGGCTAACCAAATCCTCGTGGTGCTGCGGTTCTCGTCTCTTAGATTTGGCAATGCGGGGGTAGCCTGGAGATCCACCCGTGCTCCCACGTGGGTCATGTGTTCCCCAAAAAGGCCCCTTACTCACGGAGCAAAGCGTTGGCAAACAGCGTGAGGGCGGCAGAGGTGTGGATGGATGAGTACAAGGAGCTCTTTTACCATCGCAACCCCCATGCTCGACGGGTGAGTCCACACAAGTTGTAAGAGGGTGTTTGATGGGTGTCAAATAGCCGATGTCGCTCTTTAAAAAGGAATTGAGTCACATTTAGATGGGATTAATTGTCCACTTCCGAAAGTTGCATACTTGTTTTTTTTTTTTTTCTTTTTCTGCCTGTCGTTTACTGCATCGATATGCGGAGGCAGTAAATGACACCCATGCCTGTGTCATTTTCCCTCATACTACTACACATGAACAAGCACGGCCGCTCCCCCACTGTGGTGTAAAAAGCTGCTCCTGATTAAGTGACTCTCAGGATACATGAGCGACACACACTCAAGGTGACAGGAGTGCCGGGGCATTCCGGTGTGTGATTACCACCTTTTCCGTGTCACTCTGTGCCAGCGGGTGTCACCCACCTGTCCTTGACAGGGTGATATCAGTGCTAACCTGTGGGGTGCCTTGTCTTAATGTGTGTGTGTGTGTGTGTGTGTGTGTGTGTGTGTGTGTGTGTGTGTGTGTGTGTGTGTGTGTGTGTGTGTGTGTGTGTGTGTGTGGAGTGTGTGACAGTGTAGTTAAGAGGAGAAGCTCTCGAAGCACAGATCAGGTGGCGCTCATCTCCCTGAGAGGAGGAAGCCTTGCTGAAAGGGAATATTGCTCAAAGCAAGCAATGCTGCGTTACTTTTCACTATGAATGAAGGCAATGGGTTTGTGCATTTTAACGTTTTAAACCTTCTATGAATGATTTGTCATAACTTAAAGCATAAATAGATGTGATGTAACTAAGATGCAGCTATGCTTTGCTTTTTCATACCACAAAAAATAGAATATATATTTCTTTCAGCAAAATAATTTTAAAATAGGTGATTGCTTTAAATACAACTCCATGAACAAAAAAATAAAAGTCCAGAGTACTTTGAGTTCTACATTTTCGAATGGAAAATCATTAATTTCCCCAGCTTGTTATCCAAGTCCTGATACTGCATTAAAATTAAGTAAAACAATACCTTGTGCTTGAAAACTTAGTAGCTTTACCTGCCATTAAAAATGCAGCGAACAAGACCCAGATCCAATATCAGGGTTCAGATCAGGACTTCTGTCAGAAATACAGATGCTGCATTGTTGTCTTAAAGCCTTATAGCCACTTTGAAACACGATGGTTGCAGCATCATGCTGTGGGAATAGTTTTCTTTTTTTTTTGAGCAGGAATATAAAAGCTGGTCAGAGTTGTCTTTAACTTTTTGCTACAATTGCAGTGAATGATGGTCTTACAAGGTATTTACTCGGGGGGAGCTGATTACAAAACTTGAAACATTTTTCACAGTTTTATTTGTAAATTTCAGAACACACTTTGTAGTTTTTCTTTTACAATTTAGCTCTACTTTGTGTTGGTCTATCACATAAAAATCCAAATTAAGACGCATCTATGTTTGTGCTTAAGGTACACACACACACAAAAAAAGAAAAATCAAAGTGTTTGCTTTTCCAACACAAATAAGAATATCAAGCACATCGTCAACGTATCGTTCCTTGTTGTCCCATCCCGGTCTCCTAAAGGGAAGAAGAGCGCTCGTTCCCTCAGACATGACTCTTGCACTGGGTCATTCCAGCTCCACCAGCCCTTGTTGTTCCCTTGTCTGTAGTGGTGCTAGCACTTGATAAAAGACCACCTCTTTTAGGAATCTGTCTCATGACTGGATAAACTGATAAAGAGCCAATTAGAGCCGTGTTTGGGCACACGGCCAGCATCCATCATTCTGCGGTGCGCTTCTAGATTCTTCTTCCAGCAGTGAAGGTGTGGTGAGCATATGCTCACTGGCAAAGCACAAGTGTTTGTTTTCTTGTAATAATCAGCTAATCTTTATCAGAGTGGTGACGCCTGTTTGTTAAAGATATTTTCATAAGCAGATTGCTGTCGGCATGCAAAACACACATATACATCCTTCTGTTCTTTAACTAGAATTAAGGAGTGCCTTACTTGTGAAATATTTGATGATGTTGTGTGTGTGATTAATGTTTGACATATTTAAAAATGGGCAGAGTTATGAAACAACTATAGAGGGTGCTGTTGTACATCCTTTCACATCAGGGCTAAGTTATGATGCAGCATCTGGGAGAGAAGGATGAACTCTGAATTTATCGAAGTTGTTTCCAATTAGGTCAGTTATGTTTTAATTTTTCTTTTTTTTTTTCTAGGAAGCCTTTGGAGATGTGACAGAGAGGAGGAGACTGAGAGAGAAGCTGGGGTGCAAAAACTTTAAGTGGTATCTGGATAACGTCTACCCCGACATTTTTGTCCCACATGATCGACCGGGCATGTTTGGAATGGTTAGAACGCTTCTGAACGGACTACTGTACTGCCAAAAAATATTCAAAATCAGTGAATTTGCATGTTTCAGTCACTTTCTTTGCTCCGTCAGTAAAGAAATCTTTCACCCACGCATGCAGACTGCCACTCAAATTCAAATGAAAGCAAATACTTTTTGGCAAAACTTTGCTTATAGGAATAAGAGCAATATTGAATTGTGTGTTTGAACCTTTGTAATATGCCTTTATGTGATTTTTTTTTTTTTTTTTGCTAGCTGAAGAGTCGAGGAAAGACCAACTACTGTTTTGACTACAATCCTGGGGATGACCAGGTGCTGGAAGGTCATAGGGTCATCCTCTATCCATGTCACGGCATGGGTCAGAACCAGGTAAGCCCTGTCAGACAGTTTAGCGATACGAAAAACTCTTCTGGCTCTTCATGGCCCCCAATGTAGTTTATCTTACTTTGTAGTGTAGCCCTAGGCTCATTTACATTTTGTGTCATAGTTAGAAAAATTGCAGACAGCAATACACTCCCATTACACTGATCTTATAAAGAGATGTGTTCTCTCTAATTTTTCTTTTTAAAACAAATGTCAAAGTCAGTCAAAATCAAACACAAACATAATCTTCAGGTCAGCCAGGCTAATCCTGATCTTCTGCACAGATGTGGTTGTTTAATCTTAATCCATTTGGAGACATAACTGCTTATGCCGAGTGAACAGTTATCCAGAGCCTGTCTTTTATAAACCACTGATTTAGTTTATGTCTTTTTACTCTACAACTTTTTAAAGATGTATTTCTACTTAAATCATGACTTTGTAATCTCAGTGTTGTCTCAATGTTCTTATGTTTCTAGTTCTTGTAGCTCAAAACTATTTACTCACCAGCTCTTTGTTTAGTAACCGTTTTCTGTCCTCTGAACCTTGAAACAGTCACTCCCTCCTCATTTCTTACATTTATTAACAATGGACTTACCCTTTCCAGGTTCTATAATACATCCACAGTGTTGGTCTATAGAGGGATTCTGCCCATTTCTCAGTTCTATTTCCTCTGTTAGTTGTCAGTAAACCAGGGAGCTCTGTGAGATTTAGCAGTGCTGCCTGAAACACCCCTCTGTGGACACGCGCTGATGTCATTTTTGTTGAAAATGACTTCTGTAGTTGTTGGATTGTCAGCCTTTTGGGATTGCCCTGCATCGCTCCATTCTACATTGACAGTCTGTAACCAGTGATGCTTGTTTTTGATCTCCACAAACGCACACAGGCAAATTCTGTTGCACAATGGTTTTTCTAACCGCTTCTTTGTTTGTGTCTTGCATCCATGATGGGTTCTCCCAACAGTTTTTTGAATATTCAGTCAATGGGGAAATATGCTACAATACCAGAGATCCTGCTGGATGTGTTGTGCATGACAGCATCAGCACTTACCTGACTGTCCTACAGTGCGAGAAACGAGGACGACCTGTTCCCATGGACCAGAAATTTATCTTTCGAAAGGTACTGCAAAATCATCTTGAGGCCACATTTATTTCCACTTTGTGTGTCTGTAGCTTTTAACTAAAAAAATAAATGTGTAAAAGTTTTTTTTTAGGTTTCATGATTATCAAATAATGCTAGTAGTCTGTTCTGGTTAGAAAAAGTTTTATTAATATTTTGTCATGCTACAGCTTGACATATATTTTATTTATCAGCATAATTACACAGTGTTAGGCCCTCTTACCCCATATAAAGTCTGTTTATTGAGAATGGTTCACCTGTGAGTATTTTACTCTCAGTATAAGTCAGCTATTTAGTGAAGGCCTCAGGTTTATTAGAGAACATCGGTGAACAAATAGCATAATAAACAAGCCAGAAAGGTCAGGGATAAAATTATAGTGACATTTAAAGCAGGGGTACGTTATAAAACCAATCCATTGGCTGAAAATGGGCAGAGCGTGACACAACTCTGCCCATTTTGTGCCACAATCCAAAAGTTTGTGGCACAACTTCGCCTCCTTCCAAGTTGACTAGAAAGGGATACGGATCTGTAAATATGAGGACGCCAGCAACATTTGACATGTGGAGGATCAACATTAATTTAAAGATGTATCTCAAAACTTTGAAACTCTCTGTCCAATCAGACAAAGATCTCTTGATGAACACAACTGGTAGAGATATATCTCTGAAAAGATTTTCAAATGTTCATAATCAAAGGTCAATCTGTACAGCATTGACTCACTAGGAGCAGAATACAGACATATATCCACTTTTCAGATTTCTGAAGGAACAATTAAAAAGTCTCATTATCCTTTTAGTTATGCACTGCAAGCTGTGTATTTACCACACATTGCTGTTCAGCATGTGCTGAATGTAGTTTCAGGATGTCAGTGTCTGACAGCCTGCCATGCCATCTAAATGTAAATGGATCTGAAAAGATGAAATGTATGTTGGAAGAGTGAAAGATGCTGGAAAGTGGGATAGTATTGGGAGAGACCATGATATATCCCAGGAAAAGGATGCTGGATTTGCATTTCACTTGGCCAGCTTGTGTTGTTCTCTGTTGTTGTTCAGTGTTTTTCGCATAGACCAGAGGTTCACATTGTAACTACATTTTTGCCACATGAGTAATTTACAAAACCTTGTGTTGTAGATATAAATGAGTTTCCTGTTTACAGAAAGTTTTTTTCTTTCTTTTTCCCCACATGGTGGTTTCTAGGATGGGACTCTGCTCCATGTCCAGACCCAGAAGTGCATTGAAGCAATGGACCAGACCGACGATGGGACACCAGCCCCGGCTCTGCAGCCCTGCTCTGACATCCTTCGCCAGAAGTGGTTTTTTGAGGAGAAGCTGTAAACACTTTGTATATATGGAGCATCTCACCTGCTGAGGATTCCTCTCTGATCCCCCTTCCTAATCAAACAACTTAATCTTCCATGCAATTGCAACAAAGTTCATATTTTCTCATGCATGCAGTGCACAAAACTGACAATAGGAATTATGACGATTTTTCAAAGTGGGCCAGACTTGGTCTAAGACTAAGTGATGATCTAAATTGCATATGGTGGCATTCTGTCCATTTTATTGCTGTTGCAGAGACTCTTTCAGCTTCCTGTGCAGAAATAAGGACGCCGAAACTTGTGCATCAATCCGACGGAAATTATGCATTTATAAATCTGCCAAAAGAGCTTTTTAAATGGCTGGCTGATATTTTTTTCTGAGCACATCATGAGGGCCTCTTTCTTGATATTTGGATTTTCTCCTGTAGAGGGGGCTAACACTCCTCTCTGTGTTTGATCCTTTCTGTCAGTGTGTCCTCGCTTCATCATGTGCCAGTAAGGACAAATGATTGGGTGTTTTAATAGGAACCTTTTGAAAAGGTTGACTGCTTGATGCTTCTTTATAGCAGAAACTTAAAAGCAAAGTCATAGATCGCAGGTGTTATGCGATCCTAACCATAACGCATTACTACTGAAAACATGGAAAACCACTCTGTTACTCGGCTTTGATGTCACATTTCACATGAAGTGAAATGTCCTGGGTCATTTTTGAACAGTTCCACTCAAAAGTTTTCATACACTCATCATTCACATTGAATGCCATTTATCCTTTTATTTAAACTGTTGTTTACCAGGGCTCGCTATTATGTGACCTGCAACTTTGCCAATTTGAAAACACAAGAGTCAGACTTTGAATTTATTTTAGATTTTCCCTTTTCCAGTCGAAACACAGGCTCAAATTTATACATTCTGCTCTATTAATATTTGAGTAAATGTCCCTTAGCAGGTTGCAGACAAACATTGTAATTCTTTGTTGCCCCTGATGAGATTCAGGTATTGGACTACTTCTTTCATTAAAAATTATGGAGCTCATTTAAGTTGCTTGCTTTCCTGGCATGAACTTAGCTTTTAATCATAGTTTATAAATTTTCAAAACAGTTGAGTTTAAGGCCATAGAAGAAGCGTAACAGTCACAAGTTTTATGCCCTCTCAAACCAGTTTTGATGTGTGTTGAGAATCTTTTCCTGTTGGAATTACTGTGTCTTAGATTTTAGATTTATATATCTGTCATCTGCACAATAACAACGCAGTAGTGAAATGTGTTGTGGTGCCTGGAGCCAAAGAAAAAGACAAAACAGCAAAGGAAAGCAGGAGTTCACACAGAACAGCACTTAGTGCTGCCACTATTTTTGCCATTAATTTGAGCAAAAATTAGTGCTGCCACTATTTTTGGCGTTAATTTAGGTTCGATCTTATTTTACTTCTCTAAACTTTCTTCCAATTTATTTTGGCCAAAAAGCTTAACATTTGTCTCATTTGAACATGGAACGTTCCTTCAGAGGGCCTTTACCATTTATGCTGCTGTGAATCTCCCAGGTTATGACTGGCTGGAGTTTTGGAGATTCCTGGATTAATCCAGAACAATCCCAACCATTTTCAAAATGGTTGGTGACCCAAATCACAGTGGGGAGTTTGTCAGACTGTAGGGTGTTCCAGCCTCATAATAATCCCAAACCAGTATCAAACCTGGTTTTAGAATGAATAAACATTGAGCTGCTTGAATTCAATCTTGTAAAAAACAAAAGAACTATCATTTAAAACCAGTTACGTCCAAGGAAGCCAACCAATTTAAATAAATTCCACCAGGAAATATTGATTTAGAGTTGTCAACAAGAACATTTGTCTACTTATTTGTGGGTTGTAATATATTTAAACCTACACACTATAGGTCAAAAACTTTGGTTACAAGATGCAACTCCCACAAAAATCACCAGTATACTTTGCAAGAGATAAACATAATTCGTATGTTAAGAATGGCACATTTATGAAGGCCCTTTTTTTGGACTTTGCTTTCTTCTTTGAAACTTCTTCTGACTTTTATATCAGTATTATAGTATTTGCTCATTTTGCACTGAAGCTGTGCATACCTTGTCAACCCTAAACTCAAAGCTCTAAGCAAAGTCTGATCTTATGGTAAATAAATGCCAAAAATCCTTAGAACTCCTACTGGTTTCTGAGAACAGCATTGCAAGCAATAAACTAAAAGTTGCTGACAACTTTTTGACCTGAATGTATCCATATTGTGGCCCAGAGAGGATTTCCGAAAAAATGCACAGTAAAATTCGAACTTGTTCAGCCGGTTTGTGTTTTTATAAGCTCTATTTTGAATGGTAGAACCGTCATAGACTGACGGGAAACATTTGAAGCAGGGTCAAATTAATTCCATGACTGCATGTGAACTTCTGAGTGAAACTGTAAATTCCAGTTTAGTGGCTGAAATACTGTATACAGTATCTTGGCTGCAAATATATTCTTTCAGTTTTGTGTTCGTAAAAGGTTTCTTTAAAGCTTCTCGTCATATTTGCCGTAACAAGAGTTAAGTCATCTGGTGATGGTTGCAGACCAACATCATTCTGCACTGAAATCAGAGTCGTAGTGTTCTAACTCGCCCATGTGTGTCTATTTATAAATACATTAAAGTTTGTGTTACATAATTTAATATCAGTGGAGGAAAAAAGCCTCTCGGTGAGATAAATCAGTATTGCTAAGATCGCAAGAAAAGAAATTGGCTGCACTCCAAATGTTTGCACAGGCCTGGGGTTCTTCCATTGCTAGCACATGTTTTTACTCTGGCGGGTCACACTGATGTGAATACTGACGCTGTTTCAGCATTCATCCGTCAGAATGGACTATTCCTTACTTGTGTGGGTCTCCCTCAGGCCATGCGGAGGGAAACAGCAGAGGAGTAGACAGTTGTCGGTGTCTCCAGAGTGCCGCCATGCCAGATGGCTTCCTGATTGATTTTCAGGGCTGCTCCCAATTCTTTATCACATTTTCCCCCTCCTCTCTATGTCACCAGGTCTTTATATTTTGCACCTGTATATACACATTCTGTGGGAAAAATAGAAAGCGAAATCAGGAGTACATTTTTGATAATAGACCTGAGTGAATGAAGCAATCTGTGACCTCTTCCATACCATTAACCTTCACAGGCTCTTTCACCATCAGCCTCAAATTACTGCTGTTAGAAACTAATGGTAAGAGACCATCATGCTGGAAAAGATTTTCGATATTGATTCAGAGTGTTTGTTTACAAGAGTCTAAATGGAAGCGTTTTCAGAACACTAACGCTGGGAATTGAGCTGGACTAGAAGCCGTTCGTTCTCGCGAAAATGAAATTAATAAGATGAAGAAGCACGTGCGCTGCTGTTACAGGAAGTTGATAACGTCTGTACAGTTCAGCCAACGTCGCGCAAGCCCACAGACGCAGCACCAGATATTTGCTACCATGCACTTAACGCTTAAGGGTTTTATTGCACTGTGCAGAGCAATGGAAGAATGAACTGAGATAGCTGTGTTGGGCTGGAGGGAAGCACAAAATAAGCACCAAGCTTATTGAAATATGGATGTAATTACTGGGCTTCAGTTCCCTGTAGTCCATAAGAAGGCTTTTTGTTAGGATTATAAGTAGTACACTGCTAAGTGAAGTGGACCAAATGACCGGTGGGGACAGTATCAATCATAGTAGGAAACAAGAAATATTTTTGTCACAATTGTGTGATGATAAAACAGCCAAAGTGAGGTGATCAAGTTTAATAATATAACTGTTTCAGTTTATAAGGTTCATTGCTAACATGTCTGGTTAGCCTATTCTAGTGAAAAGCGATCACCTTGCTGTAGTTTATTAATGGACATTTTTTGACTTTTTTTTTCTTTTAAGTAAGACTCATGACAACAGGAAATACAACACGTATTTACTGTTGTTCTCTTGGCTTTCTGAGTAATAGAGCTGATTTACCAGAAAATGCTCAAACTGCTCCTTTCACTGATTTATCACATATATGGGAAAAAATGTATTTATTGTATCTGTGTTGCCATCTGTTTTCGAACCATTTGAGTGTTAGTTTGGATGCTGATTTGATGTGCTACAGGTTTCAGCTGCACTGTTTCGCCAGTTCAAGATTATATGTCTATGTCGTATCGTATTTCTTTTGCATAGCAGCCAAACCTGTGTCAACAACATATTCCGTGACTTGTCGGAGAGATGTTATAATGTTGTCGTATTTGACCATGCACTGTTTCACAATAATGCAGAGGTTCCTATTTGTAATGACAACAACTTGCAGTGGGAGATGTTTGTTTGTTTTTTTATGTTATTGCTGGCAACTGTGAAGGTGTAAAATTCCTCAAAAATAAATTTTATAACAGTAACATAAACTCACACTGACGTTTTTAGAAAAAAAAATCAATTTTAAATTTGAGTTCATAATGTGGGCGAGAAAAAAAATTAAGCTGACAAATGTTAAAAATATTAATAGATATGTAAATTAAATAGAAGATTTATTATTTTTTTATTATCTTAGCATCAAGCCATTATTTCTGGTTTCCTGGAACTTAAATTTATACAATGGAAAGTCCATCAACATAACAAAGACAAAATTATGTGCTATTTGTATGCTTCGGGTGCATTTGGGCCATCTGCTGCCTCTGTTTGCTTTAGCGAGAGACAATTTAAAAACTTTTCTATATTCCACTCATAATTAACTATTGGGAAATGTTATATGACTGCACCAAATATAAGATCAGGACATTTAAATGTTTTTCAGTTCAATCAGGAAGTCTTAATATAACGTTAATAAGATTGTTATAAGGTTCAAGTGACAAAACAGAGAATGATTAAGAACGGGATGTGTTTCATAATTTTATGAGGTTTGTGCATTTTTAAATGGCTAGGTAATGAAAGTACATAAAGAGTAATAAGCTGAAATGCACTTTTTATGTATGGGTAGGGATCAATGGCGTGACAATGAGACGAGAATATGCTACTGCTACTAGAAATGTATTTTAGAGCGCTACACAAAAAGTAGATTTTTTTCTGTGTTTCGACAACTGAAACACGCGATGCCAAGCCCTCCTAAAAGTATAATATAAAAGATATAATTTTTTACATTTTTGTGTTTGTCAGTATTGTCAATTAAACAGTGACTCATCTGCATCCGCAATGATTTAAAAAGACTCATTTCACCCACATTAAACTGCCGGAGATGTGAATCAAGATGCTCAGGGGATAATGAGGCAAGGAGAGCTAAGTTTTCCCAACCATATCTGATTGGATTGGTCACCAGCTGCTGAATGTGATGGTGAAACGTTGTGCCAGAGCCAAGCTTCTCGGTTTCCTATGAAGCTGACAGTCAGGCCTGCGATCAGTCTCGGTTACTCACTGAGATTTTCGGCTGTTTATTTGTCTGGGCTTTGTTTATTGTGTGACATGTTTCTTCAGCATTTTGTAGAAGATATAAAACAAACGTATTCTTTTTAGTTATTTTGCCAGGCTGCTGTGTCTTTTGCTTGAAGAAATAGCAGCGAGGAACATTTGTGCCCCACCGAAAGCGCTGCGTGCATCAAGCCGGCTTCTTTCTCGCACAGGATGACATGTTTTGATGCAAAACAAGCCACAAAAATAAATAAATAAAAATCCCCACATTACACGGCACCACTCGGCTGCTTGCTCAGAAGAAATGAGAAGCACTGCAGAGGTCTGCGATGCCACTCTTCCTTTTTTGCACACTCTCCTCTTCATCTTTCATTCACAGGTTTGGAAAATGTGCAGCAAAAAAGAGGGGTTGAGAAATCCTGCAAATGCATTCACAGAAACCCTGCATGTTGTCGCAGTCTACTCGCAGATTGTAGGCGTAGTTTTTGATCCAGTGAATAGATGCTGCACTACAGTCTCTCTCTCACACACACCCCATATGTGTCTTTAATGGTAATGCAAAACAAGACTCCCCATGGAGAGAGTCATTGGAGATGCTTTGGCTTCAGTTGTCAGGGAGCTGAAGAACCATAGGAGGAACTGAACACACACACACATGCACGCACACACACCAACTGGAAGTCATTTCCACACTGTTGTCGGTTTGGTTTATGTAATCCCCCAATACCCAGAACAGCTCAGGAGCTGTAGCTGTTGGCGGCATTCTCTAGATGACACACTTTCACTTTCAGGAGGGACTAAAGACGGAGCACAAAACATGTGAGGCCCAGATACAGAGATACAATTACATTTCTTATGCACCGTGTCTGATTGACGCCTGATTAGTGGGGATCGTTCGCCGAATTGAGCCTTCCATCAGTCATCAAATCAGCAACAATTAACCGTACTTCAGCAGTTATGTCGAAACAATACCGCTGCTGTCTTTGCTGGATGACATGATCTTCCATTTTGGCGGATTAAAATAGAACCCAGTTTTTTTTGTGTTTTTTTTTTTACTATTTTCAGTGAGCAAGATAGAGCTTAAAAAAACATGGCGTATATGATGAATATTACTGCACACTTATTAAAAAGTCAAGCAAAGAGCACCAAAAACATCACTTTGTTCTCGCTGAACCACAAATGGCAGTTTTATTTTTTTTATTTTTTTTTACAAGACTTAAAGAAGCAGCTCCTAAGTGTTGAAGCACATTTATACATGCAACTAGAATGTTTACTAACATGGACTTGCACGATTCAGTATGTTGAAATTAGTATAAAAGCTAAAATGAGCCAAAATTCTAATGTTAGCGTGAATACTGTCAGTAGCATGTGGAGCATCACCAGCATGTTGTCTGTAATTTACTTTCTCCATTCAGTATACACTACTAAACATGACTAATATGTAAGAGAAATAGCTAATACCATATGTCCCATGTTAAATCCACTCATATAGTTCACGACTTGATAGTTATACTGACCATCATTTGCACTGACCATTTAAGAAAATCAGAGAAAATATCACTTGCATAATAATTTGCAGACATGTACTAAACTCATTAAAAAAATCCCACTGAAATACATTAAAGTAACCAGAAAAAACAGTCTTATTGCATTGCTCTGAACATCTTTTCTTTTTTTCTAAGTCTAAAACCTGCAATATTTGAGCACTGTTGAAATGGGAACAAAAGATATTTATCTAAACACTTAAGGGGCCATTGTCAGAGACATGAGCTGAAAGCCCTCTTCAGCTTGTAGGATCAAGCTCCTCTAATCCATGTCTGCAAAAACAGCCAAAACAGCACCAAAGGAGGACGAACTGTTCCGCTTTTGCCTCCAGTTTTCCCCTCTGTTTTTCCAGTTGAGTTAAATCCCGCCAGGAGCTTTAGCTGAGCAGAACATAGTACAATAAAACTATTTATTTTTTTCTACATTCAGTGGAGCAATAATCTGAAAACAAAGGTCCAACCAGCAAAACTAATGCCACCCTCAGTCTGACATGTGAATCGTTAAAACAAATAGATGGGACTTTAATCAGGAAAAGAGTTGGTTAAGAACATCTCGTAATTTTCCATTTAACCCCACAGTTGGAGTAAAGATGAAAATTAGCAGACTTCTGGTTTCTATCTGACATCATCGGATAAATCCATGTTCATGAGTCAGCTGCCACTTGCAGCACAGATGATTTTTTTTTGCCCAGGCGCTCCGTTGCACAATGATGAACAGGAGGTGTTATTTCATGCAAAGATCTAATGCTGATTATTTAACTGTTTGTTTGTTTTTTGTCCACAGGGACTGAATGCCTCTTCAGAAGCAATGATTAGTTTGTCCATGAGTTAATTTCCAAAAGTATTCAACTATGCTTTGAAAAATGATCCAATTTCTATGTAATATGTTGTGTTGTGATCATTTGCAGAGGTCTTAATCAATGATTATTGAAGATTGTAAGGTGTTTTCTTTAGACTTTGCCTGCTCAAACTCAAAGTTTGACATTCCTACTGTTGTTATGCAAATGATTAGTTAAGAAATTACAGCGCTGACCATTTTGGTCACTTGAAAGCTAAAGGAATTTATTATCTCATTGGCAAAATCCAGAAAATGTCATATCACTGGCTAATTCTGAATACATTATGAGATATTCTGGATGCATATGAAATAAACAGATTACTCCTTCGCTGTACATTAGTCTCCATTTTGCTCCAAGCTTCTACGCAACACTACGGCTCTTTGTGGCAGGTTTTATAAAGCTCCATGGCACAATGCAGATCTTGTGCGATAATTATGGCGACACTCTGGAATGCAGATGGATTTAATTAGAAGGAGCATTTCCATGGAGAGAGAGAGGAGAGCAGTCACAGCACATGTTACACTTGTCCACTCCAAAAAAAAAAAAAAAAAAAAATGGAGCCTGTCACTCTTTTTCTTTTCACACATGTGGCATGACAGAGTCTGGAAATGTGAGTATGTGTTGTTTATACTACAGCTGACAGCTGATATAAATAGAAATCGAGTCAGCAACCTGGATGAAAGTCTTATATGTTGAAATTTCACATGCTGATGTTTGTCTGCCATGTTTGCTTTACGATGGGCTCGCTCCCTGCTAACGTTGAAGCCTGTCAAGCAAGACTTAGTTGGCTGAAATTATGTTTCTTTGCCATAAAGAGCACAGAGTCATGTCAGTTCACACCCTGGCAGACTGTGATATTTCACAGCCTCCTCCAGAGTAGCCTACACTGACACAATACCACTTAAATGTGTTCCTATGCGATAAAATGCTTCCACAGGCGATTAGCCATTCCAGCCCACTCCCATTCATTTGACTTCATCAGATTACTTGATTGCTTGCTAAATGGACTGCCTCTCCCTTCCAGGGAAAGATACTGTATGCAATTCTCTTAGAGCAAAAGTGAGTGTTTTCTTTTTTCTTACATGTGGTGTATTGATCAGAATTTGATCTGTCAAGTTTACTACACACTAGACATTTTCTCCAACAGCTGTGTTGTCCTCCAATCAACAAAGGCAGAAAAGTCTCCTATGACTTTGAATTCTATGTGAATTCAAAAGGAAAATATTATTTGTGTTTTTGAGTGGATAAGTATAATATGGACATAATATTATACCATCATCCTTCCCACTGATAGCCATAGTGGTAAATGATCACTTCTTGCACAAAATAAAAAATAAAATAATGAAAAAAAAGCATTGAGGTAGATTTGTAACTGATGCACAGAGGAAAGTGACAGCTTTCCTGTGACCAGGAGAAGTTAGATTATGAAAGATTTGAGGTCGTTATGTAAAAAGGAAGCAGCTAAAAAGTCAAAATTTTTGAAACAATCTTTGTTTTACTTGTGAAGATTTGATGGTGATACAGTAATTGCTCTATCTGTTTCATAGCACGTCATTTGTCATATTGGGTAAATTACTTTTTTTCACATAGCATATAATGTCCTAAAATATTACTTCAGGTTAGTTTTACTCAACTAATGGAGGGCGAGGAAATGAAAACATTAATAAACAATTTTGGTGTTCACTTGGTGCAGACACTGAGAAAAATTTATCACCACAACAGCAAATTATCACAGGTAAACAGGGAGAAGGAACATACTGGTCAATTTTATTATTTAATACAGGACAACAGCAACGAATATACACGGATGTTTGTACAAAACATAAGTGAAAACCAAAGGTAAATGAAAACATTTTTCTGCCTCTTGACTCGACTAGAACTGTCTGGGTTTTGAATAGACAGGCCACAATTGGTGGGTGAGAAGAAATGTGCCCTCCTCACCTATTTACTTTCACAAATCCCATCCAATTTTCTTGCATAAAGGGTATCTGTAAACGGTAAAAGACATCCTTTGTTGGCATTGCAAATAATTGGCAAATCATTTGTTTGACACGTTCTCATTAGAAATGTATTTTTTGACAAGAAAATAATCCACTCTTTTTAAAGTCACTACCTAGAGTGATTTTAAATACCTCATTTGAAATGCCTCCAAATGTTAGGTTAGAAAAGTGCTTTAAGTTTATTATCTGATTTTTTTTTTAAATGTAGAAAAACCAGCTGTTTCTGAAAATGTCACATTTCCTTCCTTAGTAATTATTCATGTTTGCCTTTTGTTTTACTCGGTAAACTGCGAGCAAGCTAAGATGAAGAAACAAGCAGATTCAGTTAGACACTAACAGGATTCAGTTGCAAGCTCTCTAATTAACATGTTGCACATCCATAAAGCCACAAATCCCCCCACCCCACCCAAAAAAAAAAAAAAAGAGAGAAAGAAAACAGCTAGTGGGAGTTTTTGTAGGTCCACTTTATCTTGAGCTTCAAAGATTCTAGCAAGCAGATTAATTTTAATTGATGGAGCGGGGCCAGACGTTTCCAGCTGCTTCCAGTATCTGTGACAATTACTTACCAGTCGGATCGAAGTGAAATATCAAGCTAATTACAGTGGATGTGGTTTGTTTGCTCACTAATAACTAAATGCAAATTGCGAACAGAAGAACAATTTAAGATGATGGACGATCAATGGACGAAGACACACAATCCCTTTAAAAATAATTGAGGCTTCATTAAATATTGACAAATTTTATTGCTTTGAAGAAAACAGGAATTTCAAAAATCTTATTGTTCTTATTCCATATCATCTTTTTTTTATCTAGAGCTTCTACCTGCTTCTTTATATGCGTGCACTTAATCTTATAATGGATAAACCAATTATTGAATTATCAGATCATATAATACCTTAAAAATAACTTGGAGAATGTTTCAAGGAGATAATCTCTTCAGATGTTCAAATGTTTTTGCGAGTTGCTAATATTTTTCTCTTTAAATATCTCAACAAGAAGCATTGCCAGGAAAGGTTTTTAAGGGTAAAATTTGTCCTAGAATAAAATTAACAATAAACACATGACACCGACATAACACACCTGGAGAATTAAGAAATAAAAGCATGCACGCTTACATTCAGAAAAACCTCAAAATACTTCAAAATAAAATGCCTTTATTACCAAAAATGATTGTTGTCTAAGTTGCTCAGAAAGCAGAACTAGACATTATCAGAGTGTCTTTGGTTTGAGGGGTGAACTGCAGACCAGGTTTCAAGAAACTCTTTAAAACTGCCTCCCTTGTCCTCCGCTGAGGAGTCTGAGAACTTGGGGGAGAGGGAGTTTGTTTCTGTGGCAGACAGGTCACTGAGCTGAATTTGCAAGCTCTCCAGTGGCATCATGTCTGAGATGGACAAGATTTGCACTGAAATGCAAAGATGGGATGTCATGTCTGCCACACCTTTCAATGTTACATCGGGCAGCGTGGCAGACCAGTGTGGTGGCCCAAACCATGAACAAGGGGTAAAGAAGAGTCTGTTCCAACTATGAAGGATGACACATCTCACTTTCCTTTGATAGGTTCATTACAGTGCTGGAAAGTAGCAACGTTTGATGCAAGACTGTAAAGAGTATCACGACGATGTACACATATTCTGTTGATTGATGACCAGTTTTTCTGAGGCATTTTGTGGAGGTTACAGTGGGAGCACAGAGTTTTTGACATGCTGCTCTCATCCTGCAGAAGGAAAGACTCCCACCACCATGTTTCATGGTTATGGCAATTTTAGAGTGATGTGCAGAGTTACTTTTATACCACACAGAACCCTGGATGTAGGTCAAAATTTCTCATTTTTATCCCTTCTGACCAGATCAATGTTGTTTGCTGTGTTCAGAGATAAAGACTAAAATGACCCCAAGAACAAACACTTACTACACTTTTGACATTTGTCATTATGAAACCTTTCATGAGGTGTTAAAACGTTTGAAAGGAAGTGTGAATGTTGTATTACTGCAACATGGAGAAATGGTTTAAAGGTCTCAGACCTCATGCAGCGTTGCAGCAAAATTCCTTGGATGCTGAAACAGGCAAGTGCGATCGCACTGCATGACACCGGCTCTTCATTCTTTTCCCCTGGAGATGAAATAAGTCCAACACCTTAGCATGTTCTTGATTTGCAGTGTTAAAGACACTGACATTGCTTTCCACAGTGTACGATTAAATTAGATTTTGCCCTCTCTTGTGGGCTTTTTTTCCACTTAAGGGAGTTACTGATGTGGTTCAAGTGAACAGATCCCTTGCTGCCTGAGTGTAGTCATGTGTGAATCGAACATCTCATCACTTTGCAGAGTCTATGTTGGGTGTTTAAGCTAATTGTGATGGTCTTCCACAGAATATGCAAAGTGGTTGGTGGGTTCTTTCATACCAACTCAAAATAAAAATGTAAAATACATAACATGTAGTACTTTTCAAAAATATTTAGAGTTCGAAGCTTTAAACTTCGTACAGAGTTCAAGCCAAATCTTCCAGAGCAATGACCATCCATCGGACGGTGGCTTTGGAGAAGCAGTAGGCACCTTTATATCAGTTGGGAAAATCTGTTGAGAAGCAACAATTGGCCTTCGTAGAAAAGCAGAGAAGAAGAAAGTCACCTCTGAAAAGAAACCAAAGGGATTCACAGTGGACGCAGTGTTGTTGAGGGTAGTGAGGTGAGGCAGTCTATTGGGTGTTCTCCAATGGTCCACTATCATCTCCACTATCTTGAGTGGGTCAGTTGCTTGTGGTTCTGACAGCTCTGATCCATCCATCCATCCATCCATCCATCCATCCATCCATCCATCCATCCATCCATCCATCCATCCATCCATCCATCCATCCATCCATCCATCCATCCATCCATCCATCCCCCCCCCCCCCCCACACTTTAGGTTCTGACCGCTCCATACATTATAACAGACGATTGTGTTAGAGTGACCTAGTTAAAGTTCAGGCATAAATCTAATTGGAAAAAAATGATGTTCACGGACAGTCATCAGTCAGTCTCCCTCAGCTTGAGCCATTTTGCAAAGAGGAACGGGTAAAAAATGTAAAGCTCTAAATGTGCAAAAGGGGTAGAGATGTATTCTGAAAGACTTGGAGCTGTAATTGCAGGTAAAGGTATTTTCAGAAAATACTGACATTTTTCAAACTTAAGAAAAAAAAAGCATTAAAAAAAGACAGAAAATATTTCCCCCATCGGACAAGTTGTAACGGTTTGTCATACAAAAATCCATTAAAATGCATGGATGTTTTCAGTTTGCAACATGGCAAAAAATGCAAAGTTACTCAAGAGGTATGAATATTTTTTCCAAGGCAATGTATGTTTTAGTTTTGGACAGCAGTTATGTGAATTTGAGTCATAACACTTTCAGTTCCTGCAACTTTTTTCCCCTCTCTCTTTGACAGAGAGACACTGAATAGGAGCACAGCAATGGAGAAAAAAAAAGTTGCAGGAAGCATTCAAGCTCAAAGCTGCAGCATCTTGAAACTGGGTAATGTTCTTTTAAGAGAGAAACAGCACTTAGAGTTCTGTAGCAGTCACAAAGTCTGGTAGAGGAAGAAAAAAAAGTCTCCCTGCCTCTGCATAATTCAGCACTGATGTGATGATGATGTGCTTGGTCAGACAGACAACCAACTTCCCTTGCAGAGGAGATTTAACTTAAATTGATGCAGCACACACACATAGTGTTAATCATCTAAATCATTGAGCTGTTGCCTTATTCAGCCTTGATAAAATATATTCTCATCTGGGGGAATGTCTCTCAATGTGGTTTCACTTCCTCCCAGGGTGTATTCCATCAAAGTTCTGTTTTGTCTTTTTACGTCAGGATAGGCCCTGACTAACATTTGAAGACATTGCTTCCTGCTACTTTTAATCATCTGCTTCCCGAATAGAAGGAGGTAATTTTAAATTGCCTGACATTCTCAGCATTGGTTCTAAATTCTAAGAACCTCAATAGAGAGAGTGGATTATTTAAGCACAACATTGTTAGCTAATGATTCATATGATATTTTTCTCCACTTTTCCCACTTTGTAATGATAAAGAATACTCTGTCTTAGACATATGGTGCCAGACTGGTTAGGCAGTTCCATTGAATGCCAGAGCAGAGGGATGTTCCGGCGGTGAGCCAAGTCACTGACCTTTCCAGCGTGACGATCGATAAGGCTCAGCATCGCAGGGCTCCGGAAATCTCTCAGCGGAGAGCAAAGAAGCTGAGGAGTCACACTGTCAGATCAGGGCTAATTGCTTGTGGTTCCCAACCTCAGAAACTCCTGTTTGGGCGGATCTGTGTAGTGGGAGTCGGCCCCCATGGCTCCTGGGCGTGGAGAGCCAAACGCTGAATAACCAGGGTGGTGAAGGGGGGCACTGTGGGTAGAATTGGTGTGGTTCTAAAAGGTCATAGAAAGTGGCAATTGTTCAAGCCTTAAAGAGTAAAACTGAAAAAGTGGTAGAATATATGTGTAGTATCATATGCGTTTCATATTTTTGCCATGTTACTTGAACATATTTGTGTTATATAAACCAAAAACTCAAGCCAGCCATAGCGCTTTGCAATGTGGTTGAACTTTAACATGATGCAATGTTGGTCCATCACATGAGATCCCAATATAAAATACTTTTGATCTATTAACATGAACAAAATCTGAAAAGATTTGAGGGGTAAGATGACTTTTTATTATATATTTTACATGCTAATATCTTTTTGACATAAGCTTATGTTCCACAGAACATAAAAATGCATTCTTTTCACCGTTGAAAACTATAAACCTACAGGTTCTTCCACAACTCCATATAAATGCTCACTTCATTGCCACACGGTGACAGGCGAGCAGAACTTAGTGGGTAGTATTATAAAAAATGGTGCATGCGGGACCGTGATCATTGACTCTGCTTACCGGTAATAAGCCTGCAGACGTGTGGAGGAGTGGCAATGAGAAAGGCCAACTCCTCTGACTGCCTAACTCTGCTGTCATAGCATCGCTTTCATCAAGCTCAAGTGCCACCACTATTAGACCTTTGTGAAATGTTGAATGGCAGAGAGGGTGGGTTAATGTACCAGCACGGTTGGCTAGGTTACTCCCAAACAGCTTTTTTCCACAGTGGATCTTTGATTAATAGCTGAAAATGATTATTAGCCTGAAAGCCTTTCGATTTCTTGTATATACATGCATAACTAAAAAGGCCTGTTTTAGTTTATAGTTATGGGTCATTTAAAAATCTCTTAAAGGTGAAGATAGACAGACAAGTGATGAATTAGAGCAATTCTAAACCAAATAGGACAAAGAATATGGAGTTTGGCTTTAGTACCTTTGAAAAATGTTTAATCTCTGGGTAATGTGTTGGAAAATAAATCGGTGCAATCCACAGCTTCTATTATAAACAAGCATCAAAATGTACATGCATCCCTTATCGCTCGTTTTAGTTGGTTTTGCACCAGGTTTTATGAATCCAAGAGGCTCGTCTATGGACTGAGAGCATTCTTCGTTGCGCAACTTTGCCACATGAGTGAAACACAACAAAATCTGCAATTTAAGCCATTTGAACATAATATCTACTGAGAGAAAACAGACAGAGGCAGACTCTGAAGAGGAGCTGATGAGTGAGTGGCAGGTAGCCTGGCCCCAGGGACTTCTAATGAAGAGTCTTCCTGCCTCTTCATCGATCCGGCTGTGTGAGCTGACCTGATTCTCGATTGACTGGAAGATGCCACACGAGCAGAGGACAGAAACCCTATGCCAATTGGGCGAGGCTGCGTTGTTTGTCTTGAAAGAGGAAGCCTGAATGAGTGTAGATTGTGCCTGAATGTGGTGGCAGAAAGCACTTGTAAGCATAAGTACACATGCAGAACAAGATGTGTCTCCTTAAGTGGCTGCACTTATGAGTCACTTGTCTGCAGGGATGAACCTCTTTCTTGTGTTCACTTTAGGAGTCACACTGTGTGACAGCATTGTCTAACAACTGTCCGACAAAATCCACTCTTGCCAACGAAGAGATGTTCTCAGCGTTTCGGAAGACGGAATGTTGTTTGAACGTCTTTCCTCAACCCATTTCTACAAATTACAACTTAAATACAACTTTTATATCTGGTTTTTAGTTTGACAATGGCTTAAAACATTATTTTTACTGCTCAGACAACATGTGGGCATGTTAAGATGAGCAGTTAGTTTCTTGTAGGTATTTTCTGAACGAAAAAGATTCACACAAGTCGGCAAGTTACGTGTATATCATGTTCTCTTGTCTTGCCCATTTTGAAAAGTGGTTAAGAAAATTTATCCTTGCATCAGTTCATAGTTACACCTGTGGAACTACAGTCAGGGATGATTAATTTAAAAAATCCAAGATACTCTGTCCAAATTCAAAAAAACAAATTGCAAATCATGAAAATGCATTTAGCTCATATTTATCAATAACAGTGGAGGGTTCTGTTTGTTACAGATAAGGGACACTACTGATGGTTCTGAATGTATTCACTTTGGAAACGATTTCACTTTTCCATGCTTGTGTTCATGCATGGCCTTTACTGAATACTTGATTCGCCACACTTTCTCATTAAAATAATTTTTTTACTCTGTCGCCATTGAGTTAGGTTGTAATTATCGTAAACTAAATTGTACCAAAATGAATCAGACTTTAATTATATCATTTAAATTAGAAAAACACAGTTTCAGGCCAAGCTGCAACCCGGTCTTTTATTGTCGACAGTTGCTTTTCCTCGACTCAGAAAAGTGGAATCCCCATAACTATGATTAATGTCTCCAAAACACAGGTGGAATATCCATGCTCACAATGACGACACTCACACCCCCAGCCCTCTTTCATCACAGATGCTCCTTCAAGCTCATTATTTGTGACACTGACAGCGCTCGGGCTTGTTGTGTTGGTCGGGTAATGCATCTTAAGCCCAGCTATCAAATATGAATGAAGCGCTGACTTCCTCATCTATCTTTCATTGCTTTCATTTGTTAAGCTATTTGCCTCCGAAAATATTTTTGGATGTTCCCCGCTGTTGTGAATAATGCGCTCAAACAGCGGTCGGTCCATTATGAAACCGAACGCACTGTTCTTGATTGTGTGCGTTATTTACAGAGGGTGCTGGGTGAAACTATCGGCGTGGACGGGGCTTTTCATCCCTAATTGATATCACAAATTTTAGACTTTTCAGGCTTTCAGAATATGAAGGGAAATTCACATGTGTTCAAGAGAGCGTGAAGTTACAATATATTTTAGAAACAAAATATTAATGTGCTTTTCAGTGAATACCATTACTGTGTAAATAGGCATGTAAATGCAATATTGCACATCAGTATCTGTGCCTTTGGTTGTTCTCTCCCTGTGCATGCATGGACTCTCTCTAGCTTCCTCCCACAATCCAAAAAGATGACATGTCATGATCTTTAAAAATCCTCCTTAGATCAGTAAAGTTTTTTTTTGTGTGCATGAGTTTTATTTTTCTTCTATGTGTTTCTATGTTACCTTGCAACCTGCTCAGGGTGCAATCCACCCCCAGCCCAGTGACCACAGGAGATGGGCACCAGCTCCGCAGTGACCCTACAAAGATAAGCAAGTGTAGAAAATAAACAATCCAGCTGTCTAACTGAAATGGGCAGGAGAGTAAGGACTATTTGGAGATGAAAAGTCAAAAGTAAAACCTTTACTACATCTGGAATACATTAAACTATTCAAGATTTGAGAAGATGCACACAGTATTCATACACAGACTCTATAATGAATTCTTCAGTTCACATTTTGAAGTCAATTAGATGAAGCCATTTGTAAGCAAAGAATGATCAAAATGCCTGTGTAGGTTGGGCCTCATGTGTCAGTGCTATCCAACAACTCCTCTTCTTTCACCATGTTGGCTCAATTTCGTGCTGCACCTTTCACCTCACGTATATTTATAAATCACCAATTGGCTTTTACTGTCGTTACAGGGCACACACCTTTGTCCCAATGGACAGAAAGTGGGTTCTGTATAATTAATGCTAGTGGGGTGAGATGAGGTGGGAGGTCTTGATAATCTGCAATCCAGCCGTTCTTTCTCCGAGCATTTGGAATGCGGGGGGGAGGAGGCTACGTGTACATGCATTAGAGCATGGCATTAACTTTACCCACAGAAAGACCTGGGGAGTCTTTGCAAATTTTGTTTAAATTGCTCTTCAACTCTATTATTTCCCATTTGTTCTTTTTAAAGCATCTGTTGTTTTTTTTCTTGTTTTTTTTCTTTTAACTGCATTTAATAATTCTTGCTTCTCTTATTAAGACAAGAGGTTAGGCCATTCGCAGGGTAGACGTGAAAGGTGACATCTGCCATGTGCATGCCTGTAAGCATGTCAGTGTAAGTCAGTGTGCTGGTGCTTGTTTTCATGTGAATGTGTTTTTTTTCATACCCACTAATTAGAGTGACAGTTTTTATTAATAGTTTGGGAGGGCTAATGTGCAATAGCGCGACTCCAGCTTTCTTAATAGCTCATTCAATGACTCTCTTACCACCTCAGGCCCTAATTATCGAGCTGAAGATGTGACATAGGCCACTAAAACAGACACGGATTGGGGACTAAAACCGAAGGTCATACTGCAATAAGCAATGTAAAAAAAACCCCCAAAAAAACACAGTCCAGATTGCAAAACACAATTAGTCTGTGTTTATTTGGTAAATTAAACACAGAGTAATTCTAATTAATAGTTTTTTTATTTTTATTTTCAGAATTTTTTAAATTTCAACTCTTAAATTATGCAATAAAAAAAATAATAACTGACCTATTTTACTAGTAAATGCCATTGTGTCACGGAAAGTATTTTTGCGGGAAAATATCTCTGAAACTATCAGCTCGACAATCCCTTCTTCGCATCCACTCATGTTTAATCCCATTAACCTGCAGGCAAGTGGAATTGCTATTAAAAAGATCAGCCACGTTGGGGAGCAGCAATGCTGCAGCTGACGTTTGAAACATTCATTGTAAGTGTGATTATGTAAGTTACAGTTCTTGCTATTACTAGGACTTGACAGTAATCAAAATAGCGTCCTCCCACAGCACAGCCACAGCCGGAGCTCTTTTGAAGGCAGTGCCCTACTTTGTACCATCTCCTATCGTGATTTAATTTCAGAATGAAACAAGGAAGGCTAAGATAACCTCTTCTGGCCAGACCAAATGTGGCATGACCATTCAGGATTATCTCTTCAGAAGTCAGACAAGAGGATAACTTTTAAATCAAAAGCCAGTAAAGATCCCCCCCCATTGTGACTCAGAGGTTCTTAATGCATTGAGCAGTTCTGAGTGTCAAGTGGTTTTCATCCCAAGTCTATGCCTGAAATATTTTATTTAATTTGCTCTGTGACTGTGACAGTTTTCAAGTCAAATTTATAGCTGTTATTGTTGAAAATCTTCCAGGTTATTTTGATTGATACACAACTGTTGCAAATTAAGTGAAATACTTTAAATAAATTTGATTGAATAAGTTCTAGTTATTATAACATCACTGTAAGCTTGAGAATATCTCTGTCGTTTTGCAGGGAATGAATTTGGACAAATAAATGATCCTATCAGAAGGCCATTCTAACAAAATATACTTCTAATATTCTTGTTATAATCTTACTTTCCTGTCTTGCAAGGATAAATAACTATAGCATCCAATTTCCAATATTTGATTGTGTACAAACTGATGTTGAGCAATTTAAATGCTTTTTCTGAAATTAAATTTTTTCCCCCACATAATGCTACTAATAGTCTGAGCTTGAGTGCTTTATAGGAATATTAAAACTGTGCAAACTGATCTATTATCAAATACTATAAAACTCATTTACACTGTTTGGAAATTGTAGAAACCAATTATAGAGGCTAATAATGTAATACCTTGGAAAGATGTAATTCTGGTCAAAATAAATGTTATGAAACTAAAAATAATAAATTAAGAACAATGTGAACTGTACATAAACTAAACTATTTATTAAAATATTTTTTTTTGGTTTGTGTGCATGTTGCTCATCAAAAATCAGTAAGATGGATGTCTTAGTCATAGGTGCAACTTCCTGAAGGACTGGTGTGGACATATCTCCACCAACTTTGGTCTTAGTCATCATTTATGCAATTGAGATAGACAATGGAGTACTCAGACCACTTGATTGTGGTTGTAAAGTAAATAATTGAATTGATACTAAAATGTTAATAAAACAACAATATTAAAACATTGATATAATAGAATGTGTTACAATTCAGAGAGACATATCAACACTTGTTACATTTTCCAATGATTTTTTTTTTTTTGTAACACAAAAATGGCAATTTGTTGCAAAATTGGCTAAAAGTTATTATGTTGTTGGTTGCATGATGTAACTGACTGAGACAGGTAATGTTCATGGCAGGTGGACCTCAACTCTGAATGAATCTATTCCCAATTTGTAATGGGACCGAACCCCAATAAACCTTTCAAGCATTTTAAGTGACAAACATTGTGACAGGAGTCTTTCGTATTGAACATTAGTCACGTCAGCCTGCTAACGACGCACCTGGTGCTCTGAATCAGGTGTTCCGGTTAATCACGTTATTAATTCCACCTGTGCTTATTGCATTGCATCACATCTGCTTTGAAGAGCATTACGCCGTCAGAGGTCTTTCTTCTCATGCGAAACTGATTTGGATCAAGTACATATTGGCTTATGTCTTTAATATCTTTTTTTTTTTTTTAAGAACTTGTTGGGTTGGATTTGCAGCCACCCTATTTTTAGTGCTGTGACTGACAACTTCAAGTTTACTTGCAATACTGTTATGTCCCTTGATTTCATGATTAAGCTTGAAATATGAATCTTTCCTCACTTATAGTTACATATCGGTTGAAGTCAGGATTTATTTTTCTCGCTGATACTGATCTGACTTAGATAAAAAGTGACATCATGCCGGCTGAAGTCTTTCGCAGCAAGAGGATGAATGAGGAGCACCAAGTGTGAAAGCTGTGATGGACACACGTTGCACTTTCAAAATGGGTGAACAATGACTTAAAATACCAGCTTGAGAAAATCTGCCTTCTGGAAAACGCTTAAAAATAAATGTTAGCATAAGAAAGTGCTTGAGTGTAAGTTCCGCAGTTATTACAACACAAGTTTTTATGCTGCCACAGAGTTACCATTGGGATTTACAAACAGAAAATCAAGCATGGCGATCTTCACTTAACGACCTTTGATTTGACTATTAATAAGTCTAGTTATGACCAAACATGGGATGTTTACTAGCAGTGAACATGAGGTTGTTGCCTGTGATCACGGTTTCATTCAACTGGACATAAACGTTGCACAATTTACAGTGCTAAACTTAACAAAAGGTGTTAAAATGTGCTTTCTCCCGCAGTAGAAGGTATGTTAATAGTCAAAGAAGTCAGATTTTCATAACATTTGGAGCCCGATAGACTGGGGAAGGGACGTTTGAAATCAGTATATTTTCTTTCAAACATTTTTTTAAGTGTTATTGAATTTTCAATTCTAAGCATTCCCATCCAAATGCTTTTCTGTGTCCCAGTGGACACATTTATTCCTCACAGAAGTTTTATGTTTCCTGGCCTCATAAAACATGCATTGTTCCCTGTTTTGGGGAACATGCTCAGATGAAGAATCTGTCTTCAACTCCTTGGTATGCATGGAATCTGCAGGACTGTGACTCCAGATTCACAAACCAATTATTTAAATCACCTCTACAGTAACTGGCAGGGTAAGCGTGTCGAGAACAAGGGGTAGAAGCATCGTGGGGATCCACAATAAAATGTTCCCTGCCATATTGTGGGTTTATTTGTCAGGGTCTTTTCAAGATAGTCTGTTGTCTTTGAGGTGATCAGTCATGTATGGAGCAACTGAGCCAAGGTGCTGATCTGGGATGAATAAAAAATGTACTCCAACCTTTACTTAAAAGAGCACTATCCAGATGCTATGATGCCAAATTAAACTAAGTCCCGATTATTTATGAGCAGAACTCAACATTGTGTTCCTGAGCTGCTAAATAGCGAATTAGTCACATGGATGGATTAATTGACTAACCTTTTCTCTCTTCCCTCAACTCCCAGTCTCAGAATTATTAATCAAAACTGTGAAACTGTGCTATAAGGAACATAGTCACTGAATGAGTTTCTCTGAAAGTGGCATTAAGATGATTAATTATCTGTCAGGGCCTTCATCGTCTCGTTCTGTAAACAGCTCACTGAAAATGTACATGGATTTTTCTTTGATGAGCACAAACTACCTGAGCTATGAAAGATGAAAAATCGTTTTTCATTTGTCTTCTTCTGAATGGCCCGCATTGAAATTTCACAGTTTGTCTTTTGGAGTGTTGTTAGCGTTTCAGGAAGGGAATGTCATCAGCTTTTCCCAATAGTTTCTGTAAGGGATCAGCAGCGTCGAGCCATCTATGTGCAATATGTATTCATATCCTCTGTTTACATTTTCTACAGATTTAATCACAAACTAGAGTTTTTTTATTTTTATTTTGGCAGACTCTGACTTTGGATGGTAGACTAATGTAAAGCAGCACATGACTGTGAAGTAGGATAAACAATATGCTTTTTCTATTTTGTTTTTACAGAGTAACTCAGAAATTTGAAAACTGAGGCATCTTTACTGAATGAGTACAACTCCAGCTCTGTAAATTGTAATTAGAAGTCATCTAATTGGAAAAACAAAGTCCCTCCATGAACCATTTTATCTGCACAATTGTCCAGTGAAGACTTCCAAGATTTGTTAGGAAACATTAATAAGCAAACAGCATCTTAAAGACCCTGACATAAGTTGGTATAGACAATGGATTGATGGATGGGTTGACATTTCACAAATCACAGTTAAATCCATTATCTGATAATTGAAAACCTGCAGCACCATTGCAAATTCACCAAGAGGTGACTGTACCCAAACTGACAAGCCAAGCACCCCACAATCATGTGCTACTTTGTTTTGGTCTGTGACACAAAGTCCCTGAAATTTGTGGCTGTCATGTCATAACTAGTTTTCCAAGGTTCTGTAAACATGCCCGAAGACTGCATGATCCGTTTCGGCGCTTTTTAAGAATAAGTGTTTTCTATTAACTTCTACAGCCATCTATTCTATGAGGATGACAGGTTTTACATCGTCAAGCGCATTCATAGCACCGGCAAGCTGTTGTCTTTAATTGCCACATGCTGTTGTCATGGGTCATAAAAATTTCATCTGATTCCTCAAGTGCCAACATCTGAATAATTATTTCACTGTGCCCTTCCTCCTATATGAGTATGTTCTAATTAGTGTTGAGGCTTTGACTAGACGCCTCGTTTAGGAAAGAAGCGTGAGGACTATGATCTAAATCTTAACAAAGGACTCTTAATCGGACTTGGAATTGACATTTTCATTTTGGAGTCCACAATAATCATGACCTAACACGTGGTACTTCGACATCAGACAAAACGTTTCATAATCAAGTTATCGGTTAATCAATCATAGTGACGGATAACTAACGTTTTTACTTCCGTATTACAAAGATTGCTTTTATTGCTGCTATATATGTGATTAATATGACTTATTCAAAGCTGTGTTGGCGTGGGAAAACATGTTCTGAGCAGGGATCGATGCCGTCTTGTGTAAAACAAACAGATGGGATGTCAGCTCGACCTACTTCTTCATCTGGACTTCTCAGAGTTGAAAAGAACTCGAGAGCGGAGAGGAATAACTGAGCGGCCTGGTGAGTATTGTATGTTTGAAAAGAAGAGCATAATTCTCTTTCTGCATTTCAGTCCCTATTTGTAAATTCTCTCCAGCCTTGAGGAGCCACAGATCGTCTCTTCCCATAATCTTTTGTCAGTGACAGAGTGCATGAAATAGGGATATAACATAGGCAACATTTAGCCAGGTGAAAACCTGGCTGAAGGATTGAATTAATCTGAAACCGTGTTTATTAAAACTCAAAAGGGAGAAGAGTTTTGTATAAAGAAATATTTAACAAGAACAGCATCAGAATGTAGCATTTGGACTAAACATTGCAAGGCCTCACATTACAAATGTGCTTCTTTTTTTTTTTTTTTTAAAGAAAGAAAATATTAGTTTTAGCCACATTTCAGTCAAAACATGACTTTTCTCTGCTTTGGGTCAGTGTTAGTCCATTTATGCACTTATTATCTTTTGCCCTGGGTCTTGTTTCTTTAGATTAATGTTTATAATATTGTCTGATTTTTTCCTTGTTTAGATCTGTGGTCTTCCATCCATTAGTCCTCTGTTCATTTTTCACCCTTCCTCAGGCTGCTTCTCAGCGCAGCTGTTACCAATCACCTCGTTCTCCTCTGCCTGCAATCTCCCTCAGCTGTTTCCACTTCACTCCGATTAACTCCTCTGGTTCCTCTGTCTATTTCCAGTCCTTCAACAACATATATATAACTCCCTGACTGGCTCCTCTATGAGTTTCTCTGTGGAGATGCTGTTGTTCTCTGCATAGTTTGTAGTGATTATCCAGCACCTTGACTGCTACTCATCCCATTGACGTCTTGTTATCGTGGGTAAATATTTTCCTTTAAAAAACAAAACAAAACTTAGTTTTCACCTGTTACCCTTTTCCTGGTTCTTGGCTGCATGTTTCTGCCATAAAATCACAATATGAAAATTACTATGTTGATGCTTTTCTTACCTCCACTGACACTTGGCAGAGTTGGATCGTAACAAACTACTGAAGAACTAAACACATTTTTCATAAGAGTTTACCATGTTTGGCACTGATTCTGATTGTTGTAAAACATTTGAATAGGTCAGATGTAAATATTTGAAATGTTTTTCTAATGATTTGTCAGAGCATTATTTTGTCTTTTAAGTTGAACACTAAAATATGCTGCAAGCTATGAAGGAAGGGACTAAACAGGATGGGGGGGATTAAATGGCAAAAGAAGGAAAAAAAAAAACCTTTTGCATCTGGTCAGAATAAATTATGTATAAACTTTGCCTGGGGAAAAGTACAGGTATAAAGTAGTGCACATGCCAGCTGCACCAAAAAGATTCTTAGACCTACAGCAATAATAATAATAATAATTAAAAATAATCATGGATAGGTGAACACCATGTCTGCCTATTGTTTTATGTATTAAACATTAAAGTTTTTTTTTCCTCTCAAAATGGCTGAAAACATAAAAGGTGTATCATTTTGCCTTTTGGAAGATATTTGCTTTGAAATTCAAACATTCAGTTTTTGATTCTGGTATAAATTTGAACATTACATTAGAATTTTTGGTGCAGCTGGACAAGCCCCAGTCAGTATCATGCGATATACCAGTGATTCGAACATGTGGGCTAGTTGAGGAGATGATGGGAAAAATCAAATAGAACTGGACCTTGTAACATGAAAGTGTCCCAAAATATTTGAAAAAAAGTCCACCCAGAAGTGGTGAAACTGAAAGATCTTGGTCTAGTCAAAGCCCAGATATCAAAGTAATTAAAATAGGTGACTTGAAGTGGGCTGCATATGTGGAAAGGAAACCCACAAACATAGATGCAATTGAAAGTAGGGCAAGCTTTCTTCAGACCAATGTTGGATTGGTGCATGGCTAAAAAAGGCATTCACTGAAATTATTTCAAGTGATAAGCAGAAACACTACCTTTTTTTCTCCTCAACTAAAAATAATTGTCCTCTGTTATAATTTGCTTTGTCCCCAGTTAGGTTAAACAATACCCTGAAGTATCAAAAGCTCTCCAAAAAAAGTGCGTATCTGTGTGGCTGAATATATACAGACATGTATTCTGTGCTGCTTGAGAATAGAAATCTGTTTGTAAATAGCCAGGAAACAAAATGTGCACACACTGCCCCAGGGTAGAAAGCTCATTTCCACAGAGAAACACGGTCAGCAGAGCCACAGCAACAGAATGACATGGATAGTTCAGCACCATGGACAGAGCTAATGCCTCTTCATTGCCCAGTTGTTCCAAAATAGAAAAGCATGGCTTAATATTCCGTGTTCCCCAAATAGTGGGGATGCATAGATATTAGACCAAGTCCGTGTTTCTCAAGCCCAGTTGTCAGGGAGCACTGGCCTGCACGTCTTAGGTGTCCCCCCTCTACCACGCAGGTGACTTGGATAAGCAGGTCATTAAACAGGCTTCTGCAGCACATGATGGCTGCAGAGGAGGTCAGGCAATAATTTAAACCAGGAGTTTTGGAGCAGATACTTGGATAAAATATGCAGGGCTGTGTCCAGGTGAAGTTATCACTTCACCGTCTTTTTGGACAAAAATATCCAAATCTAGTTTTCGTATGCTTTGGGAAATTTTATTGGGTGTTGCATCTCTACATACAATTCTGTTAGACTTCCACTATAAATCTTTAAATAGAAGATTTACCTATCCGAAATGTCCCTAGAACAGGAAAACAAACCCTTAAAACATACAGTAGTATTTTTTCTCTGAAAAAGTATACTTTATGTTAGAAATGAACAAACTTGGTATAGCCTACTTTTTGCCCCCACCTGGGTAAATATTGTTTAACACATAAAAAAAAAAAAAACCGGCAGGTGTTACAGAGCTGCACAGGGAATCAAATCCCAGCTGCCCGTGCACAGGAACAATCCTCATCCCGAGGATCAGCAGTTCCAACTAGGAGCTATAATATAAATACAAATATAGCTGATCTCTTTCATGTGACAGCGCGACATGCTGATCCCTTTTATAAAAACACACGCACACACAAAACTTATACATTTACCCAGCGCGCTCTGTGCTTTTGGACCTCTGTCTATCTGTTGTAACATAAAAGCCCAGTAAATCACCCTTTGGTTGTCAAGTCGTTGAGTCTGCCCCGCAAAAAGCCTATGCAGCCTTTTCCACCGTGCATCTCCCCCCCTCCTTCCCTCGTTTCCTCTCCTCCTCCTCCTCCTCCACCTCCTCTTCCTCCTCCTCCTCCACGTTCAGTGCTCCCTCTTGCGCGCACGGCGAGCAGCGGCGGCGGCAGCAGCGCTTCTCTGACGCACTATCGGAGATGAGCATCCCAGTCCCGCAGGCTGTCAGGACAAACTCTCCCGACCTCTCTCTTTTTCGGACTTGTGCAATCAGCCTTTTCAACTTCAGCGCTGTTCCGTGTTTATTTTTTTATTTTTGTTGTTTTTGTCGCATTACTGTCTTACCTCGATTTCACAGCTTTTCCCCCACACACACACACACACACACGCACGCACACACACTGACTCCGCGTTTGGCAGTGATGCACACATTTGACATCTCTTGGCTGGGGATTTACTCCGGAGGAAAGAACTGTCAGCAAAAGTAATTGATTTCCATCTACATCTATGGGCTTGTTTCTCCTCCGTGTTTGTCGGGCGTCGTTCAGAACATCTTGTGATAAGTGCTTCAGATTAAAGCTTGAGGAGCTGTTGTGAAATACACAAAATCGTTCAGATGACGGACACCGGGAAGCTGTAAATCTCCCTCCGCGACGCGACTCTGAGCCCTTGGAATATTCTCACGGAGGTGTTTGGTACAAAAAGCAGCAATCTTGCTTCCAGTTTGCCCGTACTGCGGGGTGGCTGCTGCGCATGTTCTGCTTTAAATGAGGATTTTTTTTCCATTCAGAGGTGGGCATCTGAGCGTTCCGAATTTGTGATGCCCGGGCAGTGAGGTCTACGGCAGGATTTCATTCTGGTCTACCCCCCCTCCCTCCTCCTACCTCCCTACTCCCTCTGTCCCCTCCCGCCCTGCACGGCAGCATGGCTCCAACCCGGAGGGACTGCAGCGGCTGGGAGATGTGCCTCCCAGCGGGACGCCTGCTCCTCTTCGCGTTGCTGTTTCACCCCGGCGTGGCAAAGGTGTGCAACGACCGCACCAAACACGAACAGGACAACAGCTGGTTCCTCAAGAGGGAGGAAGCGTTGAACATCATGGTGCTGATGCCAATGAACGAGTCGGCCCTGATGAGCAGCATCAGCCAGGGAATCGAACCAGCGGTTCAGCTGGCCATCGAGCACATCAACGACTCCGGAGAGTACCCGTTTTCACTCATCACCAAAATCTATGACACTGAGGTAAGCGGGCGTGCGAGTGCACGTGTCGCCCGGTGCGTGCACGCGCGTGTGTGAGCGCACACCCTTGCAGCGCTGTGCGGTGTGTGCGTGTGTGCGTGTCCAAACGGCGGACGCGCTGCTTCTTGTTGTGTTTGGAGTCGGTGGCTTCCTGGTTTTGGTGCCTGTGTTCCCATTGCACCAAAGTGATTGACAGTACAGTATAGGGTTATAATGCCATCGCTGATGTCACCATCAGCCACTGCATCATCCTGTCACTCTTGAGTCGCATGCTGTAAGGTACACATTTCTTTAGTTGCCACAATCTAAGGATGTCATTCACCAAACTGGCTTTCAGTCAAACGCTGACTCTCTCTATATATCTTTTTTTTTCTTCTTTTTGCAAACGTCACTTTCTACGCTGCTTTTTCAGTCACGAATCAGTGCATCTTCCTGGAGATTAAAGAGACGCTTCTTATCGCGCCTGAAGATGGCGGTAATCGGATGCGCGATGCGTCCCTCTTTAAACGGAGGCAAATCTCACTGCACATTAGAGCCACCGTGGACTACCCTCTTCCCCCAACACAAGATGAATTTTGAATTTTACTCTAAAGTGTTGTTAACGTGTCATACTGAATTCCTCAAAGTGTCAGCTCAGTGGAATGTGTGAAAAAAAAGTTAATATAAATGTTTTTATTGCAGTTTGCACAGTTGTGTCATTCAGACATGGTGTGTAATTTCCAACACAGTGAGATCCATTTCATAGTTATTAGCGGTTTTACATTTTCAAAGTGTTTGTTTCTCTAAACTATGCTTAGTTCTTTCCATCAGGTCCTCCCTCCACCTGTTGTTTATGTTCCCTATGTTTTTCCCCCCACTCCACTATCCTTGCACTTTGTTCCTCAAAACTAATTGTCTCAACTTCTATTTAGACACATTAAGAAAACAAAAATAAGAAAGCAAAAATTCTGATAAAAAAATTACTAGGGTGATATTAATTGACATCATTGCAGCAGACAACACCTGGTAACCTCTGTTGTAGAGCTTAGTGGTTCTCTGCATTTCATTTTGTTACTTTCCAACAGTTAATCGGAATTTCTATAATCTGTTTTTTCTTTAAATGCCATCCAAAATTATGTGAAACAGTCTGTTCTATACAGCCTATGGTAAATTGGGACAACATGAAAATGTACTATCCAAAAAAATGTACATAATTTTTAAACAAGCCATGTTTAAGATGCACCGATACAGCAAATATTTTCTATGTGCACTATACCTGTGCAGATGTCATGACCGTATATTTAAACCCATCGGAAGCACATGTGATTTTGCTTGTCAAACAAACATTTATATGGAATTATTTGCATCATTAAACTGTCTTAAACACAGAATTTTGTGGATTATTTCAAATTTTTTGCAACAGTATTAGAAGACATCAGAACAACTTTAAAGTTTCTTTTTTTTTTTCAAGGATTCTGGCCTTGAGTGATCACCATTTATATTGGAAGCAAATTAAATGACAGCATTTAAGACAAAGTTAACATTATTAAAATGGCATACTTGACAAAAATACAATATGTCCCATGACACATGTCTTTGAAATCTCAAAAGTAGGCAAATAAACACTGATGTACTTCAATTAGTCCACTTTATACAGTGAAACATTTGTTTACAGATTAAACCAGCCTGACTATGCCAGGGGAGTCCAGCTCATGTCCTCAAGGTCCAGTGTCCTGCTGGTTTTAGACACGTTTCTGCTCCAAATCAGCTGATTGAAATGGTCAAACTAACTCCTAAGCATGTCGGTTATGCAGAGGCCTGCTAATGATCCATCACTTGCTTCAGGTGTGTTGATCCAGAGAAGTAAAACATGCAGAATACCGGCCCTCGAGGTCTGACTTTTGACACTACTGAAATAAGCTAACCAATGTGCTGTCTCAGCTTTGCATAAGATTGCAGATCAATCACAGATACAACCAGTGTCATCAATAAGTTGGTAGTGACTGTTTTTGCTTTTTCTGGCAAACATACCCTTGTATGCACACAGGTGTGCTTGTTGTGTGAAACAGACATATAAAGCTCTGTTGACCAGGGTAAGCCCTCAGAGGCGGCATGCTTAGAAACCAAAGGATTAATATGTTAAGTGAGGTATGATTTTCCTTCTCCAATCCTCTGGAGAGAAAGATGAGCTGGAAGCAAGAGGTTAGTGGGCCACCCTCACATCCGCTTGCTGGGAATGGCAGTGTTCTCTCATACTGCCAATCAGGGACAACTTATGAGATTGTAGTCCTTTGTTATGTATAATGTTACGGTGAAAGGGTGCACACTGTTGCAGTGTTTAAGTTAGACGGCTGATCAAGTTTTTGAGCAACACTGATGTAAAAAAATAAATATTAGCCACCAAACCTAATCTGATTTTAGAAGTTGTGCTTTTAACGATTTGCCATCTATGTTTTCAATAAATATTTCAATAAATCTTTGACTTAAACTTAAGTGTTGTTAAACCATTTGCTTACACACACACGTGTGCATACACACACACACACATACATATTTTTCTGCATACCACATGCTTATGTCAGAAAACAATACATGCATGAGTGCATTTGTTGCTGCTAGCAGCAGGCCGAGTGTGTGCCCATGTGATGTTTGTACATGTATGAGTGTCTACGATGTGGGCACTGGGATTTAGCTTGGCAGATGTAAGTAATCAGTCCCTGAGCAGAGGATTTTTATCCCTTTTATCCCCTGTCAGTGGAGCCACTGGTAGACTGAGCAGGTCCAGTCCATTTCCCCTGGTGGTGTGGAATTGGGTGGTGGTGCTAGTGATGCTGATAGAGAGGCACTCTGGGGTTGTTCGGTAGTGAAAGGCCTGAGAGCAGAAGGTTAGTTAGAGCAAGAAGGAGGCTGAAAGTACCGCAGAGGAAAATGGGCTGTCGATAAGCATCTCGGAGATAGTGTCAAACTGTTGTGATCAGCCTATGTGTCGTTCCTCAGATGTTTCAGTGATTTAGGCATTTTAGACTCAAAGCTCGACTGATAATGCATCTTTTGGTTTAAAATCAGGCTGTTTTTTGGGGGAAGACAAGAAGCAAGAAGGATTATATCAACTGAGAGGCTTAGCAATGAGGCACATGTTGGTCCTGTGTTGCAACTCTAGATGAGTGAGCTTGGGTTTTAGTGTAACCAAGGACTGATACTGAAGCTCTGTGGGCTTAGAGGATCAAAGCTTTGGAGGGACAGGAAGCACTGGAAGAAGATGGAAGAGAGACTTTGGGTGTTCAGTAGGTGCTAGGCTAGTTCACCAGCTTATGGGATGAGTAGTAGGACTTTGATATTGCTCTGTCAGTGGGACAAAAAATAACCTTATGAGGAAAGAGATAAAGTGCTCACAAACGGTTCCATATGTTATCATGTCGTAACTTTTTCTTGGAATCGATATTAAATAACTACACACAGTGGTGAAGTAGATGGAAAACCAAATATAGTTTTCATAACATTTTTTTTCCATTTGCATTGTGAAAAATCTGACATACTAATTTAATCGCCTGCAGATTGACTGCTCTAAATATGCCCTAAATATGGAACAAACTGCTTCCAGAAACAGAGTTAAACGATGTGTAATTTGATCAGGTATCAGAAATGCACAGATTAATCAGAGAAGCATCCAAAAATGCCCATGGTAACAACTGAAGGCGCATCAGAGAATCCCACCTCAGGTGTGAGAATATGTCTCCAGAAAAACTATCAATCATGTGCTCCATATTAAAAAAAAATGATGGAAGACAAAGCAATTAAAAAAGCCAAAGAAAAGCACAATAGCTCCTGTTCAAAGTTTGCAGTAAGCTAAGTAGTGGGACACAACAAATGCAGAAGACGGTGTTTCATCAGATGAGCCAAGAATGAGCTTTTAAGTACAGGTACATGGTTCAGATATGTACTTAAATGTACCAACCCCAGACCTCGATCCCACTAAGAATTTGTGGAAACACCTAAAAATTGCTGTTCAGATTATCTCCATTCTATCTGAATGTAATTTTAGAAAGAAGTTTGAGTCTCTGGTCTCTAGATTTGCAAATACAGATGTACTCCCAGTGACGTACATCTGTAAAAGTCTTTATCACTGAATAATAAAGATCAGAAGAATGATTTCTATCATTCTTCTGATTTTTATTTGTGAGACGTCTTAAAACACAAATCTTTTTCCTTCAAATTCACAAGTAAGCACTTCTTTCTGTTGGCGCGTCCATTAAAATCCCAGTAAGATGCTTAAAAATGATGGAATATGAAAAAGTTTATGGCAAAATAACTGCTATTCATTGGAAGAAATCTTATACTCAGCCACAAAATCCTATCATGCAAGTTTCCTCTCATTGACATTAAAGGTTTTAACTTCAACTATTAAATAGACTTTGTAGATTGTGAAACTCTGTGACTAAAAGAAATTGTTATATTTCATTATAATGTTATAAAACTAAGACACAAAGTGGGTTTAAAAATGTTGAGATGGATTTGATAGGCCCATAAGACTAATTGTCTCCTTGAGGCTTTTGATAAAAAAAAAAGAAAAGTCATTTTAATTAAATGATTTGAGCTAAAAGCCAAATCAAAGTAAAAGCAAACACTCAAAGGTTTGCTTGATTATAAAAGCAGGAGAAAAAAAATTGTTCATGATTGGATCGATCTGAATTTTTCTTTTCCTCATTCATTTTGCAATAATGAAGTGAATAACAACAGTAACATTGTGGTCCCTTTGCAGTTAAATACATTTTTTACTATTTCAAACATACCTTTTTTTAGACAATTTGGAACAATCATCACATGCTAAATTTGAGATTTTCTCCTCATTTGAGCAGCTTCATGACATTTAAATTAAAAAAAGGGATTTTCACAGTCATCCAATTACCTTTTACATTCCACGTTTGATTATAATCTCGTCTGAGACAACAAGAAAATCAATGTAATCTCAAAATTTCACTCCCGTGAGCACTTTAACAGTGCATTTCCATTTTTGTAGAAGGGCTTGAAGGCTCAATTGAAGTCCTTAAAGGATTTGGACTTTTTTAGCTCTCATGTTCCTGAAGTTCTAGCTTGTCAAAGAAGAGTGATCTCATTCACCTTTTAAAGGCAAATCAATAAAACCTCAAAGACACTCGTTCTGCAAGCTGGGGATGCATCTCCTGCTCATGTGTGCTCCACCAGATGCCTTTACAGCACGTATGTATTTATAGTTTATGTCTGGATACAGTGGACCCCTGAGACTGTGATGGTGGTGACCTATGATAAGAGATACTGTGGGCAGATCTAAGCTGCCCACTCTGCTCCTGCTCAAAGGGCTAGATGCGACATGTCATGTTTGTGCACATGTTGGCAAGCTTGAAACCACTGTACAGTACACTTGTTCACAGGAGGCTGAACACCCCCCTGAGCGTATGTGAGGCTTTCTGTCATTTTGTCAGAAGAAGTTAGGTTTTTAGTGAAAAGGCATTACCATAATGGAGGTCACTGTGCTGCTAAACATAGGTCTCAAGTCAAACCAAGCCAGTTCAGAGTTGTTGGCCCTCTTGTGGCTGTGAAGAAACTGCTGTGGCAAAGTGTTGCGAAGCCATTTCCTTTCGCGGAAAGCGCGTCGCAAAGTGACCTTTGGTTGAACTTGCTGATTCAATCAATTCAACTCACCTCGGAGCCGTCGCGTAAAAGAATCTGACGGGCTCAAATGAAGCAGCGTCGTCGATGTCAGATATTGCATGTTATCTGCATATCTGACATCTCCTTAGTGCTGCGTCATGACCCAGAAGGATCAGCGAAGATCACCCGCCACCACTCTCAGAGGAGTTTGAACATTCTGGGATAGTAGGAGACAGCAGCGTGTCACAGCTAGGATTCTCTCAAGGCATACGGATAGTGCTGAGCTTGACTGTAGCTGCTGACCCGACACAGATAGTAGGGATCAATGTGGAGCAGTCTTTCTCATAGAATGAGCAGGATCTCAGGGGAGAATCAGAGAGTAGTGAGAGAGAGATGTGTAGGGCTATTAGATGGAAATCCCGAAATAGGGTTATGTTATCTTCAGCCCAAGAAAGAGGAAATGACCAACCTCCTAATTCTTATTGGCTCATAATGTTATACCACCTGAATTGTTTCTCTGGGGCTAAAGAGTTTAATGGCTCTTTGGGAAAAAAAAAGGTATTGCTCCACGCAATCAAGTATGTGCAAAAGCTTTTGAGATCTAATGCTTTGTGCTCCAGTCCTCTGCAAAAGTATTCATAGCCCTTGAATGTTACATTTTATTATTTTCCAAGCACAAAGTTTTGTTGGGATCCGATGTGAAAGACCAACACAAACTTGTGCATGAATACAAAGAGGACGGGGGAAATGATAAAACCTTTTTTTTTATCATACATAATCAAAAGGTTTTACAAATGAACATCCAAATTGTGAGACACGTATCTGGATTCACCTCCACAGCATCAGTACATTGTAAAATGACCTTTAGTTTGCATATCTACCAGCTTTGTAGATTAACTACACTTTATTTGGTCTTTATTTATGGATTATATTGAGCTTTATATCACTGGATGGAGAACAAACTGAATCTGTAGCAAATTCAGCTTGACTTAAATTTGACTTTGACTTGGGCCATGCTAAAACATGTAGTTGGTTTGATCTAAACTATTAGATCTGATTACCTTGTGCTTCCTCAGATTTACTTCTAGAACTTTTATTCAGCTCCACCCTTTTTCCCATTAACTCTGGCAGACTTCCCTGGATTGCTGAGGAGGAATGAAACGCAGACCAGGGCATATAGCCCAACCCTGCTTTAAATGTCTGCACAGCTTTCTGTGTGTCTTGATCTTAATGATGCTGTTTGTTCTCCAGTGTTCTTTAACAAACCTCTAAGGCCTTCGTAGAACAACCATATACATATAATGGGATTGAATTGAATGCAGGTAAATGTTCTAATTAGGCGACTTCTGAAAGCAATTGGTTGCACTGGATTTTAATTAGAAGTACAAGCGAAAAGGAGGCTTAATACAAAAGCAGACAACACTGTGAAAACCATGTTTAATTTCCCTTTTCCCATCAACATTGTGAGCTACATTGATTTTCACAAAACTAGTAAAATAGACTGAGGTTTGTGGTTATAATGTAAAAAAAAAAATCATTGCTTTTTGTGAATGCAATAAAAAAAATTGTTGTTATACATCTCTAAGCATTCAATGATCCAAGTATGCGGCATTAAGTCATAGGTTTTCTTGTAATCAATCCAAGCCATGCACAGGTTGGTGTGTCGGGTGTTGCAGTCTCTGGCAACTGCAACCACACAGTCATGTGTTTGCTTATCTTGGCCGCTATGATGCCTGACATGAGCTTCCAGGTTGTGGAGAGGCAGGTTATTGGTCGGTAGTTGGGTGGGACTGGACCCTTTGATGGATCCTTCTGGATTAGGATTGTCCGCCCTTCAGTTAACCATTCAGGGTGAGTCCCACTTTGTAGCAGCTGGTTCATTTGGGCTGCCAGTCGCTCATGGAGAGCAGTGAGTTTCTTTAGCCAGTAGGCATGGATCATGTCAGGCCCTGGTGCTGTCCAGTTTTTCATTCCTGAGACTCTTTCTTGGACATCTGTCACAGTGATGGTTACCGGGGCTTGCTCAGCGTTCCCATATGCCTTTCCAGTATTGTTCAGTCTCCAGCCTTGGTGGGTCTGCTCTGTTGTTATTGAGAGTACACCTTTGCTGGGTGAGTGGAAAAGAGCTGGTTAATCCTTCTGGATTCATTCTCCCTTGTGTATCTCTTTAGGCTGAGCCTCTGTTTGGCAGTTTCGAGTGCTTCAGGTATGGGCATCTGCCTGTACTTTCTGGGTATTGGTCTTTTCATTGCACCTTCTCTGGATGGGGACTTGTAGTTAAGTCCCCACAGTTCTGACATCCAGGTTCCTCCTTTTTGCCGTAGCATTTGTGTTGTATCTCGTCAATCTCAAGTTGTGATAGCAGTTGTCGTTTGCGGATGTTGGAACACTGAGCTACTAATTGTTTAGCACTTAGTGTTGACTGGGGATGTTGAAGTAACCATTCCTTCCTCAGTCTTTGCATGTAACCTCTCTGATCTCTCTCTCTCTCTCTCTCTCTCTATATATATATATATATATATAAACATGTCTGGCTTTGCACTGCAATAAAGTTTACTAAATGTGAGCAGTAATTGCTGACCTTTGGTTGAGTCAGGACCGCCAGTGGCCTGAAGGGCTTGAGCGAGATGACTGAGCCCTTGTGATAAAAGTCTTTTATGGGCCCTGAAGCTGGCTTTACAACAGATACTGTGACACACACATAATTGAAACACACAGACAGGCGTGCCGCACATACACGCGCACATATGGTTATGACTGTTCTCAAGTGGCTTCCCCGTAGCAATGCCTAAAGCCAGGATGTTGTACTTATTTAAGCAGTTTTGTGCGATTTTTTTGTTAAGCTCCAGTAGAAACGGACTCACTGCTTCATCACATCCTGCCACACAGCGCCTCAATCTATGCTTTGCTTCATAATGGGAGAGGTGAAAAAACAAACCTCTATAAACACAACTTTTACTCTTACCACAACAGAGTGATCAGAAAATGACTTACTTTTGGACATGGAGTTTTAGGGCTATATTTTAATTTTAAAAAGCTGGGAATGATTTGTCTTTTCACAATCTCGCTTATTTAATGTGAGCTTGACATTATTTGCAATGTATATGTACATGCTGATGTCCTCAACAGCCTGGGCAAGTACTCACAATAAAGACAACAGGTAAATTTAATCCAAAACCACAGTAACCAGCTGCTGTGTTTGTTGCTTGTGAAGCAGTTGAAATGTGCACACAGCAGGTTGGAGGAGAATGGGAGATATTCTTTGAGCAGATGTGTAGGTGGAGGCACTTTTGAGAATATCTCAGCAGTTGGTAAATGCGATTCTTCAAGATGGACTGAATCATCCCACACTGACATTGTTGAACATTAAGGCAATTACTCTGAAGCATTTTGCTCAAGTAGAATAAGAAGGATGCTGCTGTTGATGGTGCCATTGTTACCCATTTGATTCTTTTTTTTTATCTTTTCCTGCTACTGATCTTCAAAGGCTTTTTTAAAAATTTATTTATTTAGCTCATAACCAAGTGCTTTAATATTACCCAATTTCATTCTTGGTGTGATCTGTGTTAAATGATTAACTCTGGTATAATATTCATTGAAAGTGAGTTTCAAATTTTTAATACAAAAATATAATTTTTGTATTGTGTGCTTTTCTTTGTTTCAACCATTTTGACCTCTGACTTTTCCTCCAACAGTTCTGTAAAGCTGCAGCAAATCAACTGAGACATTCGTGAGAAAGTCACATGGATTTCATAATTTGGCATAATTTCAATAGTTGTGGAGGCAACTCAAGTAAACAATCTGAGTTGTGAAGAGTCAGTTTGACCCAACTAACAAGCCCAGATTAAGCGGAACTGGAAGCCTTCAATCACATCCAAACTTCATAGTCTCAAACCTCAGACTTACAGTGAGCCCCAGGCTTCCTTTTAGCGCAGATTTTATCGCCATCATTCCAGTAAACCTGAGTTGTGAAAAGTAAGAAAGAGGGAAGTTGCTCCGAAAGAATGTTTTATCTAATGCGTGTCATATATACTTGGGAATCCTGGAGGAGCTTGAAATAAAACTGCAGGCTTAATACTGGTTTGAAGGTTATTATTTTCTAAAGGTTCTCTAAATTTGGCAAACAAGCCTCATCAGAACACATTAAAGTGACACCTTCTGCATAGTTTTATTTATTATTCTATTGTATTTAAAAGGCATCTTTTTAAAAAAAGAAAAAAGAAAAAAATCAGCTTTTTTTTGTAAAATCTTTCTGTTGATATTGATTCATCATTTTAGTCAGTTGAAACAAATTAACATTTTTAAGGAAATCGGATGTGCAAATTAGCAGATGTGTAAATGTCATTTAAAATCACCCATGTCTGTTGGTACGTGCTCTTCATATTTTATCTTTAAAAAAATAGTCATTGTGATGCATAATGACTCCAGAAGATGGCAAATCAGGCATCTGGTTGTCATTAGCATTAAACAAATAGTTACACTCTGCCTGTACTACAGTACTCAGAGGGACAATCACTGCGAAATCACCCAGGAGATACAAACAGGTTGGTAGGATGGATGATGAGCTCTGGAAGGAGGGGATAATGGTTGCTATAAGAGAGACAGCCTGCTCTGCAAGCACAGAGAGATGGAGGTGAAATAAGATATGCTACTTTAGAAAAGCTGGGGTATGACGAAAAACACCCAAGTTGTTGTTTGGTGCGCGGAAAATGTAGAAATATTTGGCCGTTGCAACTTCGAGTGTGATGTTAAGCCTATCTGTCTGCTTGCTTCTGCTTGTGCATCTATAAAGTTGCCATTGATTCCCAGCCAAACTATTAGTGCTGACAATTAACACACCAAATGCGTATCTGCTCTTGCAGCCCCTTTGACTGCAAGTTCCTCCAAAGCAAACAGGCAGAAACAAAGGTAAAATATATTCCCCAGAATGTTGTGTCATTTGCAGGGTTTTTCATTTGCTGCTGATTGTTTTTGTTATTTTTGTGTTTTCAGCCAGCAGATGATAAGGTGTTTGTGTGGTCCTGGTTACCAGCCTCAAGAGAAATGTCCTACAGGAAAATTTCCATCACTACATTGTTTTGTGTGACTGGATGAGGTGAAGAGATGGAGGAGATTAAAATATTTAGCTCCTCTTTTTAATTCTAGTTACTGTTAAAACATTTCAATGTAAAACTGCAACTTTGTCCAGGTGTTTTTTTTTTTTTCTTGGAAAATTATTTGCACCACTTAAAAACTTGACATTTTGTCTCATTACAATGACAAACAATGATGGGCTTACTAGTAGTGTCTTGCATAACAGAACAAACAACACAAAGTAAGACATACTTGTGTTGTAGAGTTCACTTCTTTCAATGAATAAATATTGAAAAGTGTTTTGACTTTTGCTTTATCTCATTTACTCTGAGATTCTTGAATGACATCAGGTGGAACGAATTGACCTCACAAGTTGTCTAATCAGTATTTTAAGTCCCATTATGTTGTGGATGCAAAGGTTTCTACATTTGAAAACTTAAAATATGTCATACAACTATAGCCTCCAACCATTCTACTTCTCCAATATTCCATCCATTATCTTCCTGTCATCCAAAGACACCTTATAATCTTCTCTTTCCACTTCATAACAGTTCACCGATTTTTCTTGATTTTACCAATGAAATTCCAGAAGCAGATTGATTATAATAGGACAAACACACACATGCACGCACACACCCAAGTGGATGGCACATTTACCTCTCTGGCTTGCTGTTCTCCTGTAAATGGATAGAAATGAACGGATTACGGTGGGACGGGTGTGCTGCAGTCATTAGAGATTCGACGAAAACTCTCTGCATGTTCCTGTCTGTCAGGCTCAAGAGGACATAGCACAGATCAGTAAGCAGAGAGTGTGTCCTTTCTGCTCCTGTGATTACATTAAAGCTCGTATAATTCTTTGCCATAGTAAAACAAAAACAAAGAGCTATCACCTGCACTGTGTGCGTCTGCGCGTGTGAAGACAAGTTTGCGACACATACTTGAGTGTCATCCTAAGGGGATTTTTGTTTGGGCTGCACCTGTATTTGTGTGTATGTTTTAGGTTGTTTGCTGGATCCTGGCAGCAGACTATGTGCATGACTGTAACATGTGTATGTTCTGTTTTAAGGGGTCAGAGGCATTTAGTGCTCATTCCCTGGGGCAGGTTGGTTGTTCTGGTCACAGCTGGGATGTACAGAGGGCTCAGGCAGGCGTCAAAGAAGAGTAATGGTCGCTCTTTCCTCTTTGCTCTTTTTCTCACCACGACATCAATACACTTTTGAAATCTTCCTTAATACACGCCAAGTCACACACAGAGAAACTTAGCTGCAGCTACACTTATACATAAATACAGACATCTATGCCTCTGGTAGTTAGCCTCAGGTCCTGATGTAAATAAATAAATACATAAATAAATAATCATTGTCTGTTTATAATAAAGAAACCTTTACCAGGCAAGGTCATTCTTGAAAAGGTTTTAGTCCTTGTTTTTTTGTTCAAATGCAGTTTGCAATCTGATCGAAACATCAGCTTTTAGGTTGATGCTTAACAATTACGACAGGAAACTGAAGCTAAATGTAACTAAAAATCCTCTGATTTCACATTTTTATCCCCTTTTCTGAATGTTTAAAATATATTTTTTTAATTTCTTAACATAAAAATCTCACAAAAACTGTTCATATGTCATTTACTTTGAACATTTATTTTTTTATTTTTGTATTAACCTGACATTTGTCTGCTCATCAGCTCACATGACAAAGTACTTTAAACCAGAGCATAAGCAGGAAAACTTTACATCATTTGAGATTAATTTGATAACATCCTATTTTACAATTCTAAATGTAAAATGGAATATTTTAACTGCTTTAACTCATTTTAAAGGGCTAGTAGTGCATTTCTTAGATCAGACAGGGTTGGGGTTCTGTGGAGGTCAGTCAAGTTATTTCACATTATTTCACATAATGGACCTTACCTTTTGAAGAAGTTTCAAAAATGCTGCATTATTAAGTATTCCTTTCAATGGAACTATGAGGCTTCATAAATGTTTACAAAAGCAACCTATGTGTATGTATTTGACTTTGTACAAATGCATATGCAGGATAAAGTCACTGATTACATTTGAGCTCAATGATAGGAAGGGGCGACGCAATCCTTTTGGCAGTATGATTTATTTGAACTCGGTTGCAAAATATTAAATGTGTGAGAAGGTGAGAAGAAATATATATTTTTTAGAATGCTGCCTGATTTCAGTTTGATTTTTGTGACGGTCCTTTTGCTCGAAGTATTTTTCTGCATTAATTGAATACATAATCCGAGACGGAATGGGTGTGATACAATCTGTTGTTGGTGCAATCAGATACACATCAGGCTGTTGTCCATTTGCTGTGTCCTTGTGGCAGATATCATTTCCTCAGGCCTATCCATGAGGCCTTGTTAGCGGAAAGCAGTTGCTCGGGCCATTGTGTGCTAAGAGCGATGACAACCCACAGGAAGTTCCCAGATGTAACCGGATCCATAATGAGTCATATTCCCTAAATGCCATTGCATACAGTAGTAATGGCATTCTACACTGAACACATTTGTCGTGCCTATCTAAACTAGGCAATCAGGCCACATACAATAGTAAAAAGCTGTACAAAGACGATAAGGGATCATTTCCACCAAAGCTCTGTCCTCAGTGACTCAGCTCTAAGCTTTGCACATGTGTATGTCTCTACTTATGTCTGTCTGCGTGTGTGTGTCTGTGTGTGTGTGTCGGTGTGTGTGTGTGTGTGTCTGTGTGTCTTCATGGATGGATAGCTGGATAAATGAACGGCAGTACAGATTAAATTGTTCTATCTTATGTCGTATCAGTGGAATTGTGTTCTGTCAGAGCACTTTGCTTTGAGCAATTCCAGCTATTTGGAAAATAAAATCCCAATCCACAGCTCCAAACACACACGCACCCACGCATACACATCACAGCTCAAAGAAACAACCAGACTGTAAAGATATTGCTCTCAACTTCTCTACACATTAAAATGAACTGATTTCCCTCTGGTTAATGGACTGTCAGACAAGAGAATATGGGGAGAACACAGCGGTTACACCAACTAAGCTTGTGTCAGAGGATTAAAAAGATCTGACTGAACTGACATTGTCAATCACGACCCTTTACTGTAAAGAGAAGAAATAGTTCGAGGTCTGAGGTCTCATTTAGCTCTGGAAAAAAAATCGGAAACTGCTTCAAAATTTCTTTCAAGTTACAAAAACTGTCCCCTTTATATGCTGTAATGCTGAGTTTTTAGATGATTAATTTACACAAAGAAAAGTTGTATTGATGTTTTCACTTAGGAGTTCAGACATCTGAATTTAGTAAAAGAATGCTGATTAAAGTCATAGATTTCATAATTTCCACCAGTCTTTTACATTTCTTCAGGTACAGGTGATCAAATACCTTGTCGACTACAATTATCTGAGGTTACCTGAATGCGATTGCTCCAATGCATGTAGACCTGCAGGTTTCAGGGAAAATTTGCAGCTGTCTTCATTTTTTGGGTCTTCATTTTTTTTTTCCAAAAAATGAAGACATCTTTCCCAAACCAGTCTCCAGATTGTTCTTCTGTGTGCATGCATGCAATACTATATATGTTGTGTGGGTCTCCCCTGAGGATTCATTGAGAATAACCATACAAATACATGCAGTATCAAAATTGAAAGATCAAAATTATCTTTTTTTAATTAATTTTTTCTTCTGACTAGATGTAATGTGAACAAGAGTAAAAGAAACGTCAAAAAAGGTAAAAAGTAATTTTAAAAAGCCATTTTAATTAAAAATGGATACAAAATCAGATATTTTTTTTAAATAAGAAATCTGTACTTTTTTCTACATATTCTTTTGAGAAACTCCTGACTTCCTTCAAAATTTGTTCAGATTTTGTGCAAACTTTTGAGCTTAATAAAAAAAATATCTTCTGGCAATATGCAAATACGTTTTTATTATTATTTTAGTAAATCTAATCTGTTTTTAGCCAGTTTCTCCTTCATTTGTTTAGATGAAGCTAGATTCACTTACAGCTCAGCCAGTCTTGTTCTGACCAATGCAGAATTTTCACCGTATTCTTGTTTGACTGCCTGTCAACATGGATGGTAGCCGTCACTTGGAAATACAATCCTTTTGGCATTTACAGGGGTAGGATGATCAGGTCAGTCGTAGTTCACAATACTCTTACAATACTACTCCTTGATGCTTATTTAGAGTATGTAGATAAAGCAATCCCCAAAAAGTGTTTTCAGATTTTTATTTTTGTTTTCTTTTTCATCTCTCACTGATCTGATTTGACAAATACAAATCATGGAAGTGTTTGACTTATTTTCCGCTTAAATTAGATGCAATCCAGGTAATTTTGTTACAGTTTCTAAAAGGAAAAAAAAGTGCCCTAGTATTTCTTTCCAAAGGAGACATGTAAATTTGAACAAAACAGATGCCTGCCAACATATTGTGACTCACAATTTCAGGAGAGATCCTCATTTTCAGTTTCTCCAGCTGTCTAGCAAAAAAATAAAAAATAAACTGCCGGACTTCTTTATTTTCCAGAAAGATGTCATATGTTCTCTTAGCGCTCGCATCTGTTATAATTATATGCAGGACGCAATCAATGTCAGATGTCTACTTATAGAATATTTGATACCCAATCTACTTTGGAGGTACATTGGATACACAATGTGCCATTATTTCCTCTGAAGGAACCTAAATAAGCTTCCATAATATATAGCAGTAAAGTTTCTATTTAAAATATAATTGCATTCAAAACTATTTAAAGGCACTGTCAGAAGTTTTAACAATAAAACACTGTGATTCTAATGGAATATTATTTTGTGGATCTAATTGAAAAAAGCTGTGAGGCAGAAAATTTCCTGCATAACAACAGCGTCAGCCGTCATCAAGACAGACTTGTTTTGACAGACCTTTCTTACATTACATATTAAGATCTCAAGCATCACAAGGAGATAATAGAAATGCGTAATTTTCATTTTCTCAATCATACACATCGCAATAACATCTATTCCCCCTGGACAGACGTACAAAGACGTTTGGGAGGGGAGATTTTGACAGTAGATGTGATGTTGATATATTTAGTATTCCAGTGCTTGTAAAAAATAGCTAAACTATTTATTGCCAGTTAATGTCAGCCAATTTTCTTATGATTTCATCATCAAGAGCAGGAAGACAGCCTGTGTTAATCATGATTTTGAGATTTATCCAAGAACACTTAATGCCACCCTTCTGCTTCGGCTCAAACAAGCAAATCATCAAGCAGTCCAGCTTTAAGTCCAGTTTAGACATATTTCACCAATAAAATGAGTAAGCTGGAACCAGTCCAACCACTGACAGTTTGAAAAATTGACAAAAAAAAGCCCATTTTGAATAAAACAGTATATATTTTATTTGACTCATAACCTGAAGAAAAAAAATAATAATCTTGCAAAAATGTTTTAAGGTAAGTCACATTTTAAGTAGAGATTAAATGGCGTTCTATTTTTACGTTCTCTTTCAGGCTATGTTTCATGGACACAGTGGGAATGCACTCCTGGGGTTTTTTACCACTGCTGCCAAGAAACATTGGCCGTCAATATCGCAGCCTGCCATCTTTTATGAGCCGCTTTCATTTCGTTTGAAATCCCAACGAAAAGCCCATCTGGGCTCAATTTTGTTTAACATATTCTGCCCGTTTAGAACTATACAAGATGGATAAAGCAGTTGAACTATCGTGTTAAGTTGTGTAAGCACGACCTTTAGGAGATGACTCCCATTTTTGGAGCATTGCAAGAACATCCTTCCTACGCACTATTTCTGCTTTTGATATTCTAATCATTATTGTGCTTTAGCCCCAGCCCCACTAACATGTGAGAAATGAAGAGGGATCACTGACTGGATTGATGACACATCAAGTTGTGTTAAGGAAGGATGTCTGTCATGTTAGTCTAATTAAAAGCAGTTGGCTAGTCCATAAGATTTAATTATTCCATGTAAAGCAAATCATTCTTGAGGCCACTGGGAAATGTAACTGTATACAAGTCCTTACATCATGTGGTATGAAAGAATTCATACCACATGAATTTTTCCATATGTTATTGTGTTAAAAGTACAAACTTCAGTGTGTTTCATTGTTTTATTTGTGTTGGTCTATGTGATTGACAGAGACAGTGGAGATGATTAAAGTCAAGAGGAACTTGATCTATTTTGTAGAGAGGAATGTGCATCTTTAAAATCCTATTATACATCTATAAGCATACGTCCACAACAAAAAGCATCAAATGATTTTTTGTATCCTTTTTATTCATAAATACTTGAATAAATATTAACCATTGTAGTTTCCCCGTAAAAATTAATGAAACAGTACACAAAATTTGGTACATATTTTGTATATTTGAGCTTCAATAAAGAAAAATAAACAAGGACACACGCATAGATATTTATTTATTTAATTAATTTTTCAAATAGTTTTATTTTGGTCAGCAGTAAAACAATTTTTCAATTTCCAAAATAATTTGATTTTTTTTTTACATTTTATAAGATTTAAAATATGGAACTGACAAGATTTTGTTTACTTTTATGTTTTAGCAGTATCAAGAAAGCACAGCAAAGGAGACAGATGCACATCCACCTTGTTGTTGGATGTTTAACTCTCGCTCCATCAACATATGCCTGCACATTTGACTTGACTGGAAAAATAATTTGTAGAGGGTGCAAGTGAATAAAAGAGACAAAGCAGTTGGAGCCAATTTCTGGATCTCTGAATACATCATACCTCTGCAATCGCTTGAACTGGTCAATGTAAATATTTAAGATATTTTTTGAAATGAACCTGTGCCCATATTTGTGAATAAAGCACATTTTAATATTTAGACAACCCAGAATACTAGCTATGCATGGATGCAACATTTGATTTTTCTACACTACTTGTGATACTTGCAGTCCTCTTGAAAGACAGAGACGGCTTTGGTTTGTCCAATTTTTTTTCTCCGCTGTAGCTGCATTAGAAAACTTAATGTTCTTGAATAACAGAGTTTAATGATAGCTGAGAGTCCTCTGTTTAGAAGTCACATCTTATAGTTGCATTGCATGTGTCAGCTTTAAAGCCATGCTGTACTCATTTGCTGGTTAAAGCTGTATCTGGATGTTTTCAGTAGGTACAGTATGTACCATCCACCTCTACTTTAAATTCACTAAAATTTGCTATTGTAATGCAAGAATATGTAAAAAACTTCAAGTGACATCCTCTTCCTCAAAATGTTCTAGTTCCTCTACTTCTGTTCAGGTCTGAATCCTGTTCTGATGGAACTGTGTACTGATATCAGATTAAGTTTTGCACCTGACAAGGGACAGGAATGAAGGTCTGCCAAAATGTGATATCCTCTGTGTTGCAGCTGAGAATAGAGTGTGTTGCAGTAAAGCCTAACAATCCAAATGCTAATTTTAAACATCGACTCCCTGCCGGGGATTTTACCTTCCTTTTACAGGCTCTTTAAAAGCCAAGTCCAACTCCTGTGCACCCTGTGCTGCGGTTCATGTTACAGTAATTACTACACATATTAGTATTCCTGTTTGAACATAGCAATTAGCATAGCCATTAAAACCACGAGGATCTCCTTGGAGAAACAAAATAGATAAGAAAACAGGAATATTTGTTTATCACACTGATGCATCAGTGGGATTTCACTTTTTTGGCTGCGACAGAAACATGTAAATACTACTTAAAGAGGACATCAATTAGTGAACGTTGAACACACGCTGTGCGCTTATTCAAGAGGTTGGTAATTTTGCTAATTGTACGTGCCAGAGTTATCCATTATGGAGGTTCTGAACTGAATTCAAGTGAGCACAGCTAAGGAGACAGATGCACATCCACCCTGTTGTTGGATGTTTAACTCTCGCTCCGTCAACATATGCCTGCACATTTGACTTGACTGGAAAAAGAATCTGTAGAGGGTGCAAGTGAATATTTAAATGTAGGATACTGAACAATTCTCTAATGCGGACATGCTGCTGGATTATCATTAAGTAAACATGAACATGCGTTATATTTATGGTATCTCTGCTGTAGGGTTTATAAATCAGAATTAAACATGGTCCGTGGTGGTTGCTGGCAGCCTCTCTCTACATAAATATTATCTGTGTGCCCGGACTCTGTGCTGTTCTCTGCTCTGTTGACTCGCTCCTACACACAGGAGAGTTTCTATTGATTTCTAGAAGGCCGACATGCCGGCTTCTTTCACTCACTGGAATCACAATAAGGAACGTGCTGTCAACCTTTGGCTCTGTGAACTATCCCTTTTTGTCTGTCTTTTCAGGTTGAAAGTTTACAGTCATTCACCTGAATTTCCGTCTCTTTTTTTTTTTTTTTGCCAGTGGAGTACCCCATTAATCTCTTTCACTGCAAAAATGCGTAAAGCGTGCATTAATAAATAATTTTGAGCCCAACATTACAATGTTAAACCGATGAGCGCATCAGTGTCTGATCCATCGTTCTTCAACCCAGAATGTGTGAAAACAGAGGCAAAGGGGGTTGTGGGCTTGTGACCGTTTTTCTTTCCTCGATAGAAGCCTAATGTAAATGTCAGCATTGTCTAAAAAAGAAAGGCCTTCTATTTACAACATCAAATGAGCTGTGACAGATGCAAAGAGCAAGATACAGCAATATGAGTGAATAAAGCACAAGAAGGAAAGCACACACATAAGAAAATGAAACTGTTGAAACTGGAAGAGGATGAAGTAAAAAGCTAAATTCCTCTTATTACAAAAAACTATAACTTTTTAAACTTTTGCCACAATACAACAGTCAACAATAATGAGAGACCAACACATCGTTTTGGAATGTTTTTATGTATAAACATATGAACAAATTATTTTTAACCTTCTCGAGTTAACACTTTGCAACATTTGGTGCAATTATATTGGCAAGTACTGTGAGTATACATCTCAGACAGCTTGGCACATCTAGAGACTGAATATGCTGACCACATTTCTTCACAAAATATTTCAAGCTCAGTCAGAAATGAGCAGTACAGGACAGGCGCTCTCAGGGACTGGAGTATGAGATTCTTTGTCAAGACTATTTAAGCTGGAGGGACAGCATGCACTCCTGTCTCAAGTTTTGCACCCTGTAACAGATTTCCTATCAATTTTTTTTCCCGGAAAGCTCTTCCAATTAACTGTAGTGAAGAAAAGTATCCCCACATCATCACTGTGCCATCACCATGTTTCATTGTAGGCAGGGTGTGCTTAGGGTGTTATGCAGTGATTTTTTTGTTTTTTATTGTATATTTTTTAGCGGTATCGAGTAAAAGTTGCAGACTGAAATGTGGATTCTCGCTGTGTGGTGCAGAGGTGAAGCAAAGGCCTGTACACAGAAACCTGGGTTTGATTTCTTACCCTGAGAAAATTGCTGCATATTGTAGCCCCTCCTCTTGCCACCTGTGTCCTGTCTGGGGACTGTCAATCTATTGATGGTCAACAACAAAACAAACATTTTCCTTCCTCTTTATAATATCTTACTTACTATATGTTACCCAAATCCTCCCAAAATGTAGTGACATGTGATATAGAAGCATAAAAACACTTAAATGCTTCTAATAAAGACACTTCATTTCCTTCAATGAGCCCTTACTGAAATCAATAATTTATTATTTTTAACAAACTGAGATTTTATTCCATCCAAAATCCACCAAATTATAGCGGTAGTAGAAAAGGTGTTGACAGAGCTCTTTACTTATGTTACAGCTTCTATCCACCTCAACGTAGACCACCCTAAAGTGATGTTGGTACCTTTTCAATTTATTTCTTCATGAGGGTAATTGAAATATTAACACAGCTTGTTAGGGACCAGAGACTTGGGCGTCTTCAGTACTCACATCTTTCTCAACCCACCAAGGAAATTATCTCACTTTTAAATACAGACTCTATCTCACACTGCCATGATTAATTCAAGGATTTTTCTAACCATCTACTTGGCAGCAAGTGCAAATAAATTCTTTAGGATATTTTGAGATTTGCAGTTGATTAAAGTCTCTGACGTGAAGCTTGTTTCTCTGAAACACAAAACAGGTGAAGCAGGAGGACGTGGTGATTTGCATAGAAAGCACAGGTAAGGAAGGAGGAAGAGATGTGATGTGAGGAAGGTTTAGGGAAAAGAGGATTTGAGGAAAGGAGGGAGGCTAAGCCCCGACAGCTGGATGTGACTGGTACGAACACAAACTGGCATGTTTACCCCCTTTCCAGTGATGTGAGAGCCGTACCAGAAAAAAGAAAAGTAGTATGCAGTGAAAATCAGACGGAGGCATATCATCTCTGCATCTGTGAGCTGTTTGATCTGAACAGGCACATGGCTTTATGCTCACCTATGTGCTGCATCTGCGTGTCACTGTGTGACTTTAATTGCGGAGATATGCCTCTATTCATATTGAATGTGTGGTTGTGTGCAGAGTTTGCCTCGCAGATAGTCATTTGGGTTGGAGAGGGAGTGTGACAAGTGAGCATGAGCACAAGGGGCATGTTGAGGGGTATTTCTCAGACGTTCAAGGGGTGGGGGAGAAAACAGGCCTGCAGAGGATTGGGGTGCAGGGAGGCCATGTGCTGCTGCTGTCACGTTTGGCACGGCAGAGGGGCGAGCGGCAAGAGGGTGAAGAAAACACCACCTACTGGGAACTATGGGCATTGGGGGTTGGGTGAACAGAAAGGTTTTGGAGCTGGCGATTCCTGTCTTTTTTTTTTAAAACAGCAGTACAGTGATAGATCTGCCACTAACAATCAGACTTCTCGCACCTGACGTTCTCTGTGCTAGAGAATGTCAGAAAAACATCCTACTTGTTTGGACTGTATGTACTCAGGGACTACAATGACTGTAACAATCAAGTGTCCGTTTTCCTGACACAAACCAGTAGCAAAGCGTAATGCTGCCTTCCTAAAATGGTTTATGTAATAAAAAAAGGATTGTTTTTGGAGAGAATGAGGTGATCCTTTTTTCTTTTTTTTTTTTTTTTTTGCCAGAAGCAATTTTGGCAAAAAACCCCAAACTTGTGCCATTATATAGAAACGTGACGATATAAATAAATATTTTAGTTTTGTTTGTTCTAACTCATCTCATGGCACTCTGCATGAGTGTCTACGTCAATTGAATTATGCACACATTCCAATTAATCCCAGTTATCAAGCACTCCGTCAAGCCCTACTCATTATTTATCATTTATCAAATTTAGCTTAAAAATTTGTTTTTCTTCTAAGGAAGCCCAAAAGATTTCATCTAGTCATTCACTTGCAACATTCACGATCGCTTGTGTTGTGTCAGTAACTTCGCAGCAATCCCTCATATGCAGGTAGTGACAGTGGAGAGGAAAAACTCCCTTTTAACAGGATGAAACCTCCAACAGAACCCGGCTCTGTACGAGCGGCCATCTGCCTCGAAGTCGGAGCAAATACACAAAAAGAACCAGATGAACTGACGTAGGAGTGCTTTCTATGTCAATGATAAGCAAAACGCTAGTAGCAAGATGGAGACAATATTTAGTTGTACACAGGATTATCTCAGCCGATGTCTGTCTCTTCCAAAAGTGGCTAATATGGAGAGATGAATACAGAGAGAAAACATAAAATTGAAATATATAATAGCATATAATGCAAATTAGAGAGTCGAAGTCATACATTGCTGAGGCAAGTGTATAGCAGCCTCCCTTCAGAGATTGCTCTGGATAACCTAAACCACACTAGAAATAATCTTTATCAAAGAGAAGGGTTTTAAGCTCAGTCACATGCAAGTCAATGGACACCTTTTCAGCTCTACCCATGCTGGTCCTGCTATAAGTGAAGTCACCTCTTTGTAGATATTGCATCATGTTTTATCGTATTATATTACAACATGCTGAACTGGCATCTTCTCAGGATTGCCAGACGTATAAAATGTAACTGTTTCCTGCTTTAAAGTGTGTCAAGTGTGAGCCTTTTATACAATGTCCAGTCTAAATTAAATCAAGGGGCATCTTAAGTAACATCAAAGGAAACTTGACACATCTAGGCCCAGTGTGTCGTCCGAAAAGGGAGAATTTATTCATTAAGCAAATGAATTTATTCTGCATTTCAGATTTAGTCAAGGAGCTCCTACAAATGGATGATGGAAAGCATCAGAGCCAAAAGGAAAGCAAATTAAGAAAGGTGGAAACGGGGATCTTTTTAATCTCCAGAGGGGACCTGACTGTGTGCGTTTGTGCTTTTTCCTGAATGCAAAGTACATGTCTGTGTTCTCAGAGAACGCATTACAAGGCGGACAACGTTCCCATAGAAACACCTGCGTTATTTTGCCACAAATAAACATGCAGACTTTGCTCACATTTCTTTGAAGACCACAGTTTCCCATTACCCTCTGCGTCTGCTGTTTGATCCTCAAGGCAACCAGCAGCACACATCCCCGCACTTGTATTACAACATCCCTTGTTCCCATTTTAATTTCTTCTCCCTCAACACCCTCACCCCTCGCCTCCACCACCCCGGCACTCGGCTTGGTAATGATGGATGTCTGGTGTGCGCAGCGTACCAAAACCTGGAGGAAACATTCTGTCAACCATCATCCTAGTGCAAAGATGCCTATGTTCAGGCGAAGAACCCTGGTGCTGTCACGTCCTCTAATTATTGTGCGAGAGATTTATTAACCCTCAAGTGAAAGCAGCCATTTTAATCATGAGCTAAAACTACTTGGATAGATATGACTCAGGAAATCTCTGTCTGCCTTTTACTACACTCTGTATTCAAATCAAGACTCTTGCATTTTCACACCTATGACATGTCATGAAGTGGTAAGCACACTCGGAAAAACTTTGTGGCAGTCCATGGGGAATGTATTTTTTTCTGTTCTTTGTTTTATTACTGTGTTGTTTTGTTTAAGGTTTTTTTGTTTGGTCTTGTTAATTGGAGATGCCCAGATCAGGCATTTTATGGTGGAATGTAATTTCAGCTTTTGTTTGATGTCTGTCCTGCTGTCCCACTGAGGTCCAAAACCAGACTTGTTCATGTTGCATCAACTGGAGGGCAAAAATGTTTTATTTATTTATTTATTTATTTATTTATTTATTTATTTAATCTGCTTCCAACTTTCTTGGAACAGAAAATAAAAGGTATAGCTAAGGCTAAATGAGATTCACTCTCTTCGTTTAATCTTCTGATTTGGCCATAGGTAAGATTAATGGCAATGATTTAGAATGAGGAAGACGCTGGGAGAGGAAAGTAACTGAGCTGAGACAACACAGGAATGTGGATGCAGGGAAGGAGGAACAGATAGGTGGAGAAGCACAGGCTGTCTTTTACAGGAAGAGAGAGAATTGTGCAAAAGAAACATGCAATCTTTTTTCTTGGCTGGAGTTGAGATCCAGGGTGTTTTGTGGTAAAAAAAAAAACAGGGAGCCAGGTATCTGGCTTTTGTAGGTGCTCAACAGAAAATGTCCAAGGGTGTAACACTATGAATCAATTAATATTTTCTTGATGGACTTTTCCTTTCTACTCCAAGGCATGAACTTAAATGTTTGATTTTTTTTTTTTTTTCGGTATTGAGCTATTTGCAAAAATAGAAGAAGAAATAATTGCACAGTCTCTAACTGCATTGAACTAGTCTAAACATACTGAAAGACATCTGTGTGCAATTGCAGCCAAAGGTGGTTCTATAAACTATTGACTTAGTGAGGCTACACTACATTTTTTTTTTACCACGACCTTTTTGAACAGTCACATAAAATCCTAACAAATTTCATTAATGCTTGTGGCTTTAATATGTCAACATCTCTAGAGGTATGAATGCATTAGCAACTCGCTAATAGTGTAGTTTCAGAGTTACGGAGTGAGTCTTTTTTTGTTTTGTTAAATCAGGGAGACATTATTTACATGAAATCAAGGGACACTGAGATTTTCTCCCGCTTCGATTTGTAACGCGGAGGACCTGCTGGCACGCGTCTTTAACATATTCCCGGCACTGTTTGCAGTCTCTGATGAAGCCTTTTCATTTAGTTCACGTCTGCCTTGAGTACAGTGGTGGCACAGTTTATATATAGCTCAGATTCCAACCTCAGTGTTCTGGCTGGTTAACACGACATGGGGGCTCCCAAGTGTTAACAGGCAGCAGCATCTAATTTTCCTACTTTATATAATTTGCCACAACACTCTGTGTAACGAGATCACGTGTGTGTTTAAAATATGCATATTGTATGTTCCCTCAGCAAACAATATGTGCATGGGCAAAGTGCTGTAGGGGAAAATATTATAATTTAAATTTGTAAATCTTAATTTTCCAGCAGGGCTGTCTGAACTTGATTTCGTTTTTTTTTTAAATTTTATCTCCTTTAATGAGCTGTGATTGCCAATTGGTGTCTGAAATCATATTTGTTTTTGTATGTGTGAGTTTATAATTATTTAGTTTTATGTGCGCCTGTGAAAAGCAGCTAATTTCTCCAGCAATGCTCACGCACGGCGGTTTGGAAGGAGAGTAAGTTTGTTTCCGAGGAGCTGTATTCATTAAGTTTTATCAACATAGTCACCATCCCGGAGCAATGTGGTGGCAAAAGGAAGACACCACAGAGAGAGAGACAAAATGAGTCAGGAAAAACTGTAGACATAGAAATACAGACGGCGTGAGAGTCGGAGGGATCACACGCGTACATGCACCTGAACCCGGCCTGAAGGGGCCCATTTTCCTGCAGCTGAGACTCCAATTGAAGCCCACAAACAAACAAACACAATCAGGCAAACACAACTGTCCGTCCTCTCTTTTCTTTCCACCCACTCACACGTACGTTTTGCTCAAACCCCCAACAAGCCGGGCCCTGTTCCACACCAGTGGCTAAAAAGACGGGCAACACAGCTGACACTTGTGCCTAAGAGAGGAAGAGAAAGCGGAGCCAGCTCTCCCTCTTCTCTCCTTTTCTTCCAAGGACTGCTGCAGCTTTTATACTCCTCATCCCTTCTGCAAACTGTTTAACATTTCATAGCAGTAATGCATGGGGCTTCTCCTGGGCTGAAAGTCACAGTACTGGTTTATTCATCAGACCTGACCAATTTAGCTGCAAGTGGATAAGCAGATTTCGGGCCGGCCAGTGAGATATTTAGTTTGAGTGGTATTTTGGATTATAAATGTGGCTGTTGTATATCAAAAATGATCGCTTTTCTACATTAAAGTACAGCACAGTCACAGGAATAAAACAATGCTGTTTTGCTTTCAGTGTCACAAAGTCCCTAAGGCATGCACGGCTTTCCATTAATGTGACAGCAGCAGAACACGTTTCTTTCATGTCTGAATGAATCAGAATATTTTTGTAACAACGCAAACCAGCAGCCATTGCAGGTTGGACCGCTTTAAAACTTCCTTATTACTTTAAAAAGAGCAGTTACAGGTCAGGTGCAAAGAAGTAGAGAGCTTAATTTTTATTTCCCTGAAATTTCTGGTATGAAGAAGAAAAAACAAATATACACGTTTTTCAGAATGACTTTTAGATGAGTGGTTCTGAATTTCTTTTCCACAACAAATACAATTTTACAAGCCCGGCATGAGCATCACAGCATTCACACGCCATGCGTACTGCACATATTCAGCACATATTCATTGCTTTAGCAGATTGAATGCAACTGTAATGTCATTGTAACATGACTTAATCTTACTCTGTTTGAACTGATAAATATTCAGTTACAACAGCATGCTCAAATTTGTAGGTAAAGCTGGTTGCTTTAAGTATTTTCTAAGAATGATCTTATCACAGGGGGTCACTCATATGTAATTCAGATTCTATTCCCAGGGAGAGAGGTTGTTCTTTAAAGAAAAACGGTGAGGTGAATGTAAGGTTCTCTGTCCAGATGTCTGCATCTGTGAATTCCACACCCTGCCTCCCAGTGCACATGTACTGTGTGTCTTTATTTCTATGCAAACTCGAAACAAAAATAATTAAAATATTTAAAAGAATTTTAATACAAATAATAATAAATACAATTAAACAAATGAAGTGCAAAAGACTCTTGATAACACCACTTTTTTGTATATGGTATGGACTTCTTATTCATCTCGAAAATAAAGATTTACGACTAAATACTCCTTTTCATTTTCTCAAGTTTGGATCTTTGTGACATCTACCTGTTTCTAGTTCATGTTGTGAATAACAATGTGCAACGTGTCTGTAAGCAGAACAATAAGTTATCTTCACTAGACCTGCTACAGAAACCTGCTCAAATTGGGCTTGTTGTCGTTCCCAGATCAACATTTAAATATCAAGAATATCCCTGCACTTCCATTGTCAAAAAAAAAACTTTTAGTGGAATAGTAACCTATTCCACTCCCACACCGTCAGCCTTCAAATGGTCTTGTCTCCTGGTTCATAAAGCAGATGCTCAGGCATATCTGTCGTGGACATGCATTGTTGAAAGTATGATACAGATCTATAGTTTCAGGGAACGTGAAATGGCCTTGATTTGCTCCAGCAGCTGAGTTGCTTTGACAGTAACATCTTGGTTTTGGAACCACGTGTTATTCTTTCGTTCTTAATTCAGCTCCTGAATGTCCTTGCTGTTTCTTCAAATTTTACTTCAGCTGTTTTTTTTCTTTTCTTGCTCTCTAATTAACACGCTCTTCTCTCCTTAATGTCTTTCTTCTGTGCTGCTCTGTCAGGAGGACCACAGGGTACTGGAACATTCTCATTAATTTAGTAACACACTCTAATGTTTGCTTTGATGCCCATTAGTCCAGCAGCTCAGCTAAACACGTGAAAACACAGATCAGAGGGCAGACAGTGCAAGTCCCTGGTGGCATGGTGTGATGAAACATCCTGTTAAACTTGCAGGGTTAGACTGGACTAGTTGGTTATGTGCGAAAGACAGTCAGAGATGCTACTCCTAAGTGACCTTTTTTTAAAGGTAGAACAACATGCAGGTGTGGTTGGGACTTCAGTCATAACCATCATGTCTTTTCCTAAGAATAGTGATCATTTAAAGCATCAAATGTTCCTTGACATCACCATTTTTTTTCTTGTCATGGCTGAAAAAGAGAGTACAGGAAGGCAGGAACTGAGAGAGTACAATCACAGATCAGTGGGAGTTGGCAGGGTGAAAGCAAGTCAGTCAGGACCCCCAGAGCCTTGTGATTCACCGGCACAGTAGCTAAACCACATACACACACGTCCACAGCTCAGCACTAAACATGCACACATAAATGTGCATTTGCACCCGGACACAGGTTACCTCAGGACAAGTTGCTGTCAGGGTTTTTTCTCTTTTTTTTGTTACCATTCTTTATCTTAAAGGAGAACTGGAGATGAATCAGAAACTACTTTTCAGTCTAATTTTCTGTAATTAGTTTATTGAACTAGCCTACTATCTCTCTTTTACATTTGCAGCAGTGTGGAAAATGTGTTGTCTTTTGTTTGGATTTAAGAAATGGGATTTTGAACCTTTTGGAATAGTTTATCTCAGTTTTCTGGTGAAATGTTGTTTTGCGACATCTGAAATGTAGAATAATTTTTTTTTTGTAATCTGTGCTCCAATTGTACATTGTTTTGGACTTAAAAACATTCTTTGGTATTAACTCACTTTGCTCTAATTTTCTGATTGTCTGATTTAGTCTGTTCATTTTTGGATCAGAGAACCATTTGTGTTACTTGCGTTTTGTAAGTGCTGTGTTTTTTGGATTTCTCAACAAGTAGAAAGTGGTGGAGATATGTAGAGTGAAAGAAAAATGGATCTGTGGCTTTGTTTTTTTGTGCAGTTACTGTTAGTTTACCTTGAATCAATATTTTGTACACCTTAACACCTTTCATGTGGCAGCAAGTGGACCAGTAGTAAGTGCACCATTCACAGAGGCTAATGTCAATTCTTGGTCCTGGGTCATTTACTGCATGTTCTCCAGTTCTTTCTTTGCCTTAGGCCACCAGTGCAAAAAACAAAAATAAATCTTAAAAGAGAAAGAAAAAAAAAACATTATCCATGCAGTTACAGTTGCAAACATTGTGGGGTATGTTTTAAAAGTAGCCCAAACTCTTCCAGACTGAATGAGTGTATACAGCCATTCGAAGACACAAAGGTGCTTTTATCATAACCTTTTCATTGTGCCTATGGTTATACATTTAGGCTCACTCACATGCTACACAGTAAACCTCTGCACTAGTCTTCCAGTCTCATAAACTTTAACCAGTTTCTTTATCCTCACTGAATAATAGCATCTCTACCTGTTTCCCAATGGGGATGTTGGTTACAGGATGAAACCATCCACTGTATTAAGAATCTTTTAGCCTCTTTTTTCCCTGACATTTTTTTTTATGCTGCTTCTATTTTTTGTCACTAACATTCTCTAACAAACCTCTTAGGCCTTAACAAAATAGCAATTTAAATTCATATTAAATCACGCTCAAGTGGACCCTATTTGCTAATTTTACTTTTTTGTTTATGAGTAAGCATTGCGGCTGAATACAAATGGACACCATGCTTTTCAGATTGTTATTCATAAATAAACAAACCCATAAATAGTTATGGATGTTGTGATAGACCTACACAACATCCTGATGAAATACACTGAGGTTTATGTTGTAATGTCAACATATAAAAAAAGTTTAAGGAGTATTGCAACTTTTGCAAAGCACTGTAAAGCAGTTAATGTAAAGCTGTGTAAAAAGATGTGGTCCTGATCACCGAGGTTACGGATGTCATTAATCATTTGAAATCTGTTGATTTCAAAGAGTTGAAATCAATGAAACAGAATCAATAAGTATTGCATGTTTTCTTAAGCCATGTTGTGGAACAGGATGTACCGACACACTTCTTATGTTCGTTAATGTACTTAGACGTACACACTCACTTAAAACATTTGTAATGGTGCTGGTCTATGAAAGAGGAGATTGCTATTGATTCTTATTAGTGTCACTGCCTGTGCATGCCTGTGTGTTAGTATGAGCCATGTGTCCAATTGTTTTTTCCCCCTGAGAGACGTTTTGTGTTTATTTGTAATAAGTAAAATGTGCATTAATCATGGTTGACAAGGAAAGACACTTTGTTCACATTGTTACAACAATATGTGCTTTATGTACTTCAGATATGTGCTTCGTCATTCTTACCCCCATGATCTGAGGTGGGAAATCATCGGGGGTCGTTTTCCAGTGCGCAAAATTGGCCCCTCTCCAAGCTCATCATCTCTTTAAGCTGTGTACAGTTTTAGACAGTCATTTCCACCATCGTCACTTAATGCTGCGCGTGGTTGACTTTAATATCTTGTGCCTCAGGCTCACTTCCCTCTTCGCTCTGACCAGTCGTATTTATGCGAGATGTTAGCTTCACTAACTGCATAAGATATTCACATGAACACAAAAACAATTGGTTGAAGGATTTACTGTAATGCAGCCAATGATGCCTTCCTGCTGTCGGTGGGCATGCAGCGCGGTTTTGTATTAGCAGTCAGGAAATTGGTCTCAGAGTTGTCTCAAACTTGAGAAACAGAAGTTGTGATCATCAGATTTTTTTTAATTAACCAAGATAAATGCAAAGAAGCATTAATTACTTGATGATTTTATTTAATCATTAGGGGGGAAAAAACATATGCAACTCAACCTGAATTTGCGTGGAAAAAGTAATTACCCTTAACAGACATTGACTGAATCAAGTGAGGTCTGCATTGCTTTAAATGTCATTCTGTGTTTCTTTGTAAAGTCCAGGATGAGTTGCTAATGTGAATAAAGGAGAATTTAGGCATAATAAAATATACTATTATAACTTCTGTAATGAGAAAGTCAAGAAATTCATTAAATAATATTTATATTAAATACAGGCAAATTTGATATATTATGGAAATCATTAGTTCAAATTAAAAGTAAAACAAAATATCATTTTATATAAAAATGAAATGTATTTTTATCATTATTTATGTAATTATTTAACAAGCATGTGCTGCAACACATCATTTTTTCTTTTTCTGTCAGCCTGAATGAGGATAACGCTGCTATGGAGGCGATAATGTCTGTAGAACTGCCATTTTACCAACTGTGAGCTATTTTATGCTTCGTTCAATACCAATGTTTTTTTTTCCATTCTTGGTTATGCCTTTTATATGTCTTTTACAAGAATAATTAAACATAATTTGACTGTAACCTTGGTGGTTTTGTTAATGCTTGTTAAACTTGCCTGACATGTAAGTGAAATTTCAGCTCAGAAATGAGCATTGAAGCATGATGGTAACTTATACATATGGAGAGAATGACAGCATTTCAGCTGTTGGTCAATAACATACTATTTAAAAACATGTACTAGTTTTACTCCACTATTATTTTTTATAGATTCATACATTTTCAAGCTTAAATACCAAATAATGTTGTTTAGAATACTTTGCATTTCTGCAAATCTTCACCAGTTTAAAAGTAATGTTGATTGATTATTTAATATTTAGGTGTATCGGTCTAAACAATGATGGTAAAAAATAAAAATGGAATTGTTAAAGACATAAGCCGCTATTGAGAATAGCTTTATGTTTCAGAGTGGTTTTCAGCTCCATTTTCCTTCATATTGAGGCTCCTGCTGATTCTTGTCTTTGCATGGGTAAGAATAGACTGCACAACGATGGTCATGCATCTAAAAACAGTTACTGAGTCATACATCAGAATACAGTAGTGAGCATTTGAATCCTTTTCAGTTGTTTGCAACATACTCAGTGGGAAAACAGGCATTCATGGTTAAATAACTTATTAAAATATAGAAAATATTACTTGAGCAATGCCACACATTCTTCCCATAACTTGAAAGCCTTTTTTGTTCCCTTCTTGCACCCAAAAAAGCATGTGCAGAGAAAAAAAATAAAACAAACACAAGTTAAACGGGTAAACACACTCTTTCTTTTTCTTTATTATAAATATTATAAATATTTTTGGAGAACAATTCAAATCAGAAATACCGCTACATCCAAAGATCTCTCCCAAAAAAAAAAAAAAAAACTCTCAGTGATGCAGTTAACCCCTTCAACAGGTCCTCGGTTGCCATGGTAACAGCAACAGCAGGCTGACTGATCAGTGCTCATGTGAGAGAAAAAAACAAAAGGAGAAAACATTTCCTAGGCGACCAGCGGAGACATGCAGAAACGTCAAATGGTTTGTGTGCGTCTGTGCCTGGATGTGTAACGAGTTAATGAGCTTTTAGATGTTTGCTCCCAAATATGTTGGGATGTCATCAGTGTGTTTTGCGTCCCAGACAGAAAAGCTGCTCCGCATATCGTCGCTTCCACCAGTGATGGAGCTGACTGCTCCTCGCTGACTGGCATCTTTTCTCTTTCCTTCTAGTTAAAACAATCGGCTGTGTCATTTTCACAAACGCATACATGATCGCTCCCGCTTCAATTTACAGGGTCTTTTTTTCACCAGCTTCGTGCAGGAATGCCGGGAGACGTGGACGGGGAACAGTCTCAACGTCGTCCTGCGTCTCCATAGATGAGCTGAAGTGTGGAGCGTCAGAGGAAGGGAAAGTCATGAGCCAGTTCCCACTGCTTTTTTCTCTCCCATGTACTATCTGCCTACGCTTTGCTTTCCACCCACATTATCTCAACACTGATGGAAGTTCTCTGCTTTCTCCCATGCTTGTTCTTTTTTTTCCCCTCATTCTCTGCTTCTCTTCTCCTCACATCCTGCCATTCCTACCTGTCCCTCTTCCTGCCACAATATGTCTTTATTCAACATGTAACCTCCACTTGTCATGCTACCTTTTTCTTCTCTTTTTTTACATAATTCCGTACTCATGCGGAGCAAGTTTGAAGTAATTTCAGTGCATTTGAGCATTTGCTGTTTGCCTCCATTGCAGTAAAACTCAGGAGATCCAGTGCAAGGGTCAGAGAGTTTCCGATGTCAGTGCAACGTCTGCAACAAGGCTGTAAGTCTAGTAATAGGACCATTCAAAACAAGCTGATTTCAGATCAGTCTAGTTCTAGTTGTCTGAATGGATCGCTTAGTTGTTTTTATTTCTTTCTTTTGAAGATTTTGAATACATGTGCAATACTTTGACAAAAAAAAAGACCTTGTTTTACTCCAAAAATATACATTTTTGATATCAGAGTCATCACGTCACTTCTATGGGCAGTTGTGAATAAGTTGTGAATAAGATTGGAACAGTTTTATCGGATCACAGCCACTGGAGGTGCCTCATCAAAGGCCTTCTGGCCGGGGCTCATCCCCCCGGGGGAGGACGCCTGCTTTCTGGAGACACATCAAACACATGAAAGCAGATTTCTTGGAGTCACAGTCCTTTGCTGCCATGACATTGATCTTCATAGCTGAACAGCAGTTAACACAAATGATGCTTTCAGCAGAAAGTCTCTGAAACACCTTTCTTTTGTTTTAGCTTTTTGGATCTATTCAAAACCCTTATTTAAACTTTTACGTTTTAAGCTTGAAGTTTTCAGGTTGAGTGTAAAAGACAGTCTGCATTTTGTATATTGTTTTACAAAGGAACGCAATCAACCAAACAAGTTACAGCGTAAAGCTTGTCTGCGTTTTATTGGGATTTTAAATGTTTAGGACCACCCAACATAAGTGTGAAATGAAAAAATGTTTTCACAAAAATCTAGTGGCCTTTATTTGATAGTGAATTGACAGGAAAGAGGGTAATGACAGAAGGGGAAGACATGCAGCAAAGGTCGCGAGGCCAGGAATCAAACCTGCGACGGCCGCGTCAAGGACTAAGGCCTCCATATGTGGGTTGTGCTTAACCCCTGCACCACCACAGCATGTTTTAAAAATACAAATCTGTAAAAGAGTGGCGTACGTTTGCATTGAGCTTCTAAGTCAGTGCGCTGTAGATATGACTTTTACTTCAATTAGTGCTTAGGGGTTTGTTTCTACTTACTTTGCAAATCTAGAAACTGAAAGTGTTCATTTTCAAACGCCAAAATCAGGTTCATGCGATCAGTTTAGATTCGGGGATCTGTCAATACATTTTAAAGCTTTGCCAAAGACCTACAATTTGGATTTATGGTCACACCTTGTTTAGTTTCCTTTTATCGTTAAATGAAAAAATGGAAGCTCTGGCTGCATATCTCGAGTTGTTATTAATGAGAACATTTGACCCATTCAAGTTGTGTGAGGTCTGTTTCTTTCAGAATTGTTCTGCATTTGAGTCTTGCAAGGGCTGCAAATACTCTGCCAGGCATTGCAATTTTTTTTTACCTGCAACAGCAGGCTGCATCCAGTTGTCATAAATATGTCTATACATGTCTCTATTTTTCCAGGGTACAGAACATATAGACAGACTACCAACACATTATACTCTTTACAGTGTGATTCTCTACAACCAAATGTAGTTGGGTGAATTTACTTGAAGGGGCAGAAATGCCTCCTCCATCTTGGACGTAATTGCTCGTACAAAATCTGCCTGAGAAGTGGTTTGTATTTTTCTCTCTGTTATTTTATTCATTACTGCTCACCAGAGTAGAAGGAAACCGACACATGACAGTTAATACGGCATAGCTACACACACATGCACACCCCTGCACACAAACGCAGACAATCGGGTGCATATCCGTGCAGAAACATAATTTTTTCTCTCATTATCGTTCCTTTTTTTCTGGTCAAAATGTTTGTGTAATGAATGTTATTTTTGGTTCTCACTGTACTCTTCGCCATGTTCAGTTATTATAGCTATCTCTCAGGTTGCATAAGGATTAGGAAGCACAAAACAAAAGCACCGTTGCCTCCACTAGCACGCTTCGCCTTTATGTTTGTCGGTAAGTGTTAGGGTCAATTAGAAGTAAAACCTCTATTTCCTCTCTTTCCCCCTTGAGTAAACTGGAGCACATATGAAACAGACATGTACAGAAGACTGAAATGAACAGTGAATAGCGAGCACAGAGCAGCAAGAAAGCACCACATTTCAGCCCTGGAGGAGTTCTTATTTGAACGTTGTTTCTTGGTCTTTGTATCACACGTTACTGTGAGGAAAAAAAGAAAAAAAAGGAGCCATTGGGCATTAAATAGTCTAGCGAGGGAGGTAAAGGGGAGAAGGAGTCCTCCACAAATGCCTGGTAGCCCTTTCCCCTCTGAGCTCAGCAACACTTTTTTGAGCTTAGCTGCCTGAGCTGCAAAAGTTTCAGCGATTTAAACTAAAGAAGATTTGTATTTACTCCCTGCAGGCCAGAACACCTACTTATTACACAATAATTTCCTGCCTTCGTCCGTGGATGAAAATAGGTTTGGATTTGCTTTGTCTATTTCCGGGAAAACAGAAGTATATTTTAAGGGACCCCTAGAAACGCTTTCTTTCAAGCTCGTGGATTCCTCCTGTTGTTATAGGATTTAACAACAATATAGCAAAGGCTAGGATCTATAGAATCACATTTTTGACTGAGCTTTGCCAATGGGACTCTCAACAAATTATTATTATTATTATTTTTTTATAAACCTGAAAATAAATACATTTAAAAAAAAAAAAACTACAGAGCTACCAAAATTGTGACATTTCTCAGAGAAAATAATGGTCTTAGACGCAAAAATAGTCCAAACATTTTTACAAGGTAATTAGTATTGGACATACTAATGTGAAATATTTTGAAATGTTCAAATCTGAATGGATTGCAAGACTTATGGGAATAATGTTCTTTTTGTTTTTTGTGGATGAGATCAGTCAAATTTGGTTTAGGTAAAACTAAACCTAATGAAAGCATTAAGACCCCATATTAACGCCCACAGGCCAAATTTCCAGACTGAACGAACTGTTCAAAGTATTTTAACCTCAGATGAAAGACTATGTGACTCAAAAATCTTTGGCAGATTGAATTGTGGAACTTCATTATTGTTCATTTAATTTGAGGTTGGAATACCTTGTGTCTTTTTGCATACTCAATGTTACTTTTTAAAATTTTTTGAAATTTTACAACAAAGCCAAGATCGTTGTTATAGTTATACCTCAGAAAGAGAGGTGGACTTCCTTTTAATTATGACTGTATCTGAGCCCAGGATGTCATTTTAGACAAGATCCCAATAAATGGATGTTTAGAGCATCTCATATTTTTATTTACAACAAATATTAAGTTATTTATGATTAAGATCAATGATGACAATTGACACAGTCTTTCTGGAGATCCTTTGGCTAGAGTTGTTTGTGTACGACAAGTCCATCAGCTTCAGGGAGAGAAAACTGGATTCCCTGCACACAATCGTGACTCGTTTGTGTCTCTTATTTTCACTCTCACATATTTTTTTTGGGCTTGGAATCAGAAGGGGACAAGCAAACCTTGATTTATTTATGAAGTGGAGTTCAATGTTGGCTGAGGGCCTTTCTTTAAGGGCAGACTGATAGTAAGTTATTTTTGACAATGTGTGTTGTCTTCATTAAAACTACATTTTGACATCTTGAAAGAGATTCATCCCCAGAGGAGAATATTTTTTGAATATTTTTTTTTTTAGCTTCACCAAGACATTGTCAGTACTTTCAGCTTAAATTTGACAAAAATAGGATTTGGGGGGTTTTCTGGTGTGTTAGATAGTTGTTTTATCTGATGTGGTGTTGATCGAAAACATCTTTATGAGTCAAAAGTAAATCTGTTATTGTTTTTGATGCATGCAGTATGGAAAGTAATGTTTTTGAAATGACAAAAGATTGAAGTCTGAACTCTTTTATCAGTGCTTTTGGGTCTTATTTCCAATTTTAGTATGTTACTAATGTCTCTGTTTTATCTCAATAAATTTAATTCCGGTATTAGGCAAACATTCTGAAAGATGTCCACAAACAAAATATTTGAAATCAGAACATTAGGAACGTATTACTTGAAAGGCTGTACTTCGTCTATGTGAATGCGTGTTGCATTGTATTCACATAAGTTGACACATGTCTAAGGTAAAATCCCAATATTACATTGATTGGATAACCTGAAATCATGGTGTCCAGGTTAGTTTAATGTTATCTTGCAATTTTTCTCAATAAATCTCTGCAGCCTGATAGATTTAATCTGTATCTTTGTTAATTCTTTGCAGCAAATTGGTTCATGTCCAACTTGATAAGAAGTGCAAGAACTAATAAACAGATCTGAGATAACAGAGTCAGTGTCCCACTTAATATTGGCAATGTTTGAACTACAATATTACAAGAATGATAGCATCAACAATGCACCAGTAATTATGTTGGGACCAAATAACTCCTTTTGACAGAGGCTGGAGGCACAATTATGACCCGTACCAACAAATAAGACGTTGGTAGCACTGCACTATAATGTCTTTAGTAGGGATAACATGTTGTCTGCATCATTTACAGTAAAGAGTAAAAACAAAGAGCTTGTACACAGTAAGAATAGAGGTGGGATAAAACACATTTTGAGGACTGGTCATCTTGTCCTCTTTGCCATTATGTGTAACATTGAGCCATTTGGTATGAGACAGCTTGCGGTAATAATTCCTCTCGATATATTTGTATTTCAGATGTTTCATGCCGTCTTTAAGAACTGATCATTTAAAACAGTAACTCAAGTCAGTCCTTTTCAGTCTTGTATGTTTTAGATGTTTACTTGAGTGAAAACGTGGTTTGTCACCAGACTTTTTTGTGGAGGAAACTAAATTGTTTGAATGAGCTGTGAGTGAGCAGAAACACTGACTGGAAGTGGACGTTGATGATTTAAAGTAATTTTACAGAATCCACTCTGAAACCACTGTAAAAAAATGTGAGTTAAATGATTTTTGGAGATAATATCTACCATCAGGAGGTCGCACATAGTTAAGTTTGGTTTCATGAGGAATTATAATCCTTCAAATTTCAAAAGTCAACTGACCCAGATGTAAATTAGAACTACAGTGAATGAAAATAGAATAACGTGATATAAGATGCCACAAACAGAGAATTAGAAAATTGCACAGGCCAAGTATGAGGAAATGTGAACATTTTTATCTTGACAATTCAGCAACAATATTTATCTACAAGAGGAACACTTAAAATCCAGAGGTCAAATGCATGTGTACATGTTCTCAAAGTATGTTTTGGTTTTGCCTACCTGCTCCTTAATCTTCCACAGAAATGGAGGATTCATCAAATAATTCCTGGACAGCGACATAAACCACCAGAAACTGTACTAAATTATGAGAAATCAGAAAGAAGTCCTTTTTAGCACAGTGACGATCTGTGTTTGGAACTGTCGAAGTTAAAAATGTCCATGTATAATAGACATTTATATCAACTGAATTAAAAGATCACAGTACTCTTACTCGTATTTCAATAATGCTTCAGGTTATGTAACTTTCACACTACCGTAGTACTCGGTATTACTTAAGTTATTAAGTCGTCTTCAAACATTCACTCACATATAGATGCAGGGTGTTGGCTGTGATTGGGGACAGCTATGGTTTTGTGGGTGGCTCAGAGGTCAAAAAACTGATTTGTAATATAGGAACATTAATGATGAGATCTATTAAATTATTAATGTATGCAGGAAATCAATACGCTTCTCAAGAAAACGAACTAAAGGCTTTTCAAGAATGCATAGCCATATTTTTCCAGCAGCAGAGACCTTTGTTCATTCTCATATTTGATTCTTAAGCCATTCAGAGCTTTTACAGTCACACAATGTTTTAAGCTGGTGTTCTGTGCGGTGAATTTAATTCTCAGATAATGGAAACAGTTTCATTCTTCATAGGAATTACTGTTTTATTATTAAGAAAAAAAAACTTCACTGATAGAACAGCTCCCACCACAAAAGCACCTTCTCTTTTTGCTTCCTCTGTTTTTCAGAAGGCACGGCAGTAAGTGCTTATCAAACCTGCACTTACTCTGTTCACTGTTCAACTCTTTCAGCTTCTCTGATAGACGAGTATATCTTGAGAGAGTTTTGCCAACCAGCTTAGGAAGCAGCACATCTTTCTTACTCCATTATTTGCTTCTGTGCACGGATTAAGGACACAGATTGCACTAAATGCATGCGGATGCAAGCATACTTGTAAAATCATAAAAACACAGCAGACACATTGATCTAGTCAAATATGTAGAATTTCTCCCCTCTTCTGTCATTAATTAAATTTCTTTAATCAGAGAACTCCATGGCCTGACCCAAACTTTGGCATCTCCCTCATGAAAATGGGATTACTCCAGAGTAAAAGAAAGCAGAATGGCGAATCCCTTAAACAGATTCGTTCAGAGGTCAGAATGATCTTTTCAAGTTAATGTGCAGTGAGTTTAAAATCGTCTCTTTTTCTCAATTCAGACTTCATCACATCTGATGCACATGATCACATCTTGGTAATTTCATCTGGAATAAAAATAATAATAATAATTTAAAAAAAACCTCTTTGGTTTATGTCATGGGGTGTGCATGCATTTGACAAACCCGAAAACTTTTTGTTTCAAATAAGGGCAAGAGCTCTCACCTTTTCAAATGTTTAAATCAGAGATCCTCAAATCCAGTCCTTGAGGGCCGGTGTCTCTGTTCAACAAACCCGGGTCAAATAATTAAGTTATTAACAAGACCATGAAGAACTCGACTGAACTGAAGAGGCAACTCAGCCGTTTGACTGAGGCTTGTTGAATCAGGGAAACATCTAAAACTTGCAAGACAACGGCCTGTGAGTATCTAAACCAAGAGACCTGGTTTAGATACTTATCAGGCATCTGAACCTGGTAAGTATATACACTCTGACTGTGTATATAAGTGTATATAAATATGCACACATAGGCAGATTTTCCCAAAACCATAAGTATACCTAATTTATATTTGTTGAAGATTCTCCTTTGCGTCTAGTTTCATAATCTGAAGGACATCCAAACTATGTTTTTTTGTTGCCCACACCCGCATACATAGCTTCCATAATTAACTAGTTTTACTGCAGCGAACCAAAGTATTTGCCAAAGTCAAGCCTTGGCCTAGGTACTTCAAACTTCACAATGACATATAACCTATACAGTAAATCGATTTACTGTTTTGTGACTTGACTTTCCCACAAAAAAAACATGCAGCCATCATGAATGCAGCTGCCAGAGATTGTGTTTTTATCCCGTGTTGTGTTTACAGACCGGCAGAACCACCTTTGATGGGATTAGAATCACTAAAGATGTGATTTAGCCGGCCTGGGAAGCTCACTAGCAGGGAGAATGTGCAGGGATTTATGCATTTTTGATGCAGCATGGGGAGGAGTGGAGCTCTGAAAAGGCTGCATGACCTACTTAGAGAGCTGTGGAATTCAGACGACTCGTCATGCCACAAAAAGGAGAAAAACCTGCCTCTCATTCTCCGTGTGTGTCAGGAGTATGCAAATTTTTTTCACTTCTCATTTTATTTCCTCTGGCTTACAGGCGCTTGATTGAAAGCAGTGTACATCCAGTGAATCTGTCAGCCTGTTTTTTTTTGTTTGTTTTTCCAGCTGTGTATTCCAGTTTGCTCCTAACTCTTCATTTGTGTTGGCTTTCTTAGTTTTGTTATTTTCTGTTGTTACATTTTTATCCAGAAGCCTTTAGACCTGAGCTCATCTTCGACTAGCCTCAGTTACTCCTTATGTCAACATCTAGGGAAAAAACTGAGTTTTCTTTACCATGCAGACTTGTACACAAATTAATTTTCCTTGACAGTCTAGGCCCCTCTTTCTTCTGCTCCCACTTCACCACCTCTGTGCTCTCTTTCTCAGTCGCCATGGTAATGCAGTACTGTATGTCAACTTCTTAAATAAAACAACATTGTCCGACTCTCCAGGCTGTCGCATTTTCTGCCGACTAGCGCCACTTGAGGTGGCTTTCTCAGTCACCTCGAAAAAAGGAAAAAAGGCTGGTCAATGAGTGATTCATTTGAAAAGACAAGTACTCACAGCCACTGCCGTCAAATGGAGTATTTATTTCAGCCGGAAATAAGCTGTTGTGAGACAACAGTCGACCACCTGGATGGATGGTGCCCGTGTGTATGAGTGCCTGCGTGTGGTGAGCCTGTGGCTCCTCGTGATTGATGATTGTTTGGGACACTGTTGGCATGATCCCAGGCATGGTTAAATATGCCCCTCTTGATGAATCTCAGAACGTGTTTTTTCCATCATGTGCTGGTGGAAGTGCATCGATGGTGCTCGGAGGCAAAGCAGACTGGCTTTCCTCTAAAATTTAAAGCAATTAAATAATCCAAAAATATATAGCATACAGCTATGTCTTTCTACTGAAGAGTTTTTCATGTCAGTGTGGAGCAGTAACATGTTCAGATGAATGTATTTCAAATTTTTAAGGCCTGTTAGCATTTTAATAAACTTAAAAAGGCTGTTTTTAGCCCTAAGCTTGAAAAGTGTACATAGCATTGTCTCACACAAAAGGGTAGGGGCAGAATCATGATGCAGTAGAGTTTGACCACTGATTATAACTAATGATGATAAAACTCAGAGGGTGCAGAGATCTATAATGTACCGTAACAGTTCTTCAAACTCATATTGCTTTGAAAGTAAAAACGATTAAGAAAGTTAGTTTATGTGTTTGGAGATGTTCAGTCACAGCACAGTGTCAAAGCACACAGGTAAGAAAAAGCAACCCCTAAAATATTAGCATGCAGCAAATGACCCGAGACCACGAATCAAACCTCAATGAGGACTATGACGTCTGCATCAATCATTATTTCTCTACACTTTCGCAGAAAGGGATACTAAATACATTTTAAGCTAACCTCAACAAGAGATAAATATATTTTCTTTCACATTTTGTCTATTTTTCAATTTCTCCTTTTAAAATATATGTTTTGCTGATTAACTAAGGAAGTAATTGGACTGAGCAGGACACAGCAATGTTAAAGTACCGAGACGATGTGCTAATGATGCATTGCTAACAGCCACGACCCTTAATAACTTTAAGCCTCCTGGAGCTGGGAGATTACAGAAGAGATCGAAAGCGCAGATGAGGAGAAGGAACCTGTTGTAAAGACACAAGAGCTCGAAGGAAACAAAGGTGCACGTAAGGTGTGAGTAGGGAAAACTGAAGTTGACAAACTGATGCTGAAAAAGAATTGAACAATTCAATTCAAAGGACAATTAAATGTCAACTCATATCATCCAAGCAGAGTAGCTTTTGATGGCAATTCTAGTGGCAGCAAAGATCGCTGGTAGCAGTCAGTCTTGCATTGAGTCCAAGGAAGCCTCTGACTGATGAGTGTGCTGCTATGTGAAACTTACAACATGCCAAAAGCTCAATTTACAGGTTGCAGAAACAATAGTCCATATTTCCTGGATATCACCAGCAGTTTTTGGCAAGCATTGCTAATTCACCTCGTCAGACCTTTGTCTGACCATGTGGTTATAAAGCAGGGAAGGAAAATGTTGGCTATGAGACCCTTGGCCATTATGTCCCATGGAAAAGATGTTTGAAATTCTTCATTTTCTCTGTTTTTTTTGATCTTGCTCTGCATCTGGGAATCTTCATTTTCAACGCATCTGGGATTTGGGGTTTATAGTTCAGGTAGTTTTCATGCGGTTGAGAATCCAATCAGCTACTTGTGGTTGCAAAAACAATGTCTTCTTGGCACCGTTATACAGCTATGTTATATCAACTGCTCAAAATTAAGATGATGATGACGTTTGTGAAGGTGATGATGATCTAACAACAAAAATAAGAAACCATGGTTTCAAAAAGGTGTAGTGACAGGAAGAAATGTCCTGAGTCCTGGCAGAGAGAAGGCCAGGATTCCTTGAAGGGAGGGTTCTGCTTTCATAAGACTGATGTGTGAGGACATAAGAATCCTATGGCTTCAGAAAAAGCAAGCCTAAAGCACACACAGATTCACATACACACACTTTACTCACTCACTAGATTCCAGCCTTTTCTCTATTGTTTATTACTGTCTCGGTTTGGATCCTGCTGTTCCATGAAAGCCTTGGGGCTTTGTTGGGGAATATAAATGAACAAACAGGGAATGACAACCGAGAAACAGTGGGCGGTGGACATAAAATGTTGGCGAAGTTCATAAGGTTTGGTCTTGAACCCAAGCTCTGGACATATGGAGCACCATTTTATTTATCCATGTTTCCGGAAAGGAAAAACTGTGGCTTAACTTCAAACTTGCCAAAACATGACTGCTCACCTAAATTGATAAGATAGTAAGAAGAGCATTAATCAGAGAATCACTCAAGAGGACTCAAATCTCGACGAACCGCAATGAACTATGGTCCAGGTGGAAGAGTCTGTCAATCAGACGAGTATTGTCCGTGCTCCCGAAAGTGATGCAGTAGACTAATGAGTGACAAAAAGAACGTTATCAAAGAAATGTGATTTTGTTGTTGCTGTTGCTGTTTATTTTCAGTGTCTTTATTCAGTGAAAAAGAAACACTGCCTTTCATTTTTTCCATCATTTTGCAACAGGTCAACATGAACACATGAATAATTCTAAATACAGCACTAAACGGCAGTTATATTATTGTTTCAGAGACACCGCGTCATGGTCCATTCAGACAATTTCAAAGATTGAAAATTGCTTTTCACAGTCACTGTCAAACTGAACCTGAGCTTGTGTCAAAATGTGACAAAGGTTAAGCTGTATGAATACTTTTGCAAGGCATTGTTATACCAAAACAAAGTACAGGTGAAAAAACAGAAAAGCAACCTCTCTAAGTACATGAAATTCTCCATGTATTTTATTTTCTCCTTTATTCACGATTTAGTTTGGGAGAAAAGATGATAGTATTGCTCTGTTGCAACTGTCAAATGAAATAAAATTACTTGGATAATTACATTTGCCCACTCTATCACTATATTGCAGAGTTTAAACATGAGGCTTGAAATATTCTAGTGGGAAGGAAGGAAAGACTCTCATAAAAATTTATGTCTTGAGAGAGATTAGAAAGATCCAGCCTTTTATGGATGTCTGGCACTGGATATACACATGTAGAAGGATGGATAGACAGAGAGACCACAATGAAATTACAATCAGGTCAGCAACGTTCATTGTTGAATCTTTGTGCAGTTTGGCTGCATGGTGAAAAGATGCAGGGATCTAAGCATTAAGACTTAAAACCCAGAGGTCCTCCTAACAATCTTTCTGTGCTTTATTGAGTAACTGCTCAACAAAGGAGAATGAAATGGTCAGTAAGTTTAATGCTTCTTTTTTAAGTCCACACTAGAAACTGATGTTTTAAGCAGATAGAAAAAGAAAATGAATTGTACAAGTCGTGATTTGCAAAGTGTTGCTTAGTGGAATGCAACATCATTCCAGTAGCTTTGTGGGAAGCATGACAGGAGAATCTAAGGGGAAATTATTGAATGGAATAATTGATAACCATGCAAAACAATGACTAAACAGAGCATGCACAAAGGGAAGCAGGAAGCAATAAAACAGCAGGAAGCAATAAAACAGTTTGCTTGATTGTATGTTTTGCTTAAAATATCCAAAACCTTTTTCCACCATACTTTGCTAGAACATCTCATCTCACATAAAAAAACAAAATTATTACAAATGACAACATACTAATTCTGCTGCTCACTCAGTATTCCTGGTTTTGTGATTTAGACATCCTCTCATCTGTCCAGATAACGACATTAACAACCTCTTAATGAGTCGACGTTTGTCTCCTCAGAAGAAATCCTTGTGGTGTCATGGCTGCAGCTCTTCTCATTGCTATCTTTTTAGCAGAAACCCATTATGCTGCCATCAGTACAGCCATGCAGCATTCCTCTCATTGCCACCTGTTGGAAACCATAAGCAAGTTGTTTTCTTCCATTTTCTTGTCAAATACAATATTTGTTCTTTTATTTTCTCATCTAGTGCACTGTTTGTCTAGAATGAAATAGTCATTTTTGGTCAAAAATGCACAGTATTATAAGTGGTGCACACTGCAAAGTTCAGACAGCATAGCACTTTGACAAGCACCTGTTACTGTTAACCCATTAAAACTACAGATTTGAAGCTAATAGTGAGAAATGTCTTTATTTCTCACCTTTTAAACAAGATTTGAAACGGGGGGAAGAAAAAATTACATTAAAAACATTAATTGTAAACTTATGACTCAATGTAGACATTCTGGTCAATCTTTGATTGTCGCATCACTTTTGAAATGTAGAAACAAGCATACAGTATGTTGCCTTGAGTGTGAACTTCAAATACATTCACTCCATTTTTAAATGACCTAAGGTATAGAGCCTAGTGTTACTTTTTTACTAATCTACCAATTTGTTTTTTTTTTTTGTTATTTGATTATTTCTTAATAATTGTCTGCAGATGCCAGGATAAAATAACGCACAATAATCAACACAGCAATACTTTCTCTTTTGCAGATAGTATGCATAATATTCTCAATACACAGGTATACCAGCATGCTTAAACCCAAGCTCTTGTGCAAAGGTTTGTCTTTCCTTGGCTGTCAACTCTGTCACATCACTTATGTGAAGTGATACACTTTGTTGTTGGATATTACTGTTTCAAAGGTCAAGCACAAAGTAAAAAAGCTTCCTAAGGGACTGGCTGAAATGTCTGTCTGTTTTTCTCTCTCTCTCTATAGTAACCTTGGTCATCTATACAAATGAAATTGGTTTCTAATCCAGTGCTTCAACTCATTCTCTGCTGTTACACTAACAAGAACATGTCTCTTTTGTTCTACCTCTGTCTTTTATTTGCCCTACATTATTGAATTCTTTCATGGGACTGAGTGGAAGAGCTGTGGGGTTCGGACTTGATAATAGACTTTCTCCTTCTGTTATCAGTTATTCCCTCTTCTATCACTCCTCTTGTCATTGCGTTCTCATTCTCTTCCTCTAATATGTAGTACTCTGTTACAAAAACCTGGCTTCTTGACTCAAAACCTTTGCATCCGTTATTTAAATTTGTTTTGTTTGTTTTTGTTGTTAACTAAATAACATATATATTCTCAGTTACATTCTCTCATCCAAACTATGCTGAGGACAATCTTCTGAAATTGATGAAATCAATGTTCCTGCTATTTTCTGCTTTCTGTGCTCTACCCACACAAAAAAATGTAGACTCACTCAAAATTTTGACTTTACATTTAGCAATGTTGCACTTTTCCGGTAGACAGTGTGTGTATTTGTGCTCTTGTTTATCAGTGCTTTGCAACATTGCTGCTGTGAAGTACTCTTGTACGTTTCTGATGTACCGTTTTTCTTTGGTACAGCCTGCCTTCTACTTTCACTCTCTGCTGCCGGACCTCTCTTGTTGCTCCTCCTCTCTCTCACTTTTTTTTTTTTACCAAGACAAAAGTATTGATTCTTGAGTTTAAAAGCTACTATCGATTTTTCCTTTCTTGCCTTTTTTTCTGGTTTAGTATGTCTTTGAAAGTCCACTGTATGGAATGTAACAACAGCAAGTAGCGCGGTTTGCTGCATGCCGATTACTTTACAAGTTTCTTTTAAAACTGCCATGGCTGCCAAACACTTTGGATCTGTGCTTTCTGACTCATTTTGTCCATTTAGCAGTGAAAAAGGTGCAGAGCAAGAGCTACAACATTTCTCAGTAAAAAAAAAAAAAAAAAGTTTCCAGAATACTGAAAAAAAAATTTTTTAAAAATTGGGATTTATACAAAATTTTACACTGATGGAAGCATTAATATGAATATTATGAAACCAGTACATGAAACCCAAATAATATCATGATTAGGACCTTGGAGCATAGATTAGATTTGAACTAACGTTGTAGATTTTGGTCAGTTTCGATTTATCCTTTGCAGCTATCAGCAACAACATATTTTAACCATCAATTACGTGGTGGTTAAAGTATGGCATAATAATAATGCCATTTATTGTTCATGTAGGAGAAGTGGCTGTCCTACTTTACTAGAAGGTAAGTGTGTTACCTTGTAGTTGAGGTAATGCATTTGAAAACTGCTTAAAGCAACTCACATTAATAATTGTCATGAAACAAGTGACAGATGATGAAATTTTAAAGTGTTTGGTTTATTATCATCTTTTTTTTAAATTTTTTTTGCTCATTGGTGTAATAGCATTTTATTTTAAATGTTGACTTCAAGATTTTCTGAGTTTTTTTCTTTTTCTTTTTTTTTTATTTCAGTCTGCATCTTATCAAAACTGTGTGTTTGCTGTTCTATCGGCGTAAATTCAATTCCACCAAAAACCTTTCAGAAATGTTCACTTGTTCAGTTCTTTTATTACTTCTAAAAATACACCAAGATTAAAAACGTAAGTAAATAAGAATGCAAAATGTAAAAAAAAAAAAAAAAAAAAAGAAAAGAAAAGAAAAACAAATCCCTGCAATAACTGGTCTAATTTAAAGTGAATCTTTCAATCTAACCAAATTTACTCTGAATTGTCATTTGGGAGAAATGATGACTAAAATGCTATGTGCTTTTTGCTAAATGACCTGCTACAGTGCTCTCCAAAGGTACAACTTTTAGGGACCTATCGTTTTGGTCCGGCCCTCTTGCTGGGAAGCACAACATGTTCCAGCTGTTGTGAGGCCTTGTCAAAAGCATAACACTCTGTAATAGGCTTAATACAGCATCTGCTTTCTGCACTGCACAGATTGTTAATAAAGATGTAATAAGTTTCCTGGGATTTTAGTACCACCAGCCAATGTGAGCTTACCCCCCACGCTGTGACCGAGCTGATGGATGCATTATTATTTGTGCATTTGTCAAATATTGCATTTTGACATGAGTCTGCGTGAGGAGTGTGTTTTGTCAAGTAAATTTGTGCTTTCTGAGAATACGGATGAGCTCAGGGGAGCAATATTGTACGTGGGAGCAGCAGAAAAGTGAAGAAGAGCAAGAGACATTTGTCACCACCGGAGAGGGTTCCAACATGCCATCATGGTTATCCTGGTGGCCATCTGAGTTCTTCATGAAGTGAGAGATAGACTGAGTGCAATAACAAGAGCCAGACTGCACAGAGAGAAGAAGAGATGGAGGGCAATCAGCTATCAGCTTGGACAGCCCAGTCAGTCTGTCGCAATGTCGTTTTTAAATGCCAGTCTGTCCCAAAACAAATAACCAGCCCCTTAGGTTTTTCTTTTCTCTGTATGGCAGGCATGAAACGTGAATGAATCAGATTGAAAAGAAAACGAAACAAAAAAAAAAGTCCTCCATTTTTACTTCATTCACACTCGCTCAATCAATGTGTATACTTAGATTCTCTGGGGTGTTTTGTCTAAATGTTGTCACAAGGAGCTTACTTGTTTCATACTCAGCTCCACTGCCACCCTCCTCTTCTTTGCACTTTTTTTTCTTCTTTTTTTTACAAGTATCTTACTTGTAAAAGTGCTCTGGAAAGAGCATTTTGATGAGTGTTCTTTCATTGTTTCCTTAACACAGTGAATTTCGTGTCAGACAAGACTTCCTGGTCATTTAGAGAGACAGAAAAGACAAGGATGGTGATGTGTTACACCTCAGTGGAGCACTCAATTGTCTCTGGCTTCATTGATGGGGAACAAATAGCTGTAACGTCTTTACAATCTTATGTGTACTGATGGGAGCAGATGAGAGCATTTACTACTGCTGACAATACGTTTGACAGGGTAGAGTTTTGGCAAGGAGCTTGTGTGTGAAATCAAGCAAGTTTTATTTTAGAAGTTATTGTGATTGTGTTGCCTGTACAAGGCTACGGTAAACATTTCCTCTCCACTAATGTCTGCTACACATGCATAAGAGCTTGTTGTTCTCTCCTTTCCATTGCAGTGGTAACTAGTATTGACTGCCTTTGTAGAGTTTAGAGGATTACTGGGGTTTTGTACATTGAGAAATGGATAATCTTCCTGAGATCTGACCTACTGGCTGCCTTCTGCTGACTCTATAAGGCTTTATAAGACCAAGCATATGTTTCAGTGATTGCTGGATTCGGTCTGGTTTTCCCCTCCTGGCTGGGGAAGTGAGATCCACAGTAGAATGTATAATCCAAATTGAAATGAGAAGCAGCGTAGTCTTGGGGCAGGGCGGACAAAAAAAACTTCGGTAATGACAGTGCCAGGTTCTGTCATGCAAAGAGGTCCATCAGAGCAGAACACTATATCCACGCATATTTGTATATTTTAAACTTTTTCATATCATGTCATGTTACAGCTGCAGATTTTAATAAATTTTATTGATGCCAACGCAAGCGCACAGAAGCGCATGATTGTCCATAGGTGGGAAAATTGTACATGATCTATGAAATCTGAAAAGCAGCTGAATGTTCTCAAAACAATCATAGGACAGTGTCTGAGTTAATTAGTAACTTCGAATTATACTAATACAGCAAAACAAGTTCTCTGTCTAGGATGTCTAGTAATGTAATTTACTGCGAATAATTTTACTGGGTTTTAAGTTCTTTGTTTGTAGCTTAAGTGAAGGATAACGAGTAACAATTTGCTGAAAGATTTTGTGAAATTGAAGAAACTGATATCCAAATTTCTGCTCATCCCATCATTCCAGTGACAGGTCACATGCGCCGGTATTCACAGTGTGACTACACAACTATATAAAGTCAACAAATCTTCAGCTAACCTAACAATGTATTTACATTTATCTCATTTTGATGTTTCCTCTTTTTTTGTTTTTTTACAAGGGGTATAATTGACCAACAGTGAAACAAATGCATCTTTTAAAACTACATCCACTCTCACCAACAATGGCGTAAAGCATACTTTGTTCCACCAGGTATGAAAATTTGCCGAAACGTCTTCTAGAGGGAGAGAGGGGTTACATTACCAGATGATTGAACATGGAACAAGTTAGCTGAAAATTGAGTAAATATTAATAAAATCTACAAGTTAACCATGCAACAAATCAGAATTATGTGATTTTATTGGCAGGGCTTTAGTTACTGGATTAGATTATTGGAGGTCATAACCCCTAGTTACCTCCCTGCACCCCCCATCCTAAAAAATGTGCTTGCTAACAAATGCCAGTTTGAAAGTACATGCGCTGCATTTTTTTTGCCCCCTGCAAATGTTGCTCGTTGTGATCATCTGTGCTGTTGTCATGAATAAATACAGTATGTGGGCAGAGCGTTCTGCCTCTGACAACATTGCAGCAGAGGCATAGAGACACTAGGTCTCTCAACCTGGTCTTGTGTTCTCTTTGTTGCTTCGGTCTTTCAGCATTTCTCTCTCATGTATGCATAATGCCAGGCCTCAGGTTGCTGATTTGGGGCAGTAATTGGTCATTAGGTGAGGGACAGGTGCAGCTGCCTCTTTTTGCAGCGTTAACAAGGCATTTCATCATGGTTAGCGGCTGCCGGTGCTCTGATCAGCCGTTGTTTTTATGACAATATCAGGTACACGAAAAATGCACATGCCCACAAACAGTACTCATGTTGACACTCTGGTGGTCTCCTCTGACTAATGCTGCATGCAGTGTTGTTACTTTAGAGGATTTGACTCCAAACAGCAGGCAGCATTTTGTCTCCTAACATTTGCTGCTAAATTTTGTTAACCATGTTGAGAGGGTCAGCTGACTGAACACATGAATTAAGGTTTGGTTGAGTTATTACTTCTTATATAAAGAAGCAATAATAATGCAAAAATAATTTTATTTTCTATTATTATAATTGTAAAAGTTTTGTAAACTGTTCTATTTTGTAGCAGTTTTTTTTGTTTGTTTTGTCTTTCAACTTCCATTTAGTCTTGTTGACTGAAAAGTCCAAAAGAGGAGCTTTATACCACATGAGTGAACTCTATTTAATAACTGGGTGATTTCAGGAAGGCAGTTGGTTGAATTTGATGTTACTGAAAGATGTCAGAATGAAAGGAACCAGAGCACAAATAAATGGCAGGCATTTTTATTTTGTATGCTACTTTGCATTGGTCTACCATGTAAAATGCCAATAAAACTCTTTGTTGGGGAACATCACAAAATACGTAAAACTTGTGAGTACTCACAGAAGTACTCGCGTGACAGGAAAGATTTCTGGGTTTTCACACTGTACTTTTAGTTTCAGAAGAATAACCTCAAACACTGAAGCAATCATGCATGCAGACCTCTAAGCATATTCTTTTTATGAGATCAAAAATATTTAATGCAAGCAATTTATCACGTACAACAGCTACACAGTTTTTTGCAACAGCATTCCAAGGACGCTTATAACTTATTGTGATTTATTATCAGAACAAAAGAAAGACAATTGTTATTATATAATGATCAATTGGTGTTTATCTCACTAGCCTCTTGTAAAGGTCGCTGCAAATAAATTGTAGTCAGAAGAAAGTTTAAAGGAGTATCTGAAAATAAAATCTTTGGTAAGTTGTCATAAGCACAAGCGAAATGTCAGACTGGGCACAAGATCTTTACAAAAATGAAGACAGAAAAAGGTTTTCTTTTTGACTTTGAATTCTTGCTCACTTGAAGTTCATTTCTTAGTTTTTGGATCAACATTACAGTGTTATACACCTGTCTTGAATTTCCATTTTCAGGTTCATTTACCATCACTCCCCTCAACATACCCTTTCCTTTGCCATCTCACAACCAGTCAAATAGATTGCTATGGGCGGTATCCCCATTGATTTGCTCCAAATGGCCTCCAAATGCCAGGAATTACATTCCAGACTCAGGGATGGATAGAAGTAAAATGTTGTTGGATTTCTTGCTGATTTGCTGCAGAATTAAGTGATGTTTTGTAACAGTGGCATTTTTGTTTTCTAAATTTTATAGTTTTTAGAGTAAAGATATTTGTTTTCACATTTTGGACAATACAGTTTAACAAATGCTGACACTGAAACTCCAATCTAAATATATTTATTACTTTTACTGGAAAAAGTAATAAATATAATGATTCAAATTTTACATAAAATGTAGTTATTTTGAGAGATCAAAATGTTTGCTCAACATTATAGAACTTTAATAAAAACTTGGATCTAAAAAAGGAGAATCTGAAATGTCAAACTTGGCATTTCAGATTCAGATTCCATTCAAACTAATGTCAGGGTTGGACTAGTTCTGATTGGTTGTTATTTTCCTGGAGATCAGGTGGTGCCCCAATTGGTTATTTATAGTTATGAATAGATCAGAGGTCACACTAGATTTCTTTATTATTTGTCATTTTGACAAAAGGTGTCAAAAAAATTCTATCATAATCTATTTTTACCCATCAAGTTTTAAATTGATAATGACATTTAATCACATTTTATTTTCACTCTGTTTGAATATGAACAGATAACACGCATTATATTAGTATCAGGTTGAATATATTTAACTTCTACTATGCAGTGACAATGTTTTGAAAGGTAGCATTCCATCATTTAAAGTAATCAGAAGTCAGCAATACTCAGTTCCCCTTATTTTCATGAAAAGCACCTTGAAATATCTTGTGTATGAAAATCTACGCACACATATATTTACTTTGACTAGCTTTTTTTTTTTTTGCCTTTCATTACTCATTTTCCACATGATTTTCCTGCTGACTCACACATAACAAATTCAGCTGTGATCCATGTCGAACAATATTGTTAATGTTGGGCCTAAATAACATTCTATGCAATTCCAGAAAGCATAAGTGATGGGAGTTTTACAGTTTCAAAAACAACATCCACAATGGCCTCCATGAAATTTGTATCACGAAAAACGTCCTTTAAGCAACATTCTTGCGAAATCTTTTTTTATATGGGCCATGCTCTGAATAGCTCTCAGGTCGACTTGCCACTGAGAACTAAAGTCGCAGTTTAGAAATCTGCAGGTCAGATACCAATGGCTCAGGTCTGCTTTAAATTTTATCTTATATTTTAGTTTCAATTTAAACTAAAATAATTGAAACTAAAAAATAAGTTTCAATTATATTGAAAATATTTTCACTCTCTGATCAGCTTCAGCAGTTGTGTCAACAAACAAAGTTACACCTTTGAGTTTTAAAATACTTTTATGACTGTAGTAGAGAGCACGTTGATAATTGTGGCTCATGATCTAATGTCCTTACTCAAGTCTTTTTTTTTGTTTCCCTGTCCTTCCTCTGTCCTTACTTTGAGTATCTTCTCTCCTCTTTATACTTTTTTTCCCCTTCTGAGCTCCTTTCACCTCGAGGTTTTCTGTTTGAATTCTGCCTATTCAAACCTCTACAGCATCTCTACAGCTGAATAACTTGATCAGAGTTGTAGTGGTTATGCGACCTAATGAGAGACTAAATATAGCAATTGCTGCAACGGGCCTGCTGCGGCATCCTGGCTCATCTGCTGCCTCAAAGTGTGAATAGTCACACTGTTGGCATGACAACACAGCGGTCAAGGCTTTATGAGCAGTCACAACAGATTGTGTGCTCGTGTGCAAGTTTGTGGGCAAACGTAGTTGGGGATGAATGAAGCAAATTGGAACAAAATACAGTGTTTTGTAAAGAGAGTCCTGAAGAAAGTCCATACTTGTTTGGATGGTTGGACATTATTACTGGAATATGATGCTACTTTTTTTATATATCTTCTTTACTACATTTCACATAATTATGAAATTATTGTTGAGTCAGTGACTGGATTAAAACACAATAGCATAAAACATTTTCCGCCTACATCCCATTGTTACGTTGTAAGTAAATTGGCTTAAGCCTACATCACTGAGACTTATTGTGTTCACTTTGACAAGTTTAGCTGCCCACACTTCTTCTTTGTTGCATGGTAACCAATTGAGTCACAATCCATCAATACCAGCCCACCTTTTCCCTGCCGGCTGGAGAAAAAAAATTGAAGAATAAGCATGTGCTAATGGGATATCTTCTTTAATAGCCTACTGTTTCATTCAGCTGTGTGGCCACGATAAGGACTACCCACTGTGTCTAATCACATCTTCTCTCTCTCATTTCACCTGAGGCACATCTGCAATCAAGTCTATTTTTGACCAGCACTACTGCATGCTTTGCTCTGCTGGGATTCAGAAAGGAAAAGCTTCTATGTGCTTGTACCATGATTAAAAATACATTCACCTCACAAAAGTTTGAAATGACGACGAAGCATCAATCTGAGAATGAGGAGGTGAATATAATATGAAAGGGTTCTCAAATGTGTATATGCACAGAGTTTTTTTTAAATAAGTACATAAAAGTTAAACTCTGAAAAGTATGACATCACACTTCATCTGTGTGTAATTTAATGTTTAATTTAAAAATATAACAGTTTTATGTAGGCGTCTTAAGTTTTTTTCTTTTTCTTTTTAAAGAAAATTAGTGAAGACACCAAACCTTTAGGTTGTATGTTACCGTATCCTAAAATACCAAGAAAACACAATTAGCACATGCACAAGGTCACAGTTAGATATAAATTAATTTAATTTAATAGCTGAATAATTCTGTCATCAGCTGGAGCTGATTTGTTTTATTTTCATTTCTGAATTTTCAGAGCTTTTCTCCTCCAGAAAAACATTTGTGATCCTTGTGTCATTGGTTACTACATCAACAGCTTGATGTAGTAACCATCTAATGGTATTTAAATTGCCTCATCTGTTGGTTTTCTTCTCAAATGTTAAAAAAACCGATCGTGTCCACAAATGCAGGCTTTTGTTGGAGAAAAACAGAAAGAAGTGCATTATACTACTTTTCAAAATTTCACAAAATATAAATACACCAATAAAACCCAATAACATTCACTTAAGCACTGCTTTTGTGTGTCATAAAACACTTTTCAAAAACAATCATCAGCTTTCAAACCTCCAACAACGAGTGGCCCTGTTGGTTAGTGTTTTCATCCAGTCACGGCTTATAGCTATTACGGTCGAAAAATAAAACAAACACAAGCCCACTTGGCATTAATTTATGAACACATCCAGAATTAAGTGGTCAATTGGAAAAAGTGAGCAGGAAAGTGTCTCATGCTGATTGGCATATCATGGTAAACTGCGGATGTCTTGGAATCACAGCAATAACAGTTAGCAGACAATTATGTTGCAATCAGTAGTAACAACACAATCTTTTTACATTGAGTAGTAAAAAGACTGAGGAGAGCTCCTTCTTCTGGTTGCCATGGTAACATGAAATGGGTGCATTATGTAGCACCGAAACAGAGGAGAGTTGAATCAAAGCCTCTGAGCTAGATGGTTTTACTGGTGTTTTAGCGTACGCACACACACACACACACACACACGCACACACACACACACACACACACACACACACACACGCACACACACCCCACATCCCCCCCCCAAACACACACACACACACAAACACGCACACACACACGCACACACGCCACACACACACACACACACACACGCACACCCGCACACACACGCCACACACACACACACACACACACACACACACACCACACACGCACACACACACACACACACACACACACACACACACACACACACACACACCCCTACATCCCCCCCCAAAACACACACACACACAAACACACACACACACACGCACACACACACAACACACACACACACACGCACACACACACACAGCACACACCCCTACATCCCCCCCCCAAACACACACACACAAACACAACACACACACACACGCACGCACACACACACGCACGCACACACACACGCACACACACACGCACCCACACACACACACCCACACACACACCCCCCCACACACACACCCACACACACACACGCACACACACACGCACACGCAGACCCCCCCCCACACACACACGCACACCCACACACACACCCCCACAGACACGCACCCACACTCACACACGCACACACCCCCCCCCCCCCCACACACACACACACACACACCCACACCCACACACACATGCACACACCCAACACACACACCCCACACGCACCCACACCCACACACACCGCACACACACACACACACCCACACACAGGCACACACACACACACACACACACGCACCCCCCCCCACACACACACACACACACACACACCGAAGTGCTTAAAGCAAATCTTAGCATTTATGTTGCTACTTACACCATTTACATGCCACAGACTCTATGCCTATGCACAAGATTTATCATTAATGTGTCGGCTGTGTTTATATTCTATCACTGGATTAAACTGAAATTAGTTTTATTTTTCCTCATTGCTTTTGAAATATTGTTTCAAGGCACAGAATTTGTGATGAATACTTTTGATCCCTGTTAGTGACGAATCATCTGGCGACATGATTCTGATGCAGTGTAATCTGATTACACTTAGAATTAAATGCATCTAACTGGATGAGAGGAGGGCGCATTTTCTGGAACCAAAGCTACTTTTTTTTCATCATAGTTTGAATTACTGATATTGTCATAAAGTCTAATCAAACTCTTTCTTTTTGTTCCCTCCTTGTGTTCCTCTAATTCCCCCACCCCTACTTTCCCTCTCCACTCTGTCTGTGTCTGCAGTGTGACAATGCTAAAGGACTGAGGGCCTTTTTTGATGCCATATGCTACGGTCCCAAACATCTGATGATCTTCGGAGGTGTGTGCCCTTCTGTGACCTCCATTATTGCAGAGTCTTTGGAGGGCTGGAATCTGGTTCAGGTAGGGGTTTGGTGGATATGTGAGCACACATAATGTGCATGTGTGTGTGTGTGTGCCACACTGTTGATACATCCTGTCACATGGCATGTTACTTAATAATATACAAACTTTAAGAGAGCTCAAGGCCTCTCTCCTTTTGCTATATTTCACAAATATTGGCTTTACTTTTTAATACATTTTTTCTGTACAGTTTCCAAATGCTTTCACAGCTAATATTTAAAAACTGGCTTAGTGGGATTTTTGCCACAAGCTTGAACTAGATCTGTTGAGCTAATTACCTACTTTCATATTTTGCTATTCATTTACACCAGCCTCTGATATTGACATTTGTGGGTATTAGTTCAGCGCAGCATCAAGACTGCACACTTGGAAAATTAAAAACCTTTAATTCTTACATTTTGCAAACTTTTGACCCCCGGAGCTCTGGCTCGCTGTGTCTTTGACTCTGCTCTGTACGTAGCAGAGAGGGAAACTGCCTCTTTCTAAATAAATCATTTAATTTGTTGTAAACCTTGCAAAGGTTATCGAGCGTTGATAAGGAGGGAGGAAGCTTGGGCTTGTAAGAGAGAGCATAATTGAAGAGCCTGCATTTTGAACTGAATGTCACAGAACGTTTTACATTTCTCCTGCTTGCAGTTACCTACAATCTGCTTCTCTTCATATTGCTCTTAGCTCATTATTTTTCTCTTAAGAGGAAAAATATCAACAAGGAAAGGTGATAAAAGTTGGGCATGTTTGGGTTAGTTTTTTTTTTTTTCTCAGTGGTAATACCAGTCTACATAGTAGGTTCAAGTCATGACTAGTTTGAGGTGTCCTTAGACTTGTATGCGTGTTTGCTCCACTCTCAGTTTTTATTAGTTTGTTTGAGAATGATACCTCTGAGAGCAGCAGAGGCACTCTTTTGCTTTAAAGAACACACTGTTTGGAGCAATTTGTTCTCCAGAGCACTTTACCCAGTAAGGTCTTCTTTGCTATCAATACAAATACTGACACCAACAAATTGAGGCCAGCCTTTTCCCAAAATACACATTGTGTGGCTGCCTCAGCACATTGCATCAAGTGATTTGGTGAAACCAGAGTTGCATACTAATGGCTACCAAGATAAGAGTTTCGCAGAACCTTGCAAAAAAAATTTATGTTTTTGTTTTGTCTGCATTTTTTTATTCTTTAACACAGTGCAAGCTATTTTCTGCTGTCACTACATTACAACTACAAATTCCTTCAAAATGTATTGGAAATTTAATAATATGGACAAACGCAAAGTATGAATATGAAAGTATCCAGTATGAAATCAAGAAGATGCTCCCTAAAAATGAATTGCTAAATAAATGTCTTAAGAAGCAGAAACCTGGCGTGTACGGTGAATACCGGGAGGAATGATCAAGTTGAAAAATACTTTTGCATTGCATGTATTACCTGCTGATACGGGAAGTGGCAGACATTGCAAATAACTTGATAAGACTGTACCAAAGGATTGGGCAAAATCAATAATCACAGCAACACTAGCACAATAGGGGCAAGGGTATACCACACCTAACAAGATCCAACATGCAGGTTGGGCAAAGATGCCCATGAAACAGTCCAGAACTTAGTACCTGGATCCCGGCAGGTAAAGCATACACGTAATCACGTGCTTTGAATATTGCACAGGAACATTTTGCTAAGAATGTGCTGGAAGTCCCACAGTCTCAGAGTGAGACTCCACCAAGAATGGCAAAGCTAAAATTCTTTCTAATCTAGACTGATGAGCAGGTAATGGTTAACCAACTGAAAATCAAGTAAGTGCATAAAACAAAAAAGAGATTAATACTACGGGGTTTACACTTAATTGTATCTCTTCAATACAACTCAACTTTTAGATTGCTAAAATAACATAAAATCTGATTGATCAACGAGTAAATTTCAAATATCCTTTCTCTTTTTTGCATTTCATTAATTCAATGCAATTAGTAAATTTATAGTACATTAATGACTAAATCTGAACATATCTTTTTAGTGGAGAGACTTGTATTCCCAACTTTGACATCAGATACAGCTTTAAGAGATTATAATAGTTTTAAGCTAGAATAATGTTATTGTTTCAAGGAGAAAAAGAAAAAATACAGAACAGCCTGTCCGAACCATATGCCAGAAGGTCAGATAAGTGGATCTTGCACCTCGCAGCTCTCCTGTCTTCCTCCTATTTTGTTGTAATCAAGTTTTAAACTTTATATTTCTATCCAATTGCTGACAAAAGTTATAATTTTTGCTTTCCATGGTGATTAAATCAGCCACACTTAATAAGCTCATCATTACAACATCAAAACAGAAAGCTAGCAGGATGTTATCTACAGAATCTATAGCTGAGAACAGTCACTAAAGAAAATAAAGAAGACGGTCAATCATTCAGTCATAAAAATTGTTTCAATTAGTGGTGGTACCTAAGGAAGTGCCAGGCTCAACTGAAATAAACTCATATTGCATTATCTTCACAAAGGCATGAGTTCGCCTCTGGATGTAAATAAAACTGTTATTTTTGTAAATGTGTTTTAGAAGTTCAATGTAGTTAAAAATAGCTTAAATGGCAAGCAGTAGAAAACAAGGGCATGGAAATAAGCATGATTTTTAGCTATAGTATCATTAGACAAAAAGCAATTCTGATGTTTCATTTAAAAAAATAAAATAAAATTTTTTTAGCTTGCTTCCTGAAACTAATTCCACCAAGCAGAAATGCTTATTTCAACTGCTGTCTGGAATCCCTAATATCTGCTGAATTTTGAATTTATCTTTACAAATGTTAAATAGCAGATGGTATGTTTTATACATTCTAGCATTAAAACAAATTGACATGTTTGTTGGCCAAATACAAATTACTTGCCAAGAACAATTTCTGTTTTCATTGTGTTCTGTTCTTGGCTCCAAAAGATTTAAAAAAAATAATAATAAAAAAAATACATTTTAATCTTTTCTCTGGGGGCTGGATTACGGAGATGTAACCTCATAAGGTTGAATTATTTGGATAACACAAGCTTATAGTCTCATAATGACTGGTTAAATGTCATTTCAGATGGTTTTGTAAAACCCATCTGAAATAAAACGTGTAGATCCTTTTTATACATTATAAGTATTAGTCACTGGCCATGAAGTAGAGTAGGTATTGTAAATTTTACGTATTTGTTAAAAGAGTCACCGTGTTGTTATTCCATAGTATGAGACAGACAACTAAGATTGAGCTCCTCCACCACATCTCAGTGCTACTTTAGTGGTCTGCAGAAATGCATCATTGCCTGTTGCAAAAAAGAAGTTTATCCACCATCATAGTGGTGGTAAAAGTCCTGACAGGGTCTGTTGTGGTGAACCAGCTGTAGTATAACAGAAAAAAGTGGGAGGGTGTGAGCAGTGCATACATGAGATTGATTGACAGCGCTATGACCCTGCTCTTGCTCTGATTGGTTGTTTCTGCCCAGGTGCCCAGGACCATAAATTATTATTATTATTTTTTTTTTTAGAAAATCATCTGTCTCATATTGTACTGTAACAACGTCGTAATGGTCTTAACAATTTTGCCAAAAACTATGTTTTTTTTAATAAAAAGTATATCCTTTAACATTTTTTAACTTGCCAGGAAAAACGAGGGAAATAATGAGTTTTATTTAACTCGAATTTTGTGACAAAACTGGTTTAGCATCATTTGCCTTGGAGTAAAACTTTAAGAAAAGTTTTACATTGACTCTTAGTATAATACATCTTTTTGAAACCATTGAACAGACACTGATATTTTCAAGGAATAGCTGAATGCTTCCTGTTAGCACATTTTGGCCAACATCTGGACGTGGATCTAATGTTTGCCTCTATGTTGGCCTCCTTTTTCTTGTGTGCTGACTGTATCGATTGTTGTTGCCTCATTAAATCAGGCAGTTTAAAGTCAGACCTGCATCTCCAAAATCTGTTAAAATTTTCTGGGTTTTTAAACGTCTTGAGGGTCTTCTTTTCCTCCCAAGTTTCTTTCTCACTCTGCCTGAGTGCTACACTGGATGCTTCAATAAAACATGTAATGCCTAGCACTGCAGTATTCTGCCTCACTTACGTCAAATCCTCATGTGTACCATATCAATATTTCATCACTTCCAAAGTTTAGGATAAAATCTCTGTGCAGTGCAGAGCCAGATCCTTATTTTTTAATGTATCCTGGGTAAATGAGAAACAAATTTAATTAGACTGCTTTTTTTAACCATGAAAGTAAATTATATGACTTTTGTATTATTACAAATATTGATCAAAAACTAAATGATCTATATTATATGCAATGTTTCAATCATTTATTGTAACTAATTCTGAGCATCCATCTGTACTTGCCTTTTTGAAAAAAAGCACTGTACCTGTGTTACCCTACTGAAAATATGCACATGCAGGTAACATACAATTGTTCTTCTATTTTATTTATTTTTTGCTTTTGTTCAGAAATGGTTAGCAAAAAAATTCTCTCCTTCAATTCATTGATATTTGCTAAGTTTTACTATTGTTTATTTATTTTGCCAAGGCAGTGTTTTAGAGAAAATGGATTAATTGTGCCCCCATTTCTCACAGTTTGCATTTCACAACTTTTACAGTCCTTTGATTGTTGAGGACTGTAAAACAAGTCCCTGGCGCAGCAAGGTGATGTTCTTGCAATTTTGAGTGCAGCCTCTGTGTCTAATCTTAGGACTTAGAGCTCACTTCCCAGATAACTTTTCTCCTTTGGCAGTTCTTTACTTGCCTCATTAGTGGTAGAAAACTATATTTATATTTTCCCATCTGTAATCAGAGGCAAAATGCTCATACCTGCTGCACTTACTAGGTGCCTTTTGCATGTATTTGCATTCTAAATGAAGCGCTGAAAAAGAGCAGATAGCAATATTTAGAGGTGAGGGTCAGCATTGCTCAGCAATGAATTATGCACCTTTACTCTCCAGTGTGCATTCAGAAAGATTTTTAGTGTCCTCTCTGATTTTAGTCTGCCGTCTCCTTCTATAAACAGCCTTGATATTGCCTTTTATGTTCAGCTCTGACTTTTGTTCAACAATCAGAGGTCTGTAAAAGGTGAAAAATAGAAACATTCCGGTTAACTTCTTGCTGAGCTGGTCTCTGAAGACTTGATGATAAACCATTTATCTTCATATTTGCTTTACTGCTACTTGTGTTTTTTGCTGACCATCAGGTCCACTCTTGGGGATTAATTGCTGACTCTCTCTCATTTCTCTCAGATTGTAGCTTTGGGAAAAGTCAGGATTCTTAAGGATGCCTGTTAAGCCACATTTTTTAGTTTCTCAAAGTTTATTACTGTGACCAAAGCGAAGCAGAAGGCAGGATCCCTCTTTTTGTGTCAGTCATTTTAGGTCTATTTTGATGAAGTAATTTGCTATCAGCTGCACAGGTCCTGGGTTCGATTCCCCATCCGGGGTCTTTCTGTGTGGAGTTTGCATGTTCTCCCTGTGCATGTGTGGGTTCTCTCTGGGTACTCTGGCTTCCTCCCACAGTCCAAAAACATGACTGTTAGGTTAATTGGTCTCTCTGAATTCTTCCTAGGTATGGTTGTTTGTCCTGTCTGTCTCTGTATTGCTCTGCTACAGACTGGCGACCTTCCAGGGTGTACCCCGCCTCTCGTCCGGAACGTTAGCTGGAGATAGGCACCGGCACACCTTTGACCCCCCTTAGGGAGAAGGGTGTGCTATCACTAATGTTTACACTTTTAATCATATTCTAGTTTTAAACACAAAAGTAAAGAAATCCATTGGCATTTAACACTGAACGAAGATACATAAACCTGCTTTACAGACAAATGTGAAAAAAAAAACAAAAACAAAAAAAACTTCTGCTTCAATTTGTCTTGATGCCCCATGGCACAAACAGATGTAAAAAAAAAAAAAAACAAAACAACAAAAAAAAACAATTATGTTTCTGTGTGCATCATTGAAACAGTTATTTTTCTCATCTATGCCTCCATCCTCGTAGAATACACCAGGGTGTAGTAGGAGAGTTCACGCTCTCTGTTGTGCCCGTTCACAGTTCTGAATACACGCAATCTGACAGGAAACACAGTCATTTGCTAATTACCAACATTTGTTGAATGCATCCAGTTAACATGTTGCAACCGTCAGCGTCACATATTGAATAAACACACTTCTTCAAAGCCACTAATAAAAACGAGGGCTTTCGAAGAATCTCTTGCTGCTTTGCTTCTTCCTTTTGAAGTGGAAACAATGACTATAAAACAGCTTCTTAACCCTTTACAGACTCTTTTGACACCAAAGTCTATGAACAAAATTCAAAAGGAATCCAACATGAGAACATACTGATTTCCACCCTTGCATCTGAATGTTATTATTCAGGAGTTTTCAGAAAGGGGAGAAAGTGGGTCTTATGCTGATAATGTCGGCGGTACCTACTGGTCACCATCAACAATAAAATAGACATATTCGCAACCTATTTTTGTTTATTTTGAATAGAGTTTTAACTACGGAGTGCTCCTTTGAAGGTTAAGATACACTCTTACATCTATGATCTATTTCCATTGCCCTCTTTTCTCTTTGGGGGGTCTTCAGCTTTGATATAACTTATTTAGGTCAGAAGTTTCATAGGACTTTGAAGCACAAGCTGTGTGTATTCTTCAAGATGGAGCTGAAGCTTCCAGGAAAAAAGATGCAAGTAGATGTTGCTATTTTTAGGTATTTGACAATTAGTGGTAGAAGTAAGTCAACAATTTTCAAAAGAAAGTTTAAGATCTTTTTTGAGGCAACATCACATTTCTTTTTATGCGTTGGCTCCATGAGTTTAACAACTAATTTTATTGGCCAACAAAAAAATCACAAAGATGTCTGTTCTCAGTTTACCTTCTTCTGTTTTTGAATGTTTTTTTTTTCTTTTTTCCTAAGATGGGGACATGGAGAACCTCATTGAACTAAGAATTTGTGTATGAAATGTGCTGCTCAGTGGCTGGTGTTTGGAACATCCTTTGAAACTCCATCAAAAACAACGGCTTGCTGAGCAATTGGACATCAAAGAAGACCCAGCTCCATTACAGGCCATTAAAACCATAACGGCTGCTTGGAAAGATTGAAGCGTAGAAGATCGATAAAGGGCAGTTTAACTGTCTGACACAGCTCACTAATATGTGAAGCATCATCTCCCATTCGGAGGCAGCCAAAGGAGGAAAGAGGGGGGGGAAAAGAGGACGAGAGGACAAACTTAGAGGGCGAGAGAGAGGATATGGAAAGAGACTCTTATTATCACAGAGTGCTTTTGATCTCCTATTGCTGCTCTTTGTCTTCTTCTCCCACCCATGCCTCATGTACTGTAGTCTTGTGCGGGATGATATAACCTAATTTCACAGTAGCTTGATTAGCATTTTGGATCATTCAAACCCTACAAGCAGAACACATGGTGCAACTAAATTGAAAGATTAGCATTACACTCAGAAATTACTCCTGAAACACATTCTCTAACTTGATAAAATCTTCAACAATAAAAATGCATGTACTTTGATTTGAAGGCTTTAGAGCCAAATTAAATCTCTTGGCAGCAAGATAAATAAGAACACAAGTGACAACTCAATGTGCATTAAAAAACCTGATTTACGCCTGCTCAGAACATCCAGTTGAGTATTGCCGTCTGACTGGGGAAGAGATGCAATTGACAAACACCAAAAAAATTCTCTCCAACTTCTTTCTCTACTTAATATATTCTCTCTCTGCTGCCAGTTTCTGCCCATCCTTTCTCCCTGTTTTATCTTCTTTCCCAATATCTGGGCATCTGGATGTGGATACGCTATGTATGTCTGAGAAAAATAGCAAGTTGTATTATTTAATTCCCTGTTGTAGTCACTGAATCCTATAGATACAGTTCAGGTCAGTAGTTTACATACACTCATCAACACGATACTTGAACATTCCAGTTTTAAAAGTTGACATTGAAAAAGAAAAAAAAAGTATTGATGGATAAGAAAGTAAAAAATTTTCTTTATTATTTTGTTTTTCTTTCTGATACAAATTAGAAATAAGTAGTGTGCATTTTTTTTTACAACAAAACATCTGCTACAATTGCAGTTCCACATTTTAATGCTTTTCATCATTCAAGGGGTGAATCATTCAACCATCTTTTTCAACCTGTTGTGCATTAAAAATAACCACATCACTTGCAGAAATGAAGTCAACGATGTGATTTCTCACTGATAGAGTGAGATTCTGTTGTAGCTTTAAAGAAGCTAATATACTCTGATCAGACATAAAGCGCAATGTGAGTAAATACGTTTCCACTTTTTGGTTTTTATTGCTCCTGCTGAGTTTATGATATCATTATTTGCAAGTACAGTAAGGACAGCTGTTACCTGGTTAGCCTGCTTGATGGACATGTTGAGACCAGAATATTATTTGTGCTCTGTGCTTTCATGGGACACAAAAATGGAGCAAAAAGAGATGCAAATGTCTAAAAAAACTAGGTTGATGCAGCATAATGTTTGCAGATGACAGCATCAGTCTTTTAAAAGGTTTTTTATTTTTTATGAAAACATCAGCCCAACAGCTTCACTCTTCTTGAATCACAAATCCCAGTGCCAGTTGGTGGAGTTTTTGAACAGCCGTGACAATCAGCCTCAGTCTTAGGAAGACAAACAGTTACTCAAATACATACATAAACAAAACTTGTATGAGTAGAAAGGCAGAAATAGATATGTGATAGAACAGTTTAACTGCAGATATTCTTATGTTGCATTTTCTTAACACCTTGTACGATCTCATAGCGATTTGTATCTCATAGCTTACTTATTTTAATCTTTGTTTTGATGAGTTCAGTAATAAGTGGAATTTCCTTAAAGGACTTGTGACATGAAAAAAAATTCAACACCTTTTCCCCAAGGGTCAGTTTCCACTTTGCTCTAATTATGTTCAAATTTATAGTACCAATCAAAGGCATCTCTTCTGTATTGTTAATGTGGGATGATCATCCCAAACTACAGTCTCAGTAGTTTGGGATGCTAAGTCAAGTCCAGCTCTCTTGCCTGTCATCAATTCAACTTATTCTTCCACATGTTCAAACTCAGTATTTATCCCCTAAATAAATTGGGTTTGTTCTAGAATTTGTATTAAATGTTGATTTGATAAAAGTAAACATCACTAGAAAGGAGATTCATTTGATTTTTATATTATGTAGTACATATTTTGCTTGGAAACATACAGAGGGAACTTTGTGGTCAGATTGTTGTGGTCAAGTGGCAGCAAATCTGGTGCGTGGGGATGGCATCTTATCCCCGATTTGTTCCTGGTGCACACCTTCAAGACTTAGCCTTAAGAGAATTTGTAGCAAGAGGTAAATAATTTTGTGTTTTGATGTTACTTTTTTGCCACTGTGTCTGTTGTACTGATAGCATCACAGCTCTGGCTGCAACTAAAAGGATCTTACCACGCACTGAAACAAAAATTCAAGCCACTGGTGATAAATCAAGGCTACTTGTAAACAGAAATATTGTTATCGGTCACAGATACTAAATAGCCCACAAAGGGCCACTGTAGAAAGTTGTTTTATCAAGAAGGTCAAATGGATAATGTATTTTACGTTTACATATTTAACAGTGATGAGCGAGGGGAACTATGATTAATCTTATCATTAACTATGCACTTTTTGTATTTTATATAACTATTTACTCAGGTTAGTTCCATTTAGATCAAAGATCCCCATTGAAAGGGAGACCTAGTAGCATAATAACAACAAAAATAAACATTAAAATTTTGTCACAGAAAACCCTCACACAGTGTGAGACAGTGCACTGCAAAGATATCACATTTTTATATCTGCGATTGTGACGTCCATGTGTAAGAGACAAGGAAACAATAAGGGATAGGAGGACCACAGTTGGTCATAAGTTTTGACGCATGCAAAGATTACGGAGTAAAGTGTTCATGCACAAGTCAGGACTTCAGAATTGTCTTTAGTAAAATCCTACAAGAATTTTCAGGATTTTTTAATCAAACTAATTATGCTTCTTAAAAGTCAAATAATTGTCAATTCATATTCCTAGGCTATTTGCTTTTTACTTCTAGTTAACATTTTCTCATTCTGTGTAGATCTCACAATTTTTGAAGCAGTGAAAAGCATACATTTTGCTAATAATATTGTGGGAGCATGATTTTAAAAAAATAAGCCCATATTTTAGCATCTCTGTGTGATCCGTAATCTGTGAAAAAATATGCAAATATTTGTATTTAGAGTGCATGATTCCCTCTGACTGCAATGAGTGGGAAACGTTCTCAGAGTTCTGCGCCAGTTAAAGATTATTGCAGAAAATGTGAGGCTGCCAGTGTCAGACTACTCCATATTCATAGAGAGATTACACAGATTGTTAGAAAACATGCTATTACAGATGAGGTAGCCATGAAAACATAATTGTGACAGGATGGTCAAGAAAGCAGTTCCTTGTATAAGCTCAAAGGATCACACCTGCTATAAAACTGAAATGCTTTTCCCCACTTTGAAGCAACCCACCAATGTTCAGTTTTAGGGATCCTTGGGATCTTAATCAGACAAATAGGGCTGTCTTCATTCAGCAGAAATAGGTTTATTTAATAGACATTTAATGATTGAAATTTTGTAGTGGACTGAACAATGGCATCACTGGGTAACTTACTGTGAAATTTGTTGACTTGTAAATGTTTGGTCGTTCTGAGCAGCAGTGAGAACTAGACAGTAGGGTTCTGACCTTAGCAGACAAAAACTATATATGTTTTATACATAAATGCCTGAGAAACATGCCACGGCTCGGTTTGAAATTTTAATTCGAACCTTTTAGTGGTGCGCTGGCAGGAGGACCCGAGAGACAGAGTTGGAAGAGCGGCATCGCTAGCTCATTAGAACTGAGTGGAATTTGTCTATCCCTGAATGTCTATCTCTTCCCACAAAGCATGCACACATCACATAAGTAGAGACTAAAACACACAGAGACACTCTGGTGGAGACGTGATCGCCTGCAGTGGCCAGAGAAATAGAAAAAGATTGCTAATACTCAAGATGCACAACACACACACAGTTGAATGAATACATTTATCTGACTAACACTAAACTCTATAAGTTGGCAGAAGGAAACAGAAAAGTGGGGCAGGATGTTCTTAAACACTGAGCGGTGATCGCACATATGGTCTGATTTTTTTATATATTTTGTTTTGAGCTACACACACTACCTGCGTAGATGCAGTGTAACACTGTGTCATCACGTAGATGTATAACTGTGGCACAAGAAGTCAGTTTGTGATTGATGGAGTGTAATTGTACATCCAGATGCATGTGAACTGTTTGCTGTCATTTTGTCTCCTTTCAGCTGCTGTTATTTTTGATTACTTCTGTCAGCTCCGATTTAATGATATGACTTTTAAATCTGTCAGCTCAGATTTTCTAAAACACGGAACCTGTTTGGTTTAATTTCATGTCATTAGCTTCAGGTTTTTGTACTTTTTCATAAAATTGGTATGATGTCTATGAAATACAATTAAGATGTGTCTTTAATTGTAGAATTTGCAGAATAACAGCAACTTGTACCCAGGAAGAGGTTAAGACTGTGCTTAACGTGCTTACTAAAAAGTACTGAAGCAGAGCTGTAATGAATGTACTAATGCTTCAGGTTAATGTGCCAAGTTCAGCAGGGTCACAGGCTCAGTGAAAAGGCTTTGCCTGAGCTTGTAAAATATAGCGGCTGCTGTAGTGCCTGCCAGATGGGAGGCGAGGAAGACGTCCATTGTTTGCAATCAGTTGCATCTTTAATGATGCATTCTGCCCTGCCCTTGGAGATAGAAAGGGAAATGCGGTTTGAAAGTCGGTGAATGTGATCTGATGAGGAGTTTTCACCTCCAGATGAAAGACTTTCTGAAGCAAACGCTCAGTTTCAGTGGATATTAACTTATTTTTTAAGATCTTTACCTTATAAATGGCTTACTGACAATTGGCATCACTGTGTTGAAAGAAATGTTTGTTGGCAGTAGATGACAAGGCCTTATAAAGATCTCATTCAGTTATTGTGAGTCACTGAAAAGTTTGTTTACTTTTCTATTTTTCTCTTTACAGAATTCTCTTTAAAAAATAACAATGGACCAATTCTTTGTTGAAGTGAGAACACTGAATATAGCAATCACTAGATTGTGCCAGATAAAAGGCTAATACTATTCTTTTTTTATTTCAACTGGTTGAAGAGGTTCAGTGAAGTCTAATCAGGTTGCTACAAATGGCAATTTGTGAAGAATGATTAGGCTCCCTCTAGTTTCATCTCTAGTGCAACAAGATGGGTCACAGATTCTCATGGATTGTATAGAGATCACCAGTGTGCAGAATATTACTACAGTTCAGCAAGTAGAAAATGCCTTATTTCTGTCAGATTTTAACTTTTAGATTTTATAAATCATTTTTATTAAGCCTAAATTAAAAAGTAGTTCTAAAGACTCAAAACTTCAAAGGGGTAAAGTCTGCACAAGTATTCATGACTGTTGACATTAAGTGTCGCTACGTGGGTAATTGTAAATAAAAGTCATGTTATAGAATAATCTGCATCTACAAAATAGCATTGGCTGCTGTCACTCAGAGGCATTGTTGTCATTTGTAATGCATAGTTTACACAACACAGATGTAATGTGAGAGAATGATGAGGTGGTAATTCTGTTCTCTTCCATCTTTTTCAGTGATGGATAATTTTAGATATAAGCAGCTGATGAAATTACATCACAAAGCAATATACATGGATGTATTATTAACTCAGCAGAGTTGCAATACAGTATGAAAGCACATTTGTAGTTCTATTAAATACAACCCACAGTCTCTCAACTTGTTGATGAAAAGAAAGAAATATCATTCCTTATAGTTGCTTCTGCAACAAGTATTAAAATATTTTTTCTTTATTTTGTATTGCGCCTTGGTTCCAGATGGAGTACAGGACTTTGTTGAAAATGTGAAAATGATTGGTTGTTTTTGACCAGGAGCTCTGTATTTCTGCAGATTGAAATAGTAGCAATGCGAGAAGGTGAAGTAGCTTGATTTTCTTTTCTTTCATTATCCATCTCATATTGCACTGTGATGACATAGTGGCCATTTAAACAAATATGTACATCTTTTCGGTGTGTCAATTGAGTTTCAGTTTAGTTGTGATGCTTTTCTTTTTCCAACTCCCAGTACTTCTATTTTGTATTCTCTAATGATAGTTTTTCAAAGCTTCAGTTATACAGAAGAAGGCATAATTTGCTGCTTGGGTGTTTCCATATTTTTATGAAAATACTGTTGTTCTGGAATCTAGTATTTCCAAATGCTGATCACATTTATTAGTCACTTCTCGACTTGAGAAATCTCAGAACTTTTATCTGGTTTGTTTGATAATATTTAGCCTGTCTTGCTTTATTTTTTGCTCCTATCAAAAATAAAAATCAATATAAAGCTCTAGATTACCTACTCTGACAATATGGAGCTAAAAAAATAAAATGGGTGCTAAAGTCCTTAATCTCTGGAAACACTGTGAAAGGTTGTGAAGGAAGATGTGAGAAGTGGGATTTCCTTGGCTACGTTACCTGATATTTACTGCTCAATAGGTTAGCGCCATGGGGGTCACTGCTCCCTGTGGTGTAACGCTGTGCATTTTTAAAGACACAGAACAGGCTAAGCAGCAGGATACCAGATGCCTCCCACAGCATTAGGAAAAGCGCACAAACACAGCTCTGCTGACCTTTCACTCAGATAAACACCATTAAATATGAAAAAGGACATAATTGAAAGTAACCACCAGCACTTTTTTCTTTTCACCCACATTGCATAGGTGCATTAATACTGAAGAAAATCACAAGACATCCAAACACCATTGAGCTCACCACTGATAATAATCTTGACATTTCCAGTATTGTCATGAGGACACATTGCAAACATGAAGCTTTGGATAGTGTGTCATATTTCCAACAAGACCCATTTCAAACATTAACCAGTGACAAATTTTTTTACTTAGTATATAGAATAAAAACCTGTGAGAACAACTACAAACTGCATCCAATTGTTAATTTATTCACATCTTGCAAAGTTTACCAGGTAATGGTTTAAATTATAAGACATTTGACAACCTCTGCACAGAAAAACAGAAAGACAAAGCTTGGAATTGGCTTACCATCGCAAATTTTAGCTTAAATAGCAGTTTCTACAAAACAGCAAACAATATTTTAATTCTCCAAAACAAATCTTAACTTGTCTTATGCATTTTTTTAAATTTTTTATGAAGAGCATGTTTTTCACATATTTATTAAAAGGGTCACCACATTGTGATTGTAAGTTATGGCAGATAATCTGTGCTATGATCGATGACCTCCACCTCCTCCCATCAGAAGAAATGAACCAGGCAAGACCAAAAACAACCAATCAGAACCAGGAGGAAAGTCATAGATTATAGTGGTAAATGTGCTAATGACATAGAAACAACTATCTGTTACAGGAAAAAAAAACATTTATTTGCTGTCGTCAGTGGTCATGCTAACAAGACTGAGCATCCACAGGCATGCTAGCTGTATGTTGTGACAGATAGTGTTTTAAATCTAGAGTACTATTACTCGCCTTTGTGTCTGCTGCTGTCTGCCCTACTTGCTGTACACTGGACTAGTTAGCTGTTTCATCATCTGTGAGCACTGCTGATTAACCCAATTAGGCTCACTGGGTGGAGCTTAATTAGCTGCAGTCCAGGTGCTTGTTGGTTTTGGGCGAGTCAGGTTGCCCTACCAGCTGATTTTTTTTTTTCATAACCAAGCCATAGACATGACTAAAACTGCCACAGAAAAACAGTAAACCATTACCTTTAGCTTCAGTACTTTTTTTTTTTTTTTTTTTTTTTTTTTTTAGAGTTTTGTACACTCTAGTCCCCTTTATTGAACAGTGATAGACAGGAAAGATGGAGCAGAGAGAAGTGAAAGACATGCAGCAAATGGACCAAGACTCAGCAACCCTTTTAAACTAATTTCAAATGATAGCAACTCTGAAAACGGGGGAAATTGTTAGAGTTGAGCTTTGGTGATTGGAAATGCTACAAGATTGACAGAGTAAGCATGGAGCTGGAAAAGATATTTCAATTGAGCTGGTGTTTATCCTGCAGAGGTAAACTTTGATTTCTTGCTAGGTGGTGGCATTTTTCCGTTTCCTCCACCACCAGTAATCGGCTTAACTGATTTAATTATGGGGTAAGGTTTGAAACCTTCAACACATATCTTTCCTTAAATAAGTATTCAGAGATTATGAGGGTTTGAAATTCTGCTTCTCAGCACTTAATATTCTCTCTTTTGCATGGACATTAATAAAACCTTTTAACCTAAACCAAATATATTAAAACTATGATAAACAGTGGAAGAACCAAACATTTTAAACAAGTAAACCTACCAATTTTGTGCTTTCTGGTAACTAAATAATAAGTATTTCTAAATGAAGTAAACTCTGAAAAACATAACAGTTACAGAGGGAAAGGAAATCAATTAGTGTGAGAGGAGATAATGAAAAGAAAGCACATAAAATCCAATGTTATGTGGATGATATATTATTGAAATATATATATGTGATTTTGTCATATTGATTAAAAGCAGGTTTACATAAATATTGTTAAATGGAAACAGTGAAACTAGCTGAACTTCACATAATCTACAGATAAACACTCTGAGGCTGAAAGAGCAGGTTTACAATTTTCAACAAAATAGGAAAAAGTGATTTAAATTCTGCCAGTCTTCTCCCACTTGGTAGCATTGCCTCATTCCATGTACGTTAACCAGTACCCTGCAGAAAGCAAAAGTTTGAGAGCCATTCAGTCTTTGGTGTCATCATGCTGAAGGGTCTTTCATGTTTCTTGTTGTTGGACTACCAATCCACCTCACACCCTAACCATGCCTCTTTCACATCCCAGGAGATGGAATTTTAAACATTTACAGTCTTCTTTTGAGCTAGCCTTTTGGCCCCTGCAGGTCTTTGGAAATTGAAAAGTCAGAGAGAGTAAAGACGGGGGACTGAGGTAAGACGGAGGGAGCATAGCCGTGAAACTGAGAGACAGTTTTCTGCATTTCTGATAAGCCTTTGTATATCCCCTACAGCCAGTCTTGGCCACTTCTTGTTTCTTTCATTGGAGTGACCCTCTACTGCACAAACCAGATGCTAGCAAATGCTGAAAAATTCTACCTGTGTTGAGGAGAGTTCATTGAAATAAATCCCCTGTCTTGTTGCTGTTTTCTCCGGCTGGGCAACAGCATATTTCACTGCTGAGGCTGTTTCATTGCCACTATTTCAAGAGTAATTGAAAATCCATGGTTGATTGACTCAAAGTCTCTGTAATTAATTTTTCTTTAGTCGCAGGGCAACAAACCCAAAACCCACCCAGCGTGGTGGGCTTTGTGCTATTTACATCACCAAACCTCATTGTTCTTTTGTAATTGCAGGTAGATGTGCAAAGTTTTACTTTTCTGCCACTTTGATGAACTGACTTGAAGTATTTTGGTCCTTCCATTTTAAGTTATTTATGATTTGTTTACTTGAGGCAACATTTTAATAACAATGAATGAATTTACATTCACAACCCCTGCAGCATAAGCTGCATTTCAGTATTGACTTCAAAACATTTTCATCTATAAATTTAGATTAAAACCCCACCTGTCTAGACCATTGACCAACACTTTGATGTACACTGATGTACATATTGCACATGGCAATATGTAATGCTTAGGTTTTCTCAATTGTTTATCGTGTGGGGTCTTCCATGACTCTACATTTTTGTGTTTTTATGATGTAAATGCTGAAATATGCTTGGCAAATAAACGTGATTGATAAGTTCACAGAGTATTGAAACTTGGAGGAATGAGGCAGTGACCATCAAGAATTCATATGTAGTTATTTTAATTTGCAATTTTCACCTCTCAATGTATAAAATCTCAATGTCGTTGTCTTTGGGAAATAGTTACACTATTTCTATTCATTTTCTAAACAGTACTTTGAATATAAATGCTTCTTTTATTGATCATCAACTAAGCCAGCGCTTATGAATAATTTATCTTGGAAATGCTCCTGAAACCAAATTTTCTATTGTAATTGTATCCTGTATTGTTTTTTTTTCACCCTCCAATTCATAACTATGAGAGACTAGTCATTTAGTAGAAATAGTTTTTATTAATAAGCACTTTTTTAGCTGTGATGTTTAGGCAAAGTCTCGACAATACCAGCAGGTAAAGAAACTGTATAGAAGAGGCACAAAAAGCATCTGAATTCCATATAATCCTTTGAAAAACATCAAGAAATCATGGAGAACCAATGATTAGATATAACAGTGAAGAAGTAGATAAGAGAAAATGTTGGAATCTTTGGGAACAAAGTACACAACAATTATGGGAGATACAAACTTTTCAAAGACACTCTAGCAGTAAAGACCTTTACCTTGGCTTGCTTCTAGTCCTTCTATTTAGTCTAATTTATCTGAAGGTGCCTTTGGTTTCACTGCATCTCCTTATAGCAAAAGAACAGTAGATCAACAAGGGCTTTTAGAAAGTTGGCTGACATCCACCAGACATAAAGAAAAAAAATAGTACAGTTTAGGGCATTGGGGCATATTCAATAGATTTAGAAAATCTTAAACTGGAATACAATATTTTTATTGCCTTAAATAGCTATTTTCATACCAATAAAATATAATATCAATAGGCCCTGCCAACAAGAGCTAAACTTAGTCTAATAAACTTGCGTGTAGGCTACCAAATCAATATTTGTGTCTTCAGTAGTATACATCCAAGAAAATATATCTGCACAGAAAACTAAAGAGGACTTGCTATTGCAACTGAGCTCCAGCAAAGAAAACCAGCGAGTAAGATAGGAAAAAACCTAATGGCATGTTTGACATTGAGGGACCTTGAAGCCTGTGTCTTAGCGATGGGTCGCTGATAAATACCCGGTGCTCTGAGTGTGGGAACAGGCATTTATATCCAAGTCACGTTTGCAACAAAGCCTTGTATGGCACTATAATCATGTTCAGACTATAGAAGAAAGATAGAGGAGAAATGAAAGGTAGGTGGCAGCTCTTCTGAAGGTCTTCTTCCCAAAGCATTTTTTTATAGGCTCCAAGCACTGATAGACATTTGATGTTTTTTTTGTGATTAAAACATTTAGATAGATTTGTTTGTGTACTGGTGAAGGAATATTTTCTTCTAATTTTTGTGTGGTGAAACATTTGAAAACTTATTTCTCCAGAAAATTTGCAATTTGAGTATTGGGTTGGTCAGGCTTGTGAATTGGCCTTCAACATTTTTATTTTTCAAACTACAGCTTGCAATGGAAGCTTTACAATCTGCATGATGTTGGGCTTCACAAAGCTTATTTCCAGGTTATTTTTCCTAAATGCACTAACTTGAAAATTTTAATTTTTAGAAATGAAATAATTCTGTCAACTTTAATCAAAAGTCCACTAAAGCTCTCACATAGTACCTAGAAAAACACAAATCCTTAAAAAAGCATTTACACTTTTTATGACAACCACAAACATTTCTGTAACTCCTTGCAATCACACATGACTCACATGAGTGGATTGCAATTGTTAAATGAATCAAAAAGATTTATTTCTAAATGTTTTATAAATACTAATTCGGGAGATCTCGTGTTCACTTTATATTCAACCTTTTTACACTGATATCCCTAAAAACAACAGTATCAACAGTCAATAATGGGATCTCAGGCTTTGTTTACAGCACTTTGTTGATTTGATTGGCTGAAGCTCGATGGCAATGATGTCAGACAGATGTTTCACTCAGTATCATGCTTCAACCTTTTTTCTGTAAGGACTCCCTTGGTGATTTTCTGTAACAAAGCCATCTGCTGCTTTGGGTAGTTTTCACTGTTTATAAAGTTTGAATCCACACGCACCTTTGTCTCTAGTAATGCTTATTTTGCCATCAAACACCTAAATAATGCACAAAAACATGCTTTTATGCTTATTTACTGCTAGGCTAAAATGTATATACCATTAAAATAAAAGGCCGGATTATGCTACCACTGTAAAAAAAATGTTGGAGTGTCCCCAAAAAAGGTGGAGAGCTTTATATTCAAGGGTGTATTTACACTAGCCTTGGTTTTAGCTCTGCTTAGTCTGCTTTAATTGAACTTTGGTCCATTTGTCTAGAAACTGCTTTGTTTGGAGAGGGAAGAATGTGCAATCAAGCAAAAAAGAAAACTCAAACGCCAAAAAATTTAGGTCTCGGTTTGGTTGAAATAAACTTGACCCCTGCCTGCACATTACTTTTTTGATGAATTTGAAAAAGAAAAAAAAACAAAAACAGTTTACCTAAATATTGTCTTGGAGGTTGTGATTAATTACACAGCAGTAAAGTGACGCAAAAGAGATTTTTGATGATTGTGGCAGTAGAGTACTTACTCAAATGAGTAGGAACATTTTAATCACTGGTGAAACATTCTCTACTTTAGGATCCAGCAAAGCTTTTATCACTTGAATGAATGACAGCTAAGGTGAATGATTTCATGCTACATTTGTCAGTGTATAACAATTCAAGACAAAAAAGCTAGATGTAAAATGGATGAAATAACGATGAATGAGCCAAGCAAGGGTGATGCTGTTAGCAGTGATACCATGCAGGAAGAACGTGTTAGGTTCAAATCCTTTGTAGGTTAACGACCTGTGAGAAGTTTCACTGTTATTCCTTGTATTTATTGTGTGTTTTTTTCTCAGTGTGATTTACAAAGCCTGAAAATAGTCTTGTAATCCTTTTCAAAATGATAAATGTCAGTGACTTTTCTCTGGTGTTGTGCATTATGTTGGTTTACCAATGCCTTCCAGCTTCAGTAGATCAATTCTGTATATATATTGTAGGTTTTAGAAGGTGTTCATTAACTGCTCGTTCAGATAGTTTTTTTTCCAAGCACTGTTAGGAAAGAAAACGGAGGCAGCTCAGAGGGTGCATTTCTCAAGACTGCCCCTGCACTCAGAAGAATGGTTAATGCAAAGCGGAGGAGGAGAGAAAATCAGAATGTTCTTGCTAGCAGTTTCTGTGACAGGCTAAGATTTAACGCAGGGTGAAGACTATGGCAAAGTGCAATCACAATGTGTTGGGCTAAAGTAGATGGCTGCAATCAGTGCAGCAGCAGGCCTGTTCCCACTGGTGCCAGGGCTCCAGAACAGATGTTATGTGGAGAGAATTTGTCAGAGGGCCTCTCTGTCTTTCCTATTCTGTTCTTGGTTTTAACCAGCACTGCTAGATTTAAAAAAATTAGCAAACCTTTTCTTAAATATTTTCTTATCTATTTTCTAAGATGTTAAGCTCATTCATAATTTAATAGCGATATATTTTAAAAACGTCATGAAGTTCTATTTGGAACCATCTGTAAAGAAAGTGTTGTATCTAGAAATTAAATGATATTGTACAAGATGTGGGATTTTCCTGAGAAGAGTTAGCATCTTGATGGTCTTTTGTGAAATTAAAGAAAAGGAATATCTACTTTTTAAAATTAAGTGGACTGTGTGACTGAGACAGACGACTTACGAAGGCTTCCTTTCCACTGTCACTATATGCTTGCTTAGTGTAAGGAATTGTTGCATCACAAATATTATAAATTATATTTAATATAAATTGCAGTATAAATTAAGATAAGTTTTCCCCAGTGAATTATAAGCCTGGCGGCCCGCCATGCTTTACAAGGCCCCCCGCATGTATGAAAGCTGCATCTTGGTTCCCTTTAAGAACAGTGGAGAAATAAGTAAAGTAGAATGAGAGAATCTGGGTGTTTTCTATGTCTACTTATGACTCTGTTTATTTTCCACTTTCTGCTTTCTTCTGTGGCTCAATTTATTATAGCCTACATTAACAATTTAATTGCAAATCAAGAAAAAGAGTCATTTTAGAATATTATTGGACCAAATAATAATGACATCATCAGTCGATGATGTCTTTTAAGAATCAGCTGTTGCAGAAATCTCCAGCGAAATGAAAGAGATGGATACACAGAGAGAAGGATAAATAAATAAAAAAAACAAGATGTCTGCCAGCTGAAAAGATAGTAATTTGCAAATGTTGGCTGCCTCTAGTAAAATGTTTGCCTACTCATAACATAAATTGCCTGTGTGTGGGCTTCCCCTGTGCTGCTCATGTACTGCGTTTTTATAAACTGAAAAATACACGGCACCTTGTGTAGAAATGTCCAACAAGACTTACTTTGTTCTTTTATTGCAGTAATATTTTCTCAAATAAAAAAAAAAAAAACAGGATTTTATTTCAATAATTTACTTCACTGTGGGAAGAAAATTTCACAAATAGAAAAAAAATATAATGATGGCAGAGTTGTTGGCTTTAATAAAAAATAAATGCGTAAAAGATTGCTTCATCACTGTGAAAAGGACGTTCCTTTACAAAAAAGAACCCTTAACAAAACAAACAATAAAGAAAAGTCACTGCTAGATGAATAGGAGACGGAGGGAATAGAGAAAGGAGAGAAAAAAACAATAATGGTCTCTACAGTTCAGCATCTGCTCATTAATCTTTCATAGACAGCCAAGTGGCAGCTGCAGGAAGCCCAGGTTATGGTATCAAATCTCAATTTATAAATAGAATAGTTTATAGAGCTAGGTGGCAGAATACCGTCATCCAAACTGCTTTTCTCCTGCCTCTCTCGGTGGAATCTCAATATTTCCAACTTCCAGAGTTTGCGTAGCATTCAGCAATGCTGTGTAGTCTGAGTGTAAGACGTAAAAATACACATCTGTCAGAAGTGATAAAATGATGAAACTGGAGTGGAAAAACTGTCATATGCCTACTGTGTGTAACACATATGTTCCATGAGTTTATGAAATTTTGTCAAAAATGTATATCGACCAAAACATCCCCAATCGTGTTTGGGCAAAGATAGGCTGCTAATCGTAAACAGTAGAAGCTATAAACGCCACATATTTGGCCCGATTGTTTACCAGACACGAGAAAATCCTCTCATGAATCCTGTTTGCGATGGTGATGCTTCAGTGCCACTGACCTCCATTGCTTCAAGGTCGACTTGCTGACAGCTGAAGAATGGCAAAGTACCCGTAAGCTTATGTCATGGCACAGGTGATGTTAGGTGGAAGTCCGATCTTCCCTGCTCCTCAGTCCCCTAGACACAGTGGTGACAAGTGAGCCTGCTATTGATCAATGCACCGTGAAAGGACCTTATATTATATGACAAGCTCATACCATTTTTTTTTAAACAACAAATAGACACCAATAACTCACTGGGTAAAACAAGGTGACTGACTTCTTTCTTTCTGTCTAACTTCTCTCGTTAATTTAAAAATGCTTACTATGTTCTTTTAGGAATAGGTCGGGATCTTTAAAGCAAAGATATATTAAAAAAAACACAATGTTATCAAATATACACCAAACTTAAAAATAGGTTTTGATTAAAGTAAATAGATATGTAGATTTGTATGATATAGATTAAATGAATAAAAGCAAAGTGTATGTAAAATACAATTAGAGTAAAAAAAGTGAAAATAAAAAGCTGCCAAACTGGCATAAAACAAGACATGTGGCGGTGTGGTTCTGTTGGTCTGTGCAGTATATGTCATCATTATGCAACATGATTGGCATAATGGGTCTGGGGTTACAGCAAGCTATCAGCTCTCAGAGGAGAGGTGAACGTCCCGTCATTCAGCTGTCTAGAGGTGCAAAGTAAGTCATGATTTGCAGGTTCTTTTTACATTGTTAGGTAGGGTGTGATGGCTGCTCTGTCTGACAAATTCAGGTAACGTAACAAATGAAACAATTTAGCTTTCAGTGTTTATAATAATGTTCTTGATGTTAACCAAAATTATTTACATCCTGTTCAATGCCTAAATAATGAACAATAAACCTCTTTAGAGTATTTTTATTTTTTTTCCAAAGTCAGAAAATGTATATACATTTTATATGAAATGCTGCAGATTAATCTATGTAATTTGAATCAAATGTTTTGGGTACACTTCCACAAGTTTCTCACAGAAGTTTGCAGGAATTTAGGAGCATTTGGCATGACAAAAAAGTAACTAATTTAGTTCGTCTTTCACCTTGCTTGCACACGTTATGAGTTCTGCTCACTAATCTTCCGTGGGATTGAGATAAGAGTGTTGTTCTGGTCATTTCAATAAATTGACTTTCTTAAATGGCATCCTTGGAAATCCAGGGTGAGGCAAACCTTGGAGTTCCTGGTTTAAACCTTAAAATGTCTATCTCTTTATAAAACTACTGTCTCCATCCATTTCTTCATTGCTGTTCATTTAGGCAACTGGTTGTGAGTTTACACCACCTAATGCTAATAAAATATTAAGTCAAAACCCACACGTCTCTGGTCTTCTGTCATGTTTTCTTCTTTCCTTTGTTTATTGCTGTGGTTCAATGGTCCAGTTCAATGAAGTATTTATTTTTCTTTTTGTTTCCATTTGTTTTTAGTACAAATTTCACTGTTTATGTGTTTTAGAAAAGAGATTATGCTCTTATTTAAACTGCGGTGCTAGGAGGTGTGCTGATACAACCATTCATTTTGTTTTATCTCAACTCTCTGCATCTGCCACTTCATTATTCAAAGGCCAACCACACAGTTAGCACCAGAGATCCTATTTCGAGAAAGTCCCACTAGGACCAATCAATGCTATTAGATCTGTCAGCATGATTAGACACACTCATGTGTTCTCCTTATTTCTTTTGCTGGCCTGTAGGAAATCTTGTGAGCCTTTTATTTATAACCAATCCCAAGGCATATCACTTAGGTATACTGCCAAGGATCTAAACAAAGAAACATTTAGACTGAATGAGTCTTTTAATAATAATATTAAACTTGCTATACTATATTATTCATGGTTTGAATAAAGAAAGACAATTAACATTTTACTGGGAAGAGACTTAAAGCTAAATATACAATGAGGAATAAAATTGATGTTGGAAAGATTATTTTCATCAATTTTTTTAATGTATTTTAAGCCTGGTTTCCCAATAACTCATCTTTTTAAACCAAACTAAAAGGTTGTCTTTAGTTGCTGGAAATCTCTCAGTACTAAAGAAAGTTTGATCAGAGATCTATTGCAGAAACTTTTGAAATAATATTGACATTTTATTTCCGCTCAATCAAAATGGCACAAATTAAATTAAAAACAAATTATTATGGAATAAAGTTGGTCCATTAGATGGTTAATTAATTTGTCACTTTATTTTTTTTTTTACAGATATCCAGTATCGTGCTGGCCAACATAATTTAGCTTAGTCATGACCGAAAATATAATTTTGTAAAAATTGAGATATACATTTGTTTAAATACTGAAATTGTTTTTGCACAGAAACAAAATTTGCCTGTTAGAAATGTTGGCTCTGTCTGGTACCAGAGGTGGGCACTTTGGTCCTGAGAAGTGACTTGGACTCGAGGTCTAAAGAGAAAAGAATTGATTTGGACTATACGTCTTGAGAATTAAATTTATCATTAGGTCTAAAGATTGTGGAATGGGTAATGTAGGCTTAATGACAGCCACTGCAGACAGAATAGGAAATTGTGGCCATTTTACCCTTATGCAAAAAAAAAAAACACATGAAGTTAATGTACTGTGCCTTATGATTGCAGTTTGGATATAAAATATTTCTTTAAATGAACAGAATTTAATTTCACATGAATATGGCTGCAAGTATCTTATTCTCTATCTTTATATATGTCATTTTAACTTTGTTGTTTCACATATGGAAATTAGGTTTCCATAAAATCCCCTTCCATCTGAGTAAAGGGGTGGCAGTTGGTACACAAACCCAGACATCCCTGGTTTGAACCCGGTTCCCTCCCTTTCTGGGTGTGCTCAGCTTCAGGCTGGATATCTGGAGTAAAACATCTACCATGTACATGTGTGATGTACATGGAGGAGTCAGCTGCCGCACTGCAAGGTGCCGAAAGGACAAGTGAAACACAAGTGATAAAAACACATGGATAAACCAAAGATTGAAAGGCATGTGAAAATTGTATCGCGTACTGTCAAATTATATAGTAGAATAAAGAAAATATGGGAGAAAATATTTAATCTGTGGAATGTGTGTCCTCCATGTGAAACAGACGTTAGCAATAATGGGAAGAGTTAGACTGCTCTGATGCAATAGAAATTTGAAAGCGAACTTCTACTTATGTAGTGTTTAACTCTCACAGAATGATTCAAGGTTCACTGTATTTATTTTATTTTTTTTGTCATCTTCTGTCATTCCAGCTGTCATTTGCTGCGACCACCCCGGTTCTGGCAGACAAGAAGAAGTACCCCAACTTCTTCCGCACCGTCCCATCCGATAACGCTGTGAACCCAGCAGTCATCAAATTCCTTAATTACTACAACTGGAGCCGGGTGGGGACCCTCACACAGGATGTTCAGAGGTTCTCAGAGGTTAGTTGCTTGTGTGTGTTCTGTATAAAGAGCACATTATGAAGATTAAACGTGAACAAAACTACATTAACTTTAACAATAGAATGCTGAAGTTTGTGAAATTTCATATGCAGGATTGCAATACCTTATTTAATCATTTTAATTTTCTTGGGTAGCTTTTTTTTTTTTTTTCAAAGTTAAAATATTTGCTATGAATAGATTTGTTGGTCCTTGGACAAACTTGGGTCCTAATATTGATAGGGTAAGATTACTTAATTTGGGGTTTGTTTTCTCCCCGTCATATGCAAATTTTTCATACATCTTAGTGGTGTAAGAAGATCAGCTGTTTTAAGAAAATGCTGCATGTGGGATGTTTTTCATAGTCACCGTGCTAAACGATGCCTGCAAACAAATGTTGATATTTCAGTAACCTTAAGAGGTGTGGATTTCATTCACCCACTGTTTTTATCAGAAGAAAGAGGGGAACATTTCTGTCGTTTTCAAATTTTAGGTTTTACGTAAGGTTTTTAAATTGCATAGAATATATTACTGTAACTTCACATGCAAGTGGAAGCCTAGATGCAACCATTAGTATTTTAGCCACTTTTAGCCTTTTATATAATTTTACCTTATAAACTGCGGTGACCCTACGGTTTAGGTTAAGAACCACTGTTCTCCAGCAATTTCTAATACTGTTTAGGTGGATTTTTTTCATTATTCAAAAGCTTTTATTCCTCTTCAACAGTTTTTCTGTTATAATAATCCCATTTGTTCTGGTACATCTGCCTATTGCTTGCATTTCTACAAGTCTTCAGCAGTTGACTTCAAACGTTTTGGCATCTTCAACAAAAGCATTCAGCATTCCCACTTGCATTTTCAGAGGAAATGCACCCTTTCTAGTTTGATCTCTGAGACTGACTTAGTTAAAGATAGTGTTTATTTTTTATTTTTCAAAAATTACATCACAGTTTTCTTTTCTGAATTTCTGTTACCTCAGTATCATAGCAATTACCTTATAACATTACTTCATCTCAATACATGTTATTCAAATGCTTTGTCTGCACTAAAAAAGATTCACTCACTTCCACATGTTGAACGCTTGAAAGACCTCTTTTCTAAATTTTGTTATTTCATCTAAATTTTGTTATTTCATCACTTAACAATAACTTGGGGAAGGTATATCCTGTAGATAGAATATTAAACTATAAGTCTGAGATAGTAATCACCAAAATGGGGGTGGGCAGATCTGACAATGACACCTTTTCAAAAATAACTTAATCTGTCCTGACATAGAAGCTCATACTTTATAAACATGATATCAGCTGATAATTTATAAAACATGTCTTTTTTTAATGGATATATCCATGTAATATGCATTTTCTTTTATTTATCAACTCATACAAGGCAATTTTAAAAACAGAGTGCCAGCAACTTAAGTGGCAACAATTATTTTGTATTATTTTCTGATTGTATGTTTTAAGTACTTCTAAAGGAATGTTTTCTAGATTTGTGGATAGTGTTGTTTACCCAACATTTTGTGTCTATAGATTCAACTCTATGCTCTGTGGATTTTGCTAAAGCCAGAACAGTTTAACTCATCAAGACCTGATGCAACATATGAGTAATTCCGTTTTCATATCCAGAGAATCCCTTAGGCCTGAATAAGTTAACTCATTAGAGCTTTTCTCATTGTGCCTCTTCGTAGGAGAGACATTTTCAATTCTTATTATGGTGAAGCATTATATCAATATTATATGCCTCAATTTATTGCACTCTCATTAAGGAAGAATGTTTTGCCCCAAGCTGATTCACCAACTATAGGTGCACCTGAGAACTCACTAATCATTAATACTTTTTTTTTTTTTTTACAATTATCATTTAGATACTGTGAGTATGATTTAAATGGATGACAGTTAATCGTATTAAATGTATAGTTGTTTTTTATGGTATTTTTTGCCCACAGGACACAAAAAACGTCCTAAAAGACTCGTTGTAATCTCTTAAGATTAGATACTTTAGGAGATTCGTCATCAGATTAAACACACTTGAAACAAAAGCTGATCATTAGATCTGGGAAATATTGACTGTTTATAAAAGAGGGATGACAAATAAATAAAGACTCCAGAAAATGAATACTGTTTTACAGCAACTCTCATAATTTAAATCATGCATTCATCCTTTTCACTGGCCATCTGAACAACTCAAACTGATGCAAAAGTCAACTTTTACGTTGTTCATCACATTTTATTTATTGTTTACTGATAAGTGATACTTTTGATGAAATAGCTCAAGTTGAAATAAGTGTCTCCTGGATATGGTGTAAAACCTATAAGACCAAGACCGTTCAGGAGACAATAAAAAGAAAGTGAGGTAAAAAGAAGTGCAACATGGAAAAGTTGTTGCAATCAGAGTATAATTATGAAATTTTCAAATTAAAAACTCTGTTGGTTCCATTTGGTCTCGATATCAGGGCAGGTCTCTATCACCACCGTCTGGAGAGAGAAGTGGAGGATTCATTCATAAATGATGGAAGTAAAAAGAAAAACACAAACAAAACTAGAGTTTACTCGTGGAGTAAGGACAATAATGTAGCTACATTTATATAAATAGTCACTGGCATATCATCAAGTATAAAATAAAGACATCTAGTGACAACAGAGGACAGTGAAATCCAAAAACAACAATTTAACAAGAAAACCCTTCCTAAATAAAACCTCAGAAGGAGTTAATCTCCTAAGATCTCCCAACCACAAAGGGAAGTGAGTTTTAAAGATGATATATCTTTTACTATTTGCAGCAAAACAGAATACATGTGTGTAAATGAGAGGGGCATCAGTTCAACAGTGATGTTACACGAAGTAGAAAAAAAGAACAGAACTTCAAGTACGGTCAATTGTCCTGAGCAATTGAGAGTGTGGAAGAGAGGGAAAGTAGTGTGTGCAAGGAGGTTGGAATGCATGCAGAAAAATGTCAGATATGATGTGCGATAAAAGGGTTTCAGCAAGAACTAAATGAAAGGTGTATGAGACAGCGCTGCAGCAATGTTATATGGTTCAGAGAAGGTGCCAATGAGGAAAAGCCAGGAGGCAGAACTGGAGGTAAAGATGTTGGATAGATCAGGGATGGATATGTCAGAAGAACACCTAATGTTAGATGTTTAGTGAATAAAATCCAAAAGGCGACAATGAGATCATTTGTACATTTTCAGAGAAGAGACAATGATTTATTTGGGAGATGGATGTGGAGTTTGGAGCCATAAAGGTGGAGGCCAAGAAGAAGACCAAAAAGGAGATTTTTGGATCTCGTGAAAGAAGACATAAAGTTATCTCATTCCTTTTTATTGGATTTCTTTGAAGTGATACTGACAAGCAACCACACCCAATGTAGGCTGGATACATTGCCAATTTTGAATCGGATTATATTCTGTAGAAATCAGAGCTTGAAACTGATTTCTAGATATAAAAGTATCCTCATATTTGCTCTTTAAAGAATATCACTGCATTGAATAAACTCTTTAGATCAAAGCTGACTTTTACAGCACAGAATACAGCACAGATTTTTATGCACTGGCTGAAGTAATCATCACCAGTAGGGTTAGAGTAGGGTTAGGGTTGACTCAGCACTTGTCACATTCAATTTAGTTCAGTTGAAAAATACTTTATTAATACCAAAGGGAAAGTGTTGTTGTAACTTATATTATCAAAGTTTATTCAAAGAGTTGCTGTATGCGGTGACGACTGCAGGAAAGAAGGACCTCCTGCAGCTGTGTGCTTTACAGCGGATATAAAGAAGCCTCCGACTAAGGAAGCTCTGAAAATATAGGTTCCTTCTGTGTTTTGTCAACAATACAACATTAACCATTCAGTGCATGATGTTAAGGGTCTCCTATCTGCCTTTTCATAAAAACATTGAACAATACCAATGCAAAGATGGGCTCCTGTTTGATAGCTTAATATGGCTGACTCCTACGATGATGCAGAGTTTGCTAAGGTAACATTTGAAAATGTGTAGTGGTGCTTTATGAAAACGCTATGACTTCTTCCCTTGGCAGTTCTGAGGTGTGACTGTGATATGTTAACGAAACAATTGGATTGTTAGGAAGTCTAGAGTGTGGATGAACTATTTTTTGTGCTATTTCTACAAACAATTTCTGAAGGTCCTCCTCAGTCTAGATTGGTGACTGATGCTGTAATAATAACATAGAAGTGAAAGAGGATTTTGGCTGTGAGTTCCAGATTCGAGGCAGGAATGTGGTCCCATTCGACTCCCCGTCGTCATAATCTAAAGCATTATTTATACATTTGATTTTAATTCTCGCAGTATCAAACACCATATCAGATATGACATTTTTTATTAAAAACCATAATAGGCATATTGACAGAGTAAATGAATGTAATATTAGAATAATTTGTTTTACTTCTAAGACAGTAGGATGTGGAAAGGGGGGAGGGAGAGTATGTATGTGAACTCTCATTGTAAATCTTGGAGAGACAAAATCCCTTTATCTCTCTCTTCCTGAAGACACCAAGGGGCTTAGGATAGGCTGAAAACAGACAGCCAGATTCAATCAGCCCACCACAAGATTGGCTTCTAATCCTGATTTACAAATATTCAAGCATCTCTTCCACACTTCATGATTCTTGCAATCTTTTGTCAAGTTCAAAGCTTGCTGTTTTGCAGTTACTTTTGGAAATTATTCAGTGTTACAATTTGTTGATGAAAAATAAACGTTTTATTTTTGTCTGGTCATAAATAAGGAAAAAAAAAATAAAAATGAGATTTGCTTTTGCATAATTGTTCCTTAATATGTTGTTCAAATTATTTAATTTGTATTAATCACATTGTATACTGAAAGCAAATGTGGATATTTTTAATAGCCGCAGATAGAGCAATCTAACACTGAGTGTAAAATGTATCCCTTTTTAAGAAACACACAGAATGACAACACTACAAATAAAGGCAAAATTCTAAATTACCACTGATGGAGAATATTCCCTCAGCTATTATATTCTGTAGAAAAATAATAAATATGTAAAAATTGGCATCCTCACGAACGCTTGGAGTTAGATGTAAGTGTTTTGAGGAGATTATGAGGACGGTATTCACTGAATAAAGAAAATATTTAGGTCCCTTGTAAATGATTATTTTAGTGACCAAATAATTTAGAATTTATTCAGATGATTAATTGAATAATCCAATAAAAAAGTGTATAAAATAAAATATTGGACACTTATGCTACAAAAAAAAAAACTTTATAAAAAGTGCAAAGAACTGGTTTTGAACGGCGGTACCTCAACAAGTATTTCTCTTACTTTATGCAGCACTGGACTCTAAATGAGTGTAAAATAGGAAAATTGTGAACGACATTCATACGCTTGAAAAAAATGTGACTGAGACTTCTATTGTTGTTTATAAAAAGGCCATGCTCACCAGAGGCACATTTCAAAGAAATCAAGAGTGGCCCAAGACTTTTGCACAGCATTCCTCTGTCGCTTTCATTCTGTGTCCCCCTCCCAAGGTTAATGTTACATAATGCTGGTTAAGAATTCAGTCTCTGGCTTGCCCGTCCTGCACAAACACCTACAGTTTGGTGTCCCCTGGGAACGTAACCTGTAAGATAAGGTCTATTTCTATTCTTAGGCCACACTGAAACACACACATTATACACACATCGTGTTTATACATGGACACTAATGTTCCCTTAATGGGGCATTTGTGGTTTGTTGCAGCTTAAGATGAGTATGAGTAAGGGCTAGGTATTTGAAGGTATTAAAATGCCTATTCACACAACACACATTCTCTAAAAGACACACAGCAATCAACATTATTGAAATTGCCAGACAAACAGGGCTTGTCCAGGAACACAGCAGCAATCATCAGTCTGTCAGTCAGTCAGATGACAGACCTGACTGAGAGTAGGATTAAGACTCTATCCTCTGCCTGACTCCCTCTGTGCTCGAGTGTTTAATTATACTGTGATCGCTGATAAATGTAGCAGAAATTACTGTCTCAGCACCCACTCTATTGCAGTTCCTGTCTTTCTTTTCTCTGCCTTTCATAGGCATCTTTCTCAAAAGTTGACTAAATTGTCATTCCTTCATAAATAACCATACATTGCTCGTGAACCTCTCTCTACAATTAATCATTCATGACATCAGTAAAAGAAGGGTACGGTCATAAGAGCAGGGTACGGTCATAAGAGCAGGCAATTTGAGCAACAATGTGTCATGCTAGTTCATATAAGCTCCAGACTGGCTGTACAGTCTGTTGAATGAGCACAACAATTTATACATATACAGTATAACGACATTTTTTTTTTTTTTTACAAAATTACATAGAATATTTATAATATTGTCAACAAATTGTAAAACTAATTATTTAGTCAGTGAAAACATATTTGGTTGGTTTAAATACCTACTGTGGAAACTCAATATTTACATATACAGTTCAGAAAGAATTATAGTCCTCATTTTTCACTGTGACTACACAGTTTGACCTCATAAGTATTACTTTAATGTGTGTATGTATGTGTGTGTGTGTGTGTGTGTGTGTGTGTGTGTGTGTTTTATACAATATTGCAATGAATGTTACAGCGGGAGTTTGGTTCAGGCAAATATATGAAAATTAGACTCACTCCATACATAACTAGGTTTTTGAAATAAGGCTATAGGCTAAAACCACTGATCATTTTTCCACCTGATGAAGACTGGCCCTTCATTTTTGTCATGGCACCTTTGGTGTATCCACTAACCCTTTTCTGTGGTAAATTGTACTTGCTTTTCTACATGCAGGCCTGCTCATAAGGGAAGTAGGATTATTCCTGTCTATTATTTGATGCTGCGAATTCCCAGACTGCCCCAGACAATGGTGGATTATTATTATTAGGCATGAAACTGCACATTTGTTCTGATAACCAGCTTTTAAGCCATCTTTCCCCTCTGACTCTCAGTTTATGTAAAGCACAGCATCCAGGAAAACACAGATGTGGTTGTTGTCTGAATTAGCAGCAGAAGCAAAACAAAACAATTCAAAATAAATTATTTCTCGAAATTCACATCTCTGAGTGGTTTCCACTCAGAGATGCTACTCTTCTGCATGTCTGGCTGAGTGTGGTTGTTTTTGAATATTCTGACTATCTGACCCACTGCCATTCCTCTCTTTTCCAAACATGTTTTCCTTTTAGCTGAACTTCAGCCAGGCGCATCAGAACAACACTTATAATAACACAACAGGATGTCATAGCTTGTCTATAGCACCAAACAAACTGTTTCTCAAGAGCAAAACCAGGTTATATTGATCCACTCTGGCCTTCCTGTTGTTTCAGCTCGGCGCGCTACAGTGGAGGTAATATCTGTACAAGAGTGAGTGATGTTCAGGGTGATTTGGATATCTCTCCAGGGCACCAGAACAGAACCCAATTTTGACACAGTCATCAAGATCCATTAGGGAAATAAAGTGGAGATTCTGCAGACGTATTGGTCCTAATGCAGGACCAAACCTATTTAGATTTACAACATTGAAACACTTGCCAATAGTGACGGTAATTGTAATGATAGCATTGTGTTAGTATTTTATACTTTTACATCCTACTGTCATTTTTTAAAAAGAATGTTGGTGTTGAGTATAAAGAAAAGATACTACTTTTTTTTAGATCTTATCAGAAAATGTTCTATTGGTATCTAAAGGTACATTGTTAATCATCATTCTAAAAAAAACAGGTGTTCATTTGGTCCTTTCTTTTTTCTTTCCTTAAGACCTTCAGAAAATTTATTTTTATTTTGTTTACCTTAAATTTTAGTCTATATTTTGAAATCTGGTGGAGAAAAATCCCCAAAAGAAGAAGAAAAAAAAACTGAAAGAGGAAACAGGTATTCTGTACATTGTAAAGTAATTTGTAACAAGTGGTTTAAAAACAAAAGAAAATGTGAAAGGTAAGGGGATATAAGCACTTCTGCACTTCAGTGTGGGCATATAGGTTTTTTTTTTCATGTTCATTAAAAGTGGATCCAGAGCAATTTAGGACGCATAAATATGTGAGTGAAGTACAGAACATGGACAGATATAGAGCAATCATAGAGGACCTTCATCTGTTAGCTGTGCTGCACTGTCATTGCCAACTGTGCTTGGCACGCACATTTGAGAACAAATACATTCTGATGTTTCAGCCTGTCCCGAGTGCCAAGCTCCTGGGTGGGAGCAGACTGATTATAGCTGCAGGGCATGGCCTAAGGAAATCAGAGAAATCTGATTCAAGACAGAGTGAACCAAGTCAATGATACTGCTGAACAAAACAAGAGGTCTTCAAATGTAATTTACATTCCTGTGATAACACCGAGACAACAACAAAAGGATAAAAGCTGACAGAACAATGAAAAATGTCTAGAAAAATGATGCCATTTCCCCTAATGATAGATGCATCATCCTTCAGCTGATCATTTCCTGCAGCACGCCAGAGTTTTACCTAATGGCTTTTTAGGGTCTGAAAAAAACTAATTCTCAGTAGTTATGAAATTTAAAGACATGAAGGATATCTGTATACTCCTTCATTACTGTATTTCTGTGGAGTAGCGGCCATCATTGGCTATTAGCATGCAATAACATCACTGCTATTAGTTAACATAGCAAAATATTTCCCGTGCACAAGTCATAAAATAATATTACAGTAGCTGTTAAGGTTCTAGCACAGACAGTCTGCCATCCCAGTGGGACACCTGCTTTATGCTCTTCCTTTTATCACATTACTCTCCATTCAACTGAGTCTATTCATCAATATAGACAAGCAGGGGCAGCAGATACATCATCTAACCAGGAGAAGCAACTAAGATAATAATGTTCACATGTGTTCTTTCATGTCTCAGTCTATAAAACATCAAATACGTACTCTTCTTGAAAATGCATACAGTTCATAATGTGAAAAGTGAAACTAGAATCAACACCAAACTCCTTCCTGTAAGATACGGGTTGTATTTTCTAACTGATAGTGACAAAATGAAGGCAGCATTTCAGTGTATCAGGCTGGTTTTCTGCCATCGTATAATATTTTGTATTACACGTTATATTAAGCACAATAAGCTCAGAAAAGAAAGCAATAAAAAGCGTTAAAATCACATATTTAAATTATATTTTGTTTAAATTTTGTTTAATAGTTAAAGTGATGCATCTCTGACTTGAGCAGTAGAGTGCTCTGTCCAGGTCAGTTGATAACTCCTAAAACTGCCTGGAGCCAAACCTTAAAGTTTTGACTGAACTGCAACTGGAGTGTTGGATTCACTCCTTCTCCGTTCCGTTAGAGGGCGCTGTAGTGGCTTCGCGTCAGTTAAGGGAGAGAAGAAACTTACGGCAGAAAAAGTAACGGCACAGAGATCGCCGTTAGCCGCAGCTAACGGTATTATTGACTACAAACGGATATTTAATCGACGTTTATGAGTGTTGCCCAACGTGGTGAGTTACATCAATGTTGTAAGCTGTCGGAGATTAGTTCTCGTTGTTACTAAATATTGATGTATTGTTTTATTTTTTATTTACAGTTTAACCGGCATGTCCGTGTAAAGCACAGGCAATAAAACAAATAACAACAACAAAAACAACGACTACCTTATGTTCTTTGTAACATAAAGTTAAACACGTCGGCATCATGTCTGAAACTAAAGAATCCGCGGGAGAAACAGACATTGCTGCGCTGAAGAGGAAGAGAGGACAAGCTAAAGCAGCCGTAACTAAGATGATGACGTCAGCGAACGAAAAAATTAGAGAAAACAAGCCAGAAGAATTGAAGTCAGTGCTAGAGAGCCTCGACTTAGCCCTTGCACATCTTCAGGAGGTACATAAATGTTATCATTCTCGGCTCACTGATGACATCGACAGAGAAGAGTCTGATGCTTATGAGAGACTTATTATAATGAACGTTCACGATGTGCGTCATGAAGCTCTAGCCTGGCTGCAAGAAAAAGAAGAAGATGGAGCTAGTGTGCATTCATATGTTGATGATGAGCTAGATGTTACTACAAGCCATGTTCAGCGAGCCTCCAGCTGATATAAATGATGAAGATTCCGCAGCAGCAGAACTAGAGAAAATCCAAGCCCTAAGAAAAAGAGAAGGAAAACTTTGAGCTGTTGCTTAGACGTAACAAAGAGGAATTTGAGTTGGAACTTCAGCGACTACATCACAAAGCTGAGCTGGATGCACAGGTGCAACACAATCAGCAAAAGATGCAAGCCTTCACAGCAGATCTCCATTCTACGCCGAAAATTGGCAAAATTCCTACGACACAACAACCCTCGCCATTCCAGATGGCAGATGATTCGATTTCACAACTGCTAGAGTTCTCAAGGCAGCATTATCAAGCACAAGTTGACACTCTCAGGCTCCCACCAACTGATCTAATCAAGTTTGACGGTGAACCCCTTCAGTATTGGAAGTTCATGAGGCTTTTCACCACTATGGTGGACAAAGAGTCTATTTCTGCTGAAGAAAAGTTAACTCGTCTGCACCAGTACACAGAAGGGAAGGCTCGAGATGCTATTAGTCACTGTCTGTACAATTCTGATCCCAACGCAGGTTTCAAAGAAGCACTAGACCGACTAAAATCAAGATTTGGAAATCCTCATTCCATTTCTCAAGCTTGGGTTGAAAAGGTTTTGAACTTTAAAGAGATAAGAGACAATCTGCAACTCAGAGACTTCGCAGACCTGCTGAGAGGCTGTAAAGACACGCTTGCTGCCATGAAATGTGAGGAAGAGCTCAGCGGCCGCCGCACATTATTTGAGATAATTAGCAAGCTACCATCAGATCTCAGGGCCAAGTGGCTAAATAAAAACTACGGAAGGACGTCTACCGAAACTTAATGACGTCGTGAACTTTGTGGAGACAGAAGCTGAAAAGAGATCTGATCCAGTCTTTGGTGGGCTAATTGGCTTCAAGAAATATGAGAAACCAAACAACTTTACATCACCTACCAAAGTCTCAAAGAAACATCGTCAAAGCTACCCCCACTGTCAAAGCCGCTGCAGTCTGTGAAAGTAAGTCTGCACGCACCAAACAGCCAGCTTATTTAAAATGTCTTAAATGCTCAGAACAGCATTTCTTAAACCAGTGCCCAGGCTTCCGATCACTAACGGTGCCAGAGCGCCTGGTGTTTGTTCAAGAAAAAAACCTGTGTCAAAACTGTTTCATGATTGGACACAGTGCTGAGATTTGCACGCGCAACTGGGTGTGCAACGTGCCTGGCTGTGGACAGAAACACAACAAATGGCTGCATCCTAACCACACTAACAGACAGGAGACAGCAGCAGGCCAGGACAGCACTGATGACACTAAAACTACCCAAAGAACGCAACCTAGCAGATCACCTAATGTCACATGTGGATTCGCTGGAGCTGCAAATGGTAAAGTTTGTTTACCTATAGTTCCTGTGGTCGTTAGGGGTAAAGTTACAAACATCAGTTCTGTTACATATGCATTACTCGATCCTGGCGCCAATACCAGTTTAGTGTCAGAAGAGCTGACCAAGAAGCTAAAGGTCAAAGGCAAGCCTGCAAGATTAGACCTTGACACGGTAGGAGGAAGCCAAGAAGGCATATTCACTCAAAGTGTGGATCTTGAGATTGACTCTCTGCATGATGGCAGCACCTACACACTTAATGGTGTGAGAACACTTAAGAAATTAAACATTGGACTTAGCTGTCTTGCGACACCAGACGAGGCAGCCAGATGGGATCACCTAGCAGATATCCCTATTCCCAGCATCAAGTCCAACGATGTGCACCTTGTCATTGGACAAGATGCTCCTCGTCTCCTTAGAGCTGAAGAGTACCGCGTAGGAGGTGATAATGACCCTTACCCTAGCAGAACAGTACTCGGCTGGGCCATCAATGGTCCCATTGATCACAAAGAAGTTAGGAAGGTTAAGACTTACTTCCTCAAGTCAGATCAAAATCTACAAACACAGGTGGAAAGGTTTTGGAAAATTGACGACCCTGCTTCAGAGAACAATCTGTCAATAAATGACCACAAGGTGATTAAACTGTGGGAAAACTCAGTTACCAAAGATGGCTCACATTATACCTTAGACATACCTTTTAAGAACAAAGCAGTGACACTGCCTAACAATATCAACTTAGCGACACGGAGACTACAACTACTGGAACGCAGATTAACAAAGGACCCAAACCTGAAAGACAAGTATGTTAAAGCAATGAAGTCAACTATTGATAAAGGATATGCAGAAGAAGTCCCAGCTTTGTCGCCTGATCACAATGAGGGCAAAGTTTGGTACCTCCCACATCACGCAGTGACTCATCCTCGCAAGCCTGAAAAGGTGCGAGTTGTTTTTGACTGCGCAGCAAAGTATGACGGAGTATCTCTCAATGATGTCGTCCATCAGGGCCCAGATCTAACAAACAAATTAATAAACGTGTTGATCCGTTTCCGACAAGGTCCAGTTGCTGTAATGGCAGACATTGAGGGCATGTTCAATCAGATACATGTAACTCCAGAACACAGAAATGTGCTAAGATTCCTCTGGTGGAAGGACCACAATCCTAATAATGAGGTAGTTACTTACCGGATGACATCCCACCTTTTTGGTGGAGTGTGGTCTCCAAGTGCAGCAAGTTTTGCATTAAAGAAGTGTGCATCAGATCACGCACATCTGTACGATGCAGATACCATCTCCACTGTAGAAAGAAACTTCTACGTAGATGATTGCCTGAAATCCTCAGACTCACCTCAACAGGCCATCCGTCTAGCGGCACAGCTGATCGACCTACTCATGCATGGTGGGTTTCGCCTGACAAAATGGACTAGCAATTCAACTGAGGTTCTACAGTCTATCCCGCCTGAGGAGCATGCAAATCAACTACCATTGTTGGACCTGGATGGAGATTTGTCTTTGGAGAGAGCTCTGGGAGTGTTTTGGGACATAGCAGATGACTGCATCACCTTCATCATCAAGGTCAGGAACAAACCCAACACAAAAAGAGGCATGCTAAGCACAATAAGCTCAGTTTATGATCCCCTGGGGTTAGTTGGCCCATTCATTTTACGGGGAAAGGCACTGTTCCAGGCGCTATGTCGCTTGAAGCTAAGTTGGGATGAAGCTATCCCAAATGACATTGCTGAGCAATGGGCCGGTGGTTAGATGACCTACCAAAACTCTGCAGACTGCGGGTGCCCCGATGTCTCAGACCTGAAGGTTTCACTGCAGCTTCAGTCACCATGCAACTTCATCACTTCTGTGATGCTTCAGAGTTAGGTTATGGTGCTGTTAGCTACCTTAGGGTTGTAAGCAACGATAACATCTACTGTAATATCGTTCTCTCTAGGAATAGGTTGGCTCCTGTTAAACCAAGCACTATTCCAAGATTAGAACTGGCAGCCGCTGTAGTAGCAGTACAGCTTGATCAAAAAATCCATCAAAGCTTTGAGCTACCCCTTCTAGAGTCTGTCTTCTGGACAGACAGCACTATTGTCCTACATTACATCAGAAACGAAGAGAAACGGTACCAAACCTTTGTTGCAAATAGAGTTTCACAAATCCGTGAAGTCTCACAAGCCTCACAATGGAAACATGTTTGCACAGAACTAAACCCTGCAGATGATGTTTCAAGGGGACTGTCTGCTGAGGAACTTACAAACAGTGAGCGTTGGCTCAAAGGCCCTGCCTTCCTGTGGCAAGAAGAAGAATTATGGCCTTGCCAGCCTGATCTAGGAAGCTTACCTCCGGAAGCAGAGGTAAAGAAGTCAAGTCAGACATATGCAATGTCTTCTAAGCTCACCATTCAATCAGCAATTGACTGTTTCATTCAGAGGTATTCCTCCTGGTACAAACTCAAACGAGCTATTGTACTGATCCTACGAGCTAAGAATATCCTTCTGAAGAAGTATGAACTCAAGCTAAGTGATCCAATAACACCAAACGAAATGAAACTGGCAGAGATTTCCATCATTGAATACGCTCAGCGCATCCACTTGACTGGTCCAATGAAAGGAGAAAGCATCAAGAAGTTAGCTCCTGTACGACTCAGTGATGGATTACTCCGTGTCGGAGGAAGACTTACCAATGCTCCAATAACTGAAGCGGCAAAACACCCTGCAATTTTGCCTCAAAACCACCATATTACCAAACTTATCATTTGGCATTTTCACAAGCTCACAGGTCATTCTGGAGTTGAAAGGGTGCTTGCTGATATCAGACAATTCTTTTGGATTGTCAGAGGCCGCGCATCTGTGAAGCAAGTCCTAGCACAGTGTGTACCTTGCAAAAGACAAAAGGCTCCAATCAGTACTCAGTACATGGCTGATTTGCCCATTGATCGTGTGACTCCATGTAAGCCGCCTTTCGCTCACGTCGGAATTGATTACTTTGGACCCATCACCATCAAAAGAGGACGGAGTGAGGTGAAGAGATATGGATGTCTATTCACTTGCCTAACTACCAGAGCTGTCCACTTGGAGGTGGCACACAGCTTGGACACAGAATCATTTATCAACGCTCTTCAGCGATTCATGGCTCGCCGTGGGACACCCCAACTGATACGTTCGGACAATGGGACGAACTTTGTTGGTGCTCGTCATGAACTGCGGAAGGCTCTGGAAGGATGGAACCAGCAAAAGATCGAGGATCATCTACTCCAGCGAGAAACTCAATGGAAGTTTAATCCTCCCGCCGCCTCGCATTTGGGGGGTGTATGGGAGAGACAAATCCGTTCTGTGCGCTCAATTCTCATGAGCGTTGCAGGACAACAGACTCTGGATGATGAAGGACTAATGACACTTTTCTGTATCATTGAAAACATTGTCAATGGGAGACCACTAACAAAGTTGTCAGATGACCCAAGAGATGGTCAACCTTTGACCCCCAATGACTTGCTTCTGCTGAGATCAGAGTGTGCTCTGCCTCCTGGTCATTTTGTAAAGCAAGATCTGTATCGTCGACGCTGGCGCCAAATCCAGTACTTGGCAGACATTTTCTGGGTTCGGTGGGTAAAGGAGTACCTACCCAGCCTGCAACAACGGCAGAAGTGGAACCACCATTCCAGAAACTATCAAATCGGAGATCTTGTGCTGATTCTGCACGAATGCACTCCTCGCAATCAGTGGCCTCTTGGTTTGGTTACTGATGTCAACATCGGAGCTGATGGTTTGGTGAGATCAGTGCAAGTGAAGACTCAGAGAGGCATTTATACCCGTCCAATACACAAGTTGTGTTTGTTAGAAGGAAATATGGACAAGTAGATTTACTTACCTTCAGAGTGTTTGAGTTTTCTATATGTTAAAGATAATTTTCACTCTATCTTATGTTCATGATTACTGTAACAAGTAGTCTTTAAAAAAAAAAAAAAAAAAACTTCCTTTCAGAAAAGTTGTTATTGCAAAGTGGATATTACATAGTCATATACAGTTGTTAAGTTTAACTTGTCGTTCACCAATTTTCTGAGATGAACATCTGTAGAGTTCATCGGGGCCGGGATGTTGGATTCACTCCTTCTCCGTTCCGTTAGAGGGCGCTGTAGTGGCTTCGCGTCAGTTAAGGGAGAGAAGAAACTTACGGCAGAAAAAGTAACGGCACAGAGATCGCCGTTAGCCGCAGCTAACGGTATTATTGACTACAAACGGATATTTAATCGACGTTTATGAGTGTTGCCCAACGTGGTGAGTTACATCAATGTTGTAAGCTGTCGGAGATTAGTTCTCGTTGTTACTAAATATTGATGTATTGTTTTATTTTTTATTTACAGTTTAACCGGCATGTCCGTGTAAAGCACGAGGCAATAAAACAAATAACAACAACAAAAACAACGACTACCTTATGTTCTTTGTAACATGGAGAACAGAAAAAATGTCTACAAAAACTTCCCCAGACTTTTTGCTGTAATTCTCTACCAGCAAGCTTGTAAGAAATCTCAAGAATGATTGAGTGAAACGGGTAAATCAGTGAAGTGTTTCCTAGAAGGAGCTCTTCATGGTAATGTTACAGGAATTGTTTTTAAAATTATTATTTCTGCAAACCTGGATATTATGTGAAATGTCTAAATTTATTTTGTATTGACATCTACACAACAGCAGTCCCAGGGAGCATTAGTTAGTCATTTCCCTATCAGAGCAACTCTTTCCACTGAGTTACTTTTTTGAATATTGATTGAAATATTCAACTTCCAGCTGAAAGAATGGCAATTTAATGAATAGAAATTCCACTGCTGGGTTTCTCTGTGAACTAAATTTAATGCAGAAATTTAAATTTAAAACTCCACGTTTTAAATTGTGGAGTTGTGGTTCACCTTTGTTAAAGTGAACCACAATATTTCCCAAATCAAGTACAGCCTATCATACCCTATTCATCTTTTATGAATATAGCTTCTATGATTCCTGCTTGGAGTAGCCATGTCTCTCAGGGAATCTCTGTCTTTCTTAGTTCATGTAACTCCTGGCAGCGTCCTCCAGGACATTCAAGGGGCCAGGATGAATAACATAGAAATACTTCAGCAGTGACTCTGTGCAGTGATCTTAGATTGTGAATAATTTCTTCTTTCTTTATGTTCCCACAGGTGAGGAATGATCTGACCTATGAACTGGAGAAAGCAAACATTCACATTGCAGATACAGAAAGTTTTTCCAATGATCCCTGTGTCAATGTCAAAAAACTGAAGGTAAGCAAGACCTTTTATGTTAAAGATACACTACAAATAAAGACCTAAGTTAGCAAATTCTTTATGTTGTAAAACTTTTCATATTATATTGAAAAAATGCACATGTTCACTATAAAATAGTAATAACAACAGATATTTTAGAACATTTTGATTAAAAAGATTTCATTTTCACAGTTCTGACACAATTTATATGCAGTATTGAACCCAACTCTGGTTAATTAGTGATTGTTCTAGCCAAAAAGAAATAGAATGGATAACCCTCACGATCAATTGTTTTGTCTCATGTATATAAGAAAGTAAATTCAGCTGCAAATGGCATTTAACGATGCATCGTAATATAACAACAGCTTGGAATGTTTTTTTTTATGGTTATTATTATTATATAATAATAATGTATAATAATTATTCCATAAGAATAACCTATTATTTTGACAATTATGTTTATTTTTGGCAATAGTCATAGTTAATTTTGTATAAATTAATCTAAATCTTGTCCAGCTAACTTTAGCATGAGAGCAATGGGTTTGCGGGGATGACAGATTCAAAGTAATGGTTGGTTCAGGCTGTATGACTTTATCATAAAAAGGCTTGGGTCTAAATGAGCCTCTTTCTCTCCGTACTTTTTATAAGAGTAGAATATTGAGCATTCATTGTAGCTTTCATGATGCTGCAGAGGTAAATTGATAACATATAGAATATCATATCATGTCATGTCAAAACTGTTCGCATTTTTAAGCAGTGAGAAAAATACAAGCTAAATAAAAAGTAATTATTAAGAAACATATTTTCTCTTTTCATGCTGTACATTGGTAGATGACATGTTACACAAGTTAAAATACATATGAAGAAGCAATGAGTCGTCCATGAGGCAGAGAAGAAACAGAATGATGAGCTGTCTTTCCTAAAATAAAAATGTAATCTGCATGTGAAGGTATGACATTCTAAGCTGACATCAAGAGATTTGAGCTAACTGAAGATATGCAAATTATGGTATTGCCTCAGAATTTTTGCAGAACATTTGTAAGGAGTGGGCGTGATTCTCTGACACTTTAAAAGTCAGATTCCCACTCAGTATGTAACAGTGTTTTACTGTCTCCATCGCAGCAACATAATATGATAAGGTTTTTTTTGTTTTGTTTTTTTATTTTGTGTGTTAGGATGCATAGGAGGTTCTCAGCATCACAGAGAGATCCACAAATAGAGCACTCTCACTCTGTAATGTTTCAGCTGAAATATTCAAAATGCAGACAGGGACAGCTCTGGCAGGAAGTTGTAGCTTCCCCACCATGTTTAGTTTTATTCAGTTTGTTTCTTTTTAAATCTTTGAAGAAGTATTAATACAAAAAACGCTGTTAGAACAAAAGAGGTTTTAATTTTAGTTTATTATTCATGAATTTGACTGTAAAATATCTGTGCTGAGTTGCTCATGTTCTGTTTTTTTTTGACTGCAGACTATTCGGGCAGTTTGCCTTTAATTGGGACCTACATGTGGAAAAAATATGTTTAAATATAAAGCGAGGTATTTTTCTTACACCTTAGTTATTTACAGTATTAGTAAAATTCAGATACTGCCCTTCACTGCAACTGCAGACGAAGAAGTTTTCAAATTTCAGCTGTTCAGAAATCTCTCTCTAAGGCTGAATGTTCTCCTTTTACCTGTTTGGGTTTCCCCAACACTCTGGTTTCTGTCTGTTGATTGTGAAAAATAGAAAGGAACATGTGTGAGTGCAGGGTTGCTGATATCATGGCCAATACATATTAGCCTCCATCGCCCCAGGAATATGCCTAATTTCGGCTGTGCCACATTGTATTTGCAACTGGCTCATTTTTTTCAGTTCTGTGATCGGTTCCGTCCCCTTCACTTCTGTCCAATGGGAGCAATGATTGCCATCTTGGGTCACTGTTTTTTTTTTTTAAACAAATTATAGTCTGGTTGTAAAAAAGCACAACGTGAAAGCAAACCATGGCAATAAATAAATAATAAAGTCCTTTTTTGTTCTGGACCACACAAGCAGACCAAAGCACTTTACTTCTGTAAATACACCCCAAGATCTCATTACATTTTTTAATTTCACAAGTAAATTTTTATCACACAAATTACAGAAAGGCATCAATCATTACCTTAGTTTATGTGTAAATGCATAAATTGTGTAAAGGGAAACATTCATTTTATGGGATTGCATTGCGTTTAAGTCAACACAGTACAGTACAATATTTGTTGGAGGTCCTGTGGATGTATAGCTGCCTATAATCAGCTCAGGATAAATACCTCACACTCTTGCACAATCATTATAGGTTTAACCGTTTTAGAAAGTACTTTATTGATACCAATAAAGATTCTAAAGCACTTCTGCTACTTCAAATCCCCAAATAGCGCAAAGCCAGAGCAAGAGTCTCACTCTGAGAGCCCTGAACAGCTTGAAGGACCAATCGACTCTGTTCTAGTTTTATACGCCTCTACAGGTTTGAGCTGATGCTAATATTTCAGTTGAGATTTGCCTGTAGGAGCAACTGTTCAAATAGTTTGTCATAATTGTATATTATTCTTTAACAGTTCATGTAGACATAAGTCCATCCTCAAAGAGCGAGTGTTTGACCCCATCACCATAGTTATCATGGTGATGGGGTTCATATTGTTTGTAGAAACAACGAAGCCACAATGGACTTTTCCCCAAGCTCACAAGAAACCATCAATATCACCTTTATGTGTTTTTTGCTTAAGAAGCTGTAAATATACTCGATTGTGTACAAGAGGTAAAATATCGCTCAACTCACTAAATTATATTTATCACAATTATATAGATACAAATAACCCTGTCAAGGATGAAGCAGCCAAAGTTGCCCTCAACATCACCCTCTCTGAGAACAGTAATTGTTACAGTTACATAAAAGCTTGAGCAATGGGGCTAATTTGGGCCTCTTCAGTGCCTGAGTCTCTATGTTCTGCTCCAGCACAACACACTCACTCTTGCCCTTGCCTACAACTATAAAATCTTTCCTATGTGTTACCAGACATGCTTGGGTTTCCACTCAGACTGTAGCTCCTGGCTATCATTGGAGTAATTTGGGTTAAGTGCCTTTCCTTGAGGGAAGAGCAGCACTGTTGAGTTGCTACTGGCACACATTTACAAACATGTGCAAAATAGCACAAAAGCACAACTTAGTGATTTAAAAGTTGTTGCCTGGTTTTCTCCAATTGTACAAATACGTAATGTGTTGTGAAAGATGGAGCCTGGAAGTCTTGTTTGACTCCATTGAGTAACCACTAGAGATGTGTTGGAATTAAGATGACAGTGATTAGTTGCCCCCTCTGATCTCAGGATGCTCAACATATGGTGGACCACAGCCTAAGGGATAACTTAATGAACTGTATTTGTAATTGTTTCCCTTTATCCAGACTAACAGGAGGATGTCATAGGTTCACTGAGTTTGCAGCCTTCATGTCCCATTTTTCTTTTAAAGCTATATCTACATAGTTTGTCAAACTTCCATTTTTGTTTTTGAAGTCAAAAAGATCATTTTAACTTTTTTTTTCTTTTTCTTTTATTAGAATAAGTAACTTACAATATCTCCAAATAGGGCAAACAGTAGTTTAGGAATGTCATTCATTTGAAATATTTTCTAATATAAATGATTAATTTCGGCCTTCAGAATTCAGTCACTTAATGAAACCCTAAGCTTTGTCACTATCTGCATTGTTAGGATTGAATGTGCCTCTCTAATGGATCTCTAGCACATCTCATCCATCTTTATACAGATTTACATTCATCAAATCTATGTCAGCATCATTTAATTCAGTGTTGTGCAATTCTGGATTGTACACTGGCATTTTGATTGCATCTGATTAAGATTTTGTTAGCATATATATGTGCTGTACATGAGCATGTGATCACTGAAGTATTTTTTTACCAACCTGGAACAAGCTGAATTTCCACCTGGGAGTCTAAATCATTTATAGAGTCATTCACAAAGCCATGTTGTGCTCTGAATCCCTGAGCAACTTTTTTTCTGAAGCCTGGCTTGAGCAATTCAATGCACAGCAACCATCTCTTTTATTAATCAAGTGTGCAAGTTGATATGGATTTATTTTCTCAGCTAATAAACTCATTCAGATAAATCACACTTTAAATCGTCTGATGAGGTTGATGCAGTGAAAAGGAAAAAAAGCATGAGATGTTCTATTTAGAACATTTTAATGCAGTGTTTCTCAATTTTGGTCCTTATGGATCTCTACCCTGCATATTTTAGATGCGTCCCTTTTCCAGAACACCTGCGTCAAATGATGATCTCCTCTGCGTGCCATTAAGTGCTGCAAAAGCTTCTTAATCACCCACTTATTCAAAACAGGTGTGTGGTCATACGGAAACACCTCAGGTATTGAATTCTGTGAATTGAAGTTGAAAAAAGCTGCTTTAATCTGACACTGACTTTATAAAATAAATACTGATCTGAAAATGGAGCCATGTCAACTTACCTTTACAGCAATTGTACCCATGCATTGTGCCGTGTTGTACCCATGTATTTAATCATGGAATATCATGTTATTTTTCAGTGTGTTTTCTATTATTTATGAAGATAAATGGCCAGAAAATTTCAGTATCCAATGTGCCAAACATTTGGTTATGATTTGTTTGTTTATTTTCAAATGGAGTTGCTTGATAATGTGCTAGGCTAACTTCAACAAACTTACCTATTGTTTTGATACAATTCTCTGATTATCCAGTTAATAACATATTTTACTGCTTTTTTCTTTATTCCCATGTGTTCTTCTGTTTGATCAATGTTGTGCCTATACTTATCTCAAGTGACAGAAGAATAGCAAGGGGTGCTGAACCAATATTCCAAACTAATTTGTGTAGCTAAAATAAAATTTGTTTTTTTCAAAATATATTTTTTTGCTCTTCAGGACAATGACGTGAGAATCATCATTGGGCAGTTTGATCAGCATTGGGCCTCTAAAGTCTTCTGTTGTGTAAGTCATGTATGCACACTTAGCTACCCATAAACATATTTTTTAAATACATAAAATATATGTTTTTGTGTATTGGTGTAGCATTTTTTAAAATCAAAATATCCTACTTATAAAGACACTGGGTAAAATATGGGGGTGAAGGGTACAGCTTAATTTATGGAAAAGTTAAGCTGGATTAAACCACACAGTTTTTTGCATGGTCAAATGCACAAAAGAATTTAATATGACATTGGTCAGAATGAGGAATTTTGAGTCTTTAACCATCTCCTGGTAGTGACCTTTAGGAGTTACTGATGAGTTAAATGCTGTTTTTCTCTGGCAAATTGTATAATATTTTCCAGTTTATACTTAAAAATCACAGCAACTTATAACATAAAATGTTCTGTTGAATTATTATTTAACAGAAATAACAGAAAACATAAAGGCAGCTTGTTAAACATAAATTTAATGTCAGTTTTTGTTTTCGTTTTGGTTCATTTTTCCAGGCATATAACTTGAACATGTATGGCAGCAAATACCAGTGGATCATCCCAGGCTGGTATCAACGAAACTGGTGGGAACATGCGAACAACACCAACTGCACTTCCAGGAAGCTCCTTACAGCCATGGAGGGATACATCAGTGTGGACTTTGAACCGCTCAGTTCTCGGCCAGTGAAGGGCATCTCTGGCAGGGTGAGTTACACCAGCTGATGCAATCTTAAAGCTTTCTTTGAAATTCAGAGTTGGTCAAGAAGACAGTAAATGCCTGAAACAAGGGAATGGTTATTTTGGAAGCTGGAAGAAAATTATAGGCTAAAAATAGGTTTATAATTAAAGTGTTATCATCCCTAAACAAAGAACACCCCTGTCCAATTCCTGACATGATGTATACAGATGTTTTATTGCCAGTTTACTTGATCTAAAAATAACTTTTTTCCATCTGTTGTCTAAGACAAGGTTTCAAGGATAATGTCTTTACCAAAGATTCCCAGGCCACCTTCCTTCCTTCAGCTGCTTACTCTTGTCTAGGGTGATATTCCCAAACGAACCATGAAATATAATCTCTGTCTGTCCTGAGACATCCTTCCAGAGAGAAATCTCCAAAGAAGACTGGAAGATTGGAAGACTTGTTGATTGCATACTTTCCAAATCCCCAAATCCCCTTAATTAGCTGATTTGGATTCTTCATCAAACTCACCCAACATAGACTGGTCAGTTCATTAGCTAATTTATTTTAGCTGCTTGTATTCCATTTCTCATTCTCTCAATTATTACCTACAGCTCGTGGCCACAGTTGAGGATTGGAGCATAGATCAACAGGGAAATTAACTTGGCTCTCTAATAACAGCAACAGACTGGTACAACGTCTGCATCACTGAATATGCAGCCTCAATCTGCCTATTGATCTCCTGCTCCATCTGCCTTCACTAGTGAACATGACCCTGAGATACTTAAAGTCTCCTAACCTGGGTGTTAACTCATTTTCAACCCAAAGTTGCTGCGAAACCCTCCACCCCACAGCAACCCTTAACTGGAGTTTCTACACCACATTGTCGCCCCTTGTCATAATTGGTGACCAGTGAGGAAGGCTAGTGAAGTACACTCACTGGGACTGAATCCACAAAGTGGATGTGTTTTAATTTCTAAATTGAAATGTCAATTTGTTTATACCTTAGAGCTATGTCCCTACTACTTGCTTTTTCAGATTTTAGAATTTTAATTATGTTCCCTTGTAAATGCAGTCTGACATTTTCTTTCTTTTTTTTTAAATTCGTGAATCTGATCTTTTTGAAAATGCTGTAGATACATTTTCTAACATTTTTCCAACACGTTTGCATATGTTTGAAAAGTGTTTTTGATTTCAATTTTTATTCAGCTAAATAATATTCAGAACAAATCTAAAAAACTAAATAAATCCATCCACTTGCTATTAAAATACCTTTGAAATACCACTGTAATGGTTCCAGCTGCTGAGATGATAAAAAGTAAGAAGATGAATCAACATATTCTCAGCTTTATGTTGCCTCTTCTACTTGCCTTTCAGACCCCGAAGGAATATGAGAAGGAGTATTACAGGGAGCTCCAGCAGAAAGGTGTGGAGGCAAGCAAGTTTCACGGCTTTGCTTACGATGGGATCTGGGTAATTGCAAAGACCATGAACCGAGTAAGGGAACTGCTCCGGACAAAAGAAAGGCAAAATATGCATCAGAACTTCACTGTGGACGATCGGGAAGTGGGGAAAATGGTGCTTGATGTCATGAATGAAACTAACTTCTATGGAGTTACAGTAAGTCAATAAGATTATTCTTTTTAAATAATTATTCATTGCATTGTCTTTTAAAGATAAACACCAGTTTCCACAGCATGTGAAGCAATTGGAGAAGCTGCTGTTGTTACAGAATAACCCATTGAGTTTATTCAGCATATACACATTCAGGTAACTCAAGGCAACTCAAGCGAGAATCCAGTGATTTATTACCAATGAAGAAAACCTGTTGTGTTATATGGAGTGGGTGAATGCTATAAGAGCAAATAGAGGCATGGATCACTGCGCTGCAAAACTGGAATCTTGTTTGCAGATTCCAAGCCATCCTTGCATCTGAAAGAAGTCTAAAGTGATATCATTCAGATCTGTACACTCTCTTCCCGCTATTTAAGATTGATCCTGTGATGGTAAAAGCTTTTTGTAAATTGTTTGCTTGTGCTTGAGTGTATGTGTGTTTGATGCCTCCCGATCTCCTGTATTAGCCACACAAGGCCGAGATGCTTCAGCAGCCACAAGGAATGCAGGATGGCAACACTACTTTAGGAAGTCACTTGTAGGTGCTTCAAACTTTAACCAGCAAAGTTTGAAATGAAAACTATTAGCTGCATTATAAATTTCAGTGGGTGAAAGAAAAGAAGCACCTGATTTTAATAAAATAAAAGGATAGAGGGCGGCAACTTTAACTCTTTAATCCAGTATTTGTGTTAAAACACTGGGTCATCTTAGAGTCCAGAACTTCACCATCTAAATGTTTTTGGAGGTTTCTAGTAAGACATTAAAGAGTGGCTGATATGGTTATTATTTTGCTTTTAGTGGAGCTTAGAATACTTATCTACTTAGAAATATAAAAATTTTTTGGAGCAACATTGGCGATGGCGGTAGGAGTTTGCCTTGTGATCGGTGGTTGCTGGTTTGATTCCTGGCCCATCTGCCCTAGTCGTTTGTGCTGTTGGCAAGAAACTTCACCCACTTTGCTTGCTGGTGTTAGTCAGATGGTGCAAAACTGCAGCCTTGCTTCAGTCAAAATGTGCAGCTGTGGCTACAAACCATCATCAGTACATGAATGTGCTCTTTGATATTTTAATTTGATATACAAAGGGGAATATACTGTAAATGTATTTATTATTTATATTAAAACGGAGTCTTGCATTATGAAAATGTTGTACTCTACTATCAGATATATTTGTGATATTTATGCTCTAATATTTTCTCAAGCATTAGAAGTTTCCTAATGGAGGGTTGTTATGTATTTTCATATCTGAAAAGAAATTTGACTTTGCAATTGGACACCTCAAAATTGGCTTCCGTCTCTTTAAGACGCTTCTGCTCTTTCCACCTCCAGCACATCATCACAATATTGTTCTTCCATTATGGTGTTTACAACCATTAGGAGCAGGGAGCAGTATTTTGTAAACGGTATAATTAGTCTGGAGGAGCTGAGTGGGGGAGCTGCAGGGGAGAGGTGCTCTGTTGGGCAGAATCTCCAAAGATGCATAAAAAAATCAAAGCGAAACTTCAATTATGTTTTGATATGGGAAAAACATTAAAACATGACGTAAAGCTGAAAAAAAAAAATTTTACACAACATTTTGACATTCAACGTTATAAATGATCTTACGTAATCATACATGCTGTCCGTGTTGCACTTAGTTTTAAAAATCTACTTTGTATGCCATTTCAAATAAGTGATGAAAACTCTGTAATACTAATTAGTTAATTAGTGGTTTTGGTGTGTATCATTATGCTGTTATTTTGCTGAGGATAATGGAGCAACGACTGCAAGCTTCAGACAATTTCTATAAGAGTGCAACTGCCTCAGACTCGGTCTGTCTCTGATTCAAAATCCCATAAATCAACTTGTCCTTCCAAACCCTTTTTTGCATGACAGATTTCTGCCTGCTCTACTCTGGATGCCCCCTGCTTTCTCTGCTCCTGTCCACCACTTCAGCATCTCCTTCTGGACTCCAATAGCAGTTCTCAAATCATAGTTATTATTGATATTATGGAGTAGGAATGAAATTGGTTTACAGGAAATTCATAGTTACAGGTTACATCATCAGAAAAGACACTTTAAATGTGACAATATATTTTACATTCATGTAAAATGCTGTGTAGGCAGCTAAATGTACATTACGATTGGACAACAGCAATTTTAAATTTAGTAAGAATTCTGCATGCATGCCAAAAAGTGTTAAAGCAAAGAAAATGCAAAAGTAATTAAATACATCTTTGTTGTGTAAGGTTTAAGAACAGCCAGCTATTGTAGCTGCTCTTTTAAAGGATTACATGAAATACGACTTAGCACATAGAAACTTCCACCCACTCACGACAAAGACTGGGGGAGGCAATTTCCCTTCTAGCAACACTCCATACATCTTTTATGCTATTTTGAAATTCTGATTTCAAAAGCCACTATTGCACAACCCCTTGCTTTGCTTGTGAATGAAATGACTTTCAGTTGGTTGACATTAATCCATGGATAGGCACATGTGTGAAGATTGTGCTGATCCTGGTGTCACTGTAGCCGAGTACAGTTGCACCAGCAGGAGAGTGATGATCGAGGGCTCCGTCGTATCGATTAAGCTGGTGTCAGGGCTACTGAAAAGAAGACAGACTTTAGCAGGAATGCTCTTAGGATAGAGAGATCATCTAGCCACTAGAAGCACAGAATGAGGCAAACAGCATATGCAGAGACCCGGCAGTCTGTGATTTGAGGACGGCAGATGTAATTTTCTTTTTTCACATTTGCTTTGCTGTTCATGAGTAATCAGAAGTCATTTTGTTGGTACCAGTGTGTCTCTGTTTCATGGTGAGTGCCACTCTCTGAGGCATCTGTTTTTTTTTTTTCTTTAAGTGTGCATACTTTCATGAGCGTGCGCGCACATCTAATTTACTCTCCCATTAGCAGCGTTGCAACCTAAAAACCTCAGAAACCCTGTGGATGTCACACCTGCAGCTCACGGACTCTCATCTCATTTGACCCAAGTGTTGCTGTTGCTTGCAGTATTCTCACACTCACCAACAAAGTGATACCTGACCGCCTCCTCAATCTCAGCTCAGACGCCTCACTCACACACACACACACACACACACAGACACGCATAAATGCACACATGCTTAAACACTGCGATTTCTCCATAAAACACATACCACCTTGTTGAGTCCCAAGTCGTTTTGCATATTCATTAAGAAAAAAAAGGGGGTTTCAATTAGGAATTGTTTGACAACATTAAACCATTGATCGAAGACTTTTAAAGTAATTAAGGTGTTTTAAAATCATTATGCCCTGTCACCATTTCATCCACTTGTAGTTTTTGCTGTTTTTTTTACCAACTTTCTCAGTCATGAAATGGAGTCATATTTTTAGGACCTTCATACTACAAAATGCATCATTTCCAATAGTCAAAAGGGATTATCAATGTTGTATGATTTTCAATCATTTCAATAACCTCGTCACATATTTGTATAAGAAATTGTGGTTATATGATAGTGAATGAAATCAACCAGGAGCAGGTCACTTCTGGTTGCTGGCCCAAATGGAGAACTATTGCTAGTTAAACATCACATTTGAACATTTTTGAGATCATTTACTTTTATGAAAAATACATGACTCCAAGAAAATAAAAAACTGGCAAACAATACTTTAAGTATATAGGAATGAAACTGATTATTTACAGCAAAAAGAGACTAACGAAGGGACAAATTGAAACAAGGATTTTATTTGGTAAAGGGGTGTAAATGCAGCCTCAGCTGATCTGATCTTTAGCGCGAGCATGTGTGTCATGCAGCTACTCTTGCGACCAATATGAACTCAGAACTTTAATAGCTACAAGTCAAGTTTCTGCTCTTGTTTTCAACCTCCATACTCTGACCCCTATTACACACCCCACTTATCTCAGTATAATCCAAAAGCAGCTGCTCAGGAGTACACTGCAACACACGCATTTAGGTGCAGAATGTTGTGTGTCACAAAATCTAAGAGATACAGAGAGGCTGAGTGCTAGAATAGGATATCTGTGACACATGCAAGTACTGACCTAATGTGGTAGCACACTAAGTACATGCACACAGAACCACATGCATTCACACTCTCGGGTTAACATCAAAGTTGCCACACAAAGAATGGGATTCAAAGAGACGGGTGGGATCCTTCTTTGCCACTTCAAAGCTTCTCAGTTTTTAAGAGAAAATCATCTCCGGCCACCCGACCATGTCCCTTTAGCTATGATTTAATCAGTCATTGCAAACTATTCGTCTATCCGTCTCTGTGTGTTTGTCTCGCACCTATTTTGTTAGCCAACAGCTAATATGTAAACCCAGTTAAATGCGTAATTAAGGAGCTCTGTGAGCAGATGGTGGGCTGAATTAATTGAACACTCCTGGTAGATGAAGCAGGAGAGAGAGATAAAGGGAAGATGGAGTGAGATGGAGAGTACAGAACAAGGAAGATAGGAATGTATGAATAATGGGAAAAGATCAAATGAAATAAGCACAACCAGTCTGAAAGTGTTTGACAAGATCACCAAATGTGTATTCTCATTTTGACCGGTGGGTTTGTGACAGACACCACCTGGATGGAAATTGACTGAACCACAGACTTCCTAATGTCGTTTTTAGTCAAACTGTAATAGATATTGGACTAGATATATATTTCCATCAGGAATCATTTACTCTGGCTGTCAGGTTTTTTTTCTCTGGCCAAGTGTGGGACACACAAACGGATTGAAATGAACATTAACTCGAAGAGTTAAATCACTCTGTCTTACTATTCTGAGATTGCTCCAAGAGTCTTAGCGCCTGAATTGGCTGAAGAATAATTTTGTTTACCTCTATAAACAGATCAATTTTGGCCAGTTCTAATCAAATGAAATTAAGTATGTCAGAACCGAGCCTCTGCCCTTTCCCTGCCAACACAGAAAAGAACGCATTGTGAATCATTTTAGCTGAAATCAGCTCCTTGCTTAATTCATTGAATAGTTTAGCACACATCTTCTTCAGCACAACCTAATGTCTTAATAATCTAAATAAATATGTATTTCATTGTGGTTTGCTTTGCTTATTTTCAGGGTCAAGTCATGTTTCGTAATGGAGAGAGGATGGGCACAATAAAATTCAACCAGTTTCAAGGTACTTTTCTTAATAACCTGCCTTTATTTTCTGTCCTATTTCTCTTCATTTCTAAGTGCAAAATATTCACTTTTCATGTTGCAACCAGACGGTAATCCATTTCATTGTGCTTGCCCAAAACACAGAACTTGACTATGCAGTTGAAGGGAAAGCATGTTTGTTTTTGTTTTGTTTTATTTTTTTGTTTGTTTTTATACAGGAAATCATATTTAGAACTTAGTTACTGACATAAATAAACTCTTTGATAATAGTCTGATTTATTAAGTTGCTCTGTGCAAGTGTACCAAATATTTTTTTTGCAAAATGGTTCAGATTGTCTCTGAACTTATACTTTAAGTCTTAAAACAGATTCTAAGTTGCATTTAGGCATGAACCCTGCCTGGGTCATTCTTACTCTATATGATATTTAATCAAAATATACTTTGATAAAATAAGATGTAGAAAATTAAAGCACTTTTTTATTATTTTACTTCCATGAAGTAATTACAAGGTCCATAAAAAATATTCACCATTAGATGTTTTACCCTTTTTATTGACTTTAAAAATCAGTCATAATCAGCAGAATTTTACTTTATGTGCTTTGAAATAGATATAAATAAACATATATTTTTGTCTTTGTGGTTCTGATGGACCTAAGCTTGAAACAATAAACCATGGAAACATTAGCATGGCAATTTGTTACAGGACAACACATCAGAAAAAAAAAAAAAACTTTTACCAAAAGTATAAACAACTATATTCCCTTTTGGGTGAACTCAGAAAATATTACATCTTCTTCTATTTGCTCTTTTTTTGAAGCATTTTGCTATAATGTGCTAATGCCCAGCTGACGGTATTCTTGTCATGCTTGATGTGCATAGACTGGATCCTTTGAAATGTTTGAAGTTGTGGCTGAAGTGTGTCACTGAAATGTTTCACATGCTGTACCCTCACTTCCACCTTTTGTGTTGCTGTAACTTATTCACATGACTCAGTATTAGTTGAGACTCTTTTCTTGTGGGGAAAAAAAGAAACATCTCTCAAAGCTTTCTCTATGGAGCTGTACCATGCTACTGGTTTGGCAGAACTTGAATTGATATGTCCCCTCCTTTGGTTATTAAAAGAATTTGTGGAGGTTTTGAGTCAGAATAATAAAAATAAAAAACATCTTCTGTTGTCTTCCGATAGTGATACACCCGGTGGTTGTTTTTGAGCTGGCAGGATTTCCTGAGAAAAACCCAAAAGATCGGATCTGAGAGCAGGGGATTCCCACCTCCCAGGCATCTTAGACTGTATGAAGCACAGCAGCATGCTGCTGATCAGTCCTCTCTCTCAGCCTAACCATCTTATCTTTCTGACTGCAGAGAGGCTTGATCCCTCTGGCTGGTTACAACTCACACTCGTACACTCTGCGTATGTATTTTCTCTGTGAAACCAGAAGAAGTATAGAGCTAATGTGCAGAGTCAGGATTTCTTAAAATCTGCATCTATCCAGTCTGTTAGATTTGGTCTATTCTGTCGAGGGGTTTCAGTGTGCAAAATCGGTTACAGCATTCTTTAATGATTACTGTCCTTTCTCTATTTCTGCTTCACCACTTCATCAAGTCACCCCAGTGTTTCCTCAAGCTGCTTGCCTTTCTTTAGGCTGAAACAGTTTTTCACAATAAATAAAAATGAACTTTTTTGTCAGGCACTGGAACATGACACAGATTTAAATTTTCTCAGTTTTAAACTTGGTTTTGAAAAAGTTGTAATCTGCTTGAATTTTCTTAGAAATGGTTCACAAAACTGTTTTTTTCTCTCTCAAAAATGTCAACAGAGGGCTCTCTCTTTTATTCTATCTTTATGCTATCTCCATTCTTCTTTACCATTTTTGCCCCTGATCAACCTTTGCTCTATATCTTGTGTCTCGCAGACACATGTAGAAAGTGATTTCGTCACTCCTTTTTGACACACTGCACCAAAGCTCTTGCTGGTTGGAGAGGTCGTGAGGGGTTGCCCCATTTTAAATATTTTACAAGGTAGTGATCCTCCAGACGTCACTGTCATCTGTCTGCAGCCTCGGATTCTCAATTTCTCCCTGTCAGTACGTTTTTAGTCAGCAGTTTCTGACTCCTGTTTTTCTTCTAATGGAGATGAACTGAGTGATAGTTCTCTATCAGAGATTCTGATTGCAAACACTGTCCCAAATAAACATAAAAAGTGAAAACCATTACTCCAATGTTTATGGTGCTCTAAGAATTTTCTCTTATTACTGTAATATTAGCCAAATATTATATATTTGTCCTGTTTTCTCAATGTTAGAGCTGAAATCTGAAAAAATAGTCACAATTAGGTTTTTACTGTCAAGAAATTTCTTTAAAATTTCTATTGATATATAAAGTATCCATTAGCTGTGAATTGCTTTTCTGTTCATTTGTATAAAGCTAAAACTAAATGTCATTTCTGGGCACTTATCAAAATAGGTGAAAATATATTGAATTGATTTTAAAGCTAATGCAGAATTCATTGTGTTGAAATCTTGTCATATGGTGTTTTTCAAACGCATTTAAAAAGAATTACAACTTTATTTCTAAAGTGCTGAACAGTTAAGAGAAAATAAAAACCATAATAAAGCAATACCAATTATATATCTCATTAAAACAGATCAAACAAAAAGGGAAAACCAATAAAATGGAATTAAAGCTTAGGAATAGTATTACGATGCACAAGACAGAGAGAGACAAGAGGGTCTTTAACTTTATAAACCTTCACAGAGCATCTCTACCTAGTGTCTGGATGGAGACAAAAGGAAAAAAACAACAGTTTTTCTATTAACTTCAGGAAATTTTAGCAGCCCAGTACACTGAGGTTAAACTACATGAGGTGACACACACGTGCAGAAGTTCAGAAAGATAGGAAGGCATCAGAACATTTAGAGCCTTCTAGGTGGCCAGCAAGACCTTAAAACCATAAAAGATTTCCAACTCTGTCTTATCAGGATTAAAAACCAGGACATTATTGGATAACAAACCTGTAATTGCAGAGAGACTGGCTTCTTGTTTTGACAAGTGTGTACAGTTTCCAAAGATGGAAAGCACATGCAGCTGCAAAATTGTGTTAAAAGTACAAAAAAGAAGACCAAAAGACATAAGATTGAGAGAAAATAGCAATAGACCAAGAACAGTGTGGCTCATAACTGCTTAAAAGAAAAAAAAGGTCAACAACTAGAGAGAAAATTATGGATAAAACAGGATAGGTCACATCACCCTTTTGACAGCATTTCAGATATTTCAGACAAATCAGTAATTATCAAAATCAACTGATACAAATTCTTTTTTTTTTTTATTAAACTGTTTTCAATCAAATTGCCCAACCCTATGCTCAATTTTATTCAGTAAAACAGAGTCGTCCACAGTGTCAAACGCAGCACTTTGATTTAGCAGTTTTAAAGATGAAGTGTGATCAATTTCTATGTTTACCAGCAAATCATTTAGCACTTTGGTGAAAGCTGTTTCTGATGATTTCCTTCGTCTCCTACCATATTATGCACACACAGTGCAGAATTTCTAATGTACTGTACATACATTTAGGCCAACGTTTTCTGTGGTATCAAGAGTTTTCCACTAGTCCAATGTAACGTGACAAGTTTTGGAGGAAATTGGATTTGAGTTTTGATTTAGTAAACTCAAAAAAACTCAGTCATCAAAACTAACAGAAAGAAACACTTGACATAAACCAGTCAGATCTGAATGTGTTCAGCTGCTGGGGGCAGGCTTGCAGTTTGTATAGCAAGACGTTGAGTCATTTGATTAATTCCGAGTACATTTTATCTGATATCATTTGAGAAAATAAAGTAAACCCATATGTATTAATCTATTAAATGAAAGTATAGCTGTCATGCATGGATTAGATACATAATAAATGTAAGATTATGTAAGTGATGAAGGCCTGGAAATTTTTATAAGTTTATACTCCCACCCACTCCCTTAAAATCTCAACAAAAAATTTAAATTATGCTTCATGGTGGATTTCTTTTGTACATTTTCAAAAAAAATAAACAAGCTAATAAACAAAGTAACTTGAAAACTGGTTAGAATGAGATCAGTTGTCCTTTGACAGTCCAAATTTATTTTGTGTTGTTCCTTTGGAAATTTTTCTTTCATACTAAATTTGCTGGGAGACAGAAGAGTTAATCAAAGTTGATGTAAAAGTGAGGCACTCTGAGTACTTTTTATTTATACAAACGGCAGAAAATGTGGTTTTATTTCTTCCAAAAGCATGTTGTGAGTCTGTGCCTGGAGCAGGTTTTTCTTTTTTCTTCATCTGCAACTTATTTGATATGTATTCTAGTTTGCATAAAATGTTTGATTTATAATGGTGAATTTATTCATTCGCCTGATTGTAAGGAGGGATTTTGTTTGCAGCTAAAAATTACATTTGAATTTAAATGAACCCTGGTACAGCTCTTTCTCAATTAATTTTGAAATCACAAGATCACCTCTAAAAGGCAACTTGCCTTGTTGGAAATCTCTAGGTAGAATCACCTTAGTGTGACATTTTCAGCTGTCGTTGACTTTCTGATGAGGCCTAAAGATAAGATAAAGTGATTCACCAAGAGGAAAGCAGAGTGGAGCAAAGTGGCCCACTGGTAGATGATGTTGTCTGTCATTTTTCTTGTCAAGGACACTTCTGCCTAAAAGTTCAATTGGTCTTTGAGAGTGAAAATGGAAAAAGGTGGTAAGGCTTGCACACGCACACCTGGACAAACGGCAGGTTGTGTATGTTTCCCACAAAGAAAATTAACGGCCTGTTTCCTCTTTTCCCCTCCCATTTGCTTTCTCCTTCCTCCTAGTTGTAAAATCTAACCAAGTAATAGAAGGTGAATGGCCATGTTTGACTGACAGAGCCATTCCTTCTCCAATATTACACTGGAGAGGCTGTTTGTTCATAGATGTGCTTGAGAAGCATTCCTGGGTAGAAGAGAATGGTGATAACAACAAGTATTTAGATTCTAGTTTAGATATAAACACATATGTTTCTCCTTTTGCACCAGTTAGCACTTCTTCCAATTATTGTTTATCTGAGGTGTTTTATGATGTTTTCTTGATTACTTTTTAAGTTTGACCAAAATAAGATAAACTATTAACCGGTACTGTACTTAGGACAACATACTGGTATTTTAAATTGCTTGCTATGGAAGAGATAGTGCTTCTTAGTGCATATTTGAGTTAAATGGTTGCTTTTCTACAAACATTTGGTATTTGCAGTTACTTTGCTGTTTTATTTTTATTTTTCACTTTATATCTCTGAACATATGGTATGAAAATATTGTAAATACTTATTTATGTTTGTTGAATTTTTTATTATTATTTTTACAGATGGTCAGGAAGTAAAAGTGGGAGAGTACAATTCCATCGCTGACATTCTGGATCTGCAGAACAACTCCATCAGGTTCCAAGGTAAGACAACTGTCCTTGTGGAAACTATTGGGGCAAGGATGCCAATCTTTCCTTGCAGAAAAAAGCTCAGAGCCTTTCCTTAAACCCTAGAGAGGTTTAATACCTCACACAAGGCAGGACCATGTATTTCACTATAAGTTGCCAAAGCAAGCTAATTGAAATGCAGGGAAACCAGTAAAAGAATTGTCCTAAAATGCTTTTTGATTTTTAATGCTCGGGTAAGTCAGAGTGGCAGCTTCTAGCATTCATTCACATTCGAGGGCTGCCATTTTGGTCATACACAAGTATGAAATTATGTTATGCGAACAAATGAACAGGCTGTTGCCATTTGATTTCAAGATCTCTTATGTTTGTTTGAAATACTATTTGTTTTGGGTGCTGGTGATAATTATAAAGTGGGACTTTCAGAAGCCGTATTTAGATTACATTAGAATTTAATTTAGATTTAAATAACTTAGGCATTCTATATGATAATTCTGCTGAGTATAATTCTAGAATACGTTAGGAAAAGCACCAATATATTGCTCCACAATGTTAAGAATCAGTGGTCACAAATATGACCATTATTGATCCTCCATTTTATTATTCAACAACTGTAGTCTGTATTATAAAAATGTATTTGAGTGCTTAGTATTCAGAACCCAATTAATGGGAAGTGATTCAGGTGTGCACAATATCTACGCTCAGTCCATTCCGGTTTAAATTGTTCATAATTTATGATGCAGTTATTAGGAAACCAAATCTGCATATTACATTTTATCAGAATCTGTCAAAAAAGAAAAACTATTAAATAAAATTATTACATTTTAATGTGATAATTTAGGGCTAGACACAAGCAGTGCAGTTTTAAACCCTGCAGGAATGCAGGGTTAAAGGTGACCTAGATGTTATGAATTTGATTGAAGAAATGTTTATTTGAGTAACTGAAGCTCGATTCTGAATTGGGGCGAGAGACTTGAGATCTAACTTGAGAACATCTCTGGTTTAAACGTGGCCTGTGCCTGCCTGTTTAAATAATTTTTAATGTTTTCTTTTCTCATATTAACTGTACTTTATGTCTCTAATGTCTATAAAAATAACACAAATAAATTAACTATCTGAAATTATACACGTTGACAATATGTATGGCACAATTGTTTACTACAATTCATAAAGTGCAAAATGGATTTTTTTGTGTGTGTGTCAGCATCTGAATATTTTTGAGCCTGAACCAGGATCACAATTCATCATCCTATGCTGGCCTATTGCCTCTAAATTATTTACCAGTCCATTTTTCCTCTCTTTCGGGTTTTGCAAGTGTTGACATACTTTGGAATTTGTTTGATCCTCTGGCTATTCTCCCCCCACGGCGCTCTTTCGCTCCATCTTCCCTTCTCTGCCCCACATAAAGAAGCTCCTGCAATGAAAGCTTCCTGCTACATCCCTCACCACAGTGAACGCGCAGAGGACGCCCATGCGATTAATTCTAAATACTAGAAAATGCAGGGTTTGCCCACAACAACCTGAATGTGGAGCCGATACAAAGATTTACATGAATATTTGGAAGCTGAGCTTGAATAAGTTAATATTTGCTGCAGTAGCACATTTTTTAGAAGACAAATGAATCTAAAGGAGGAAAGTTCAAATAAGTAGATTTTTTGGGGGGAAAAAGTTTAGTACAGAAAATGGTTGAAACTTTAAGAAGTATGAAAATAACCTTCTTTTCTCCTTTGTGTCGTAGGTGTGGAGCCTCCCAAAGATCGCACATTTGTTCGTCTACAGCGGCGCCACATCAATGTGCCACTGTACAGCATCTTGTCTACTATAACCATCCTGGGCATGCTGATGGCTGGGGCGTTCCTGTTCTTTAACATCAAGAACCGAAATCACAGGTCGGCATCTGGAAACAGATCAGTACAACCTTGGCAAAAATGATAGCCAGTGAAGATAAAATGCAGGGTTGTACTATGGCAGAAAAAAATTAAATTAGCAGATTTTGTAAAGGAGGAAGTAGAGCGATGAATGAAGGCCAGACAAGCTTATGTGGGGTGAATAGTAATAGAACTAAAAAATGAATCTAGTCAGATAATACAACTGTTTAATATACTTGTGGTTTTTTAGACTTTTTTTGCATAAGTTTATTGTCAGTTTTAAAGCTCCGCTAATCAGTTTTATCGTTTATTTAATGTTTCGTTCACCTTCAGACTAATCAAGATGTCCAGTCCATACATGAACAACCTGATCATCCTCGGAGGCATGCTGTCCTACGCCTCGATTTTCCTCTTTGGTCTTGACGGAGGTTTTGTTTCAGACAAAGAGTTTGAGACACTCTGCACTGTGAGTCCACTTCAATCTTTCAGTAACTTTTTAAATATTAAATGCAAGCTCGAGTTTGAGTCAACATGCTATAACCGCAAATTCCAATTAGATTTTGTAAAATTTTACTTGATAGCCCAAAAAGTACTGTACAATTTATAAGTGGATGAAAAATAATGTGGTTTTCAAATATTTATGGAAATAAATATCTGAAGGATGTTGCATAGATTTCTATTCGGCTTGCTTTACTCTGACAGCCTCAACTAAAAGTGCAACCGATTGCCTTGAGAAATCACCTTATTAGTACCCAGTCTCAGTGTGCAGCTGCTCTGTGAAGGCCTCAGAAGTTTGTAAGAGAAAATTCATAAAAAATGCAAACCTGCAAACCTACCGAAACATGGCCATCCATATAAACTGCAATTCACCACCCTATGCTGGCAGTCCTATGAGCCCCTTCGTAATGGAGGAGTTGCAGAGGTCAACTACTCGGGTGGATCACTGTGTCAACCAAATCCAACTTTTCTGGAAGAGCTACAACAAGGCTGGGCAACTGCAGGCCTCGAGGGCCGGTCTCCTGCAACTTTTAGATGTATCTCTACTTCAACACACCTGAGTCAAATAATGAGGTCATTAGCAGGACTCTGGAGAACTTGATTGCACTTAGGTGGTGATTCAGCTATTGGATTCAAGTGTATTGGACCAGGGAGACACCTAAGAGTTGCAAAACACCAGCCCTTGAGGACCAGGATTGCCCACCTCTGAGCTACAGGAAAGTCAGTTTTGAAAAGACAAAAAGTTTTCTGTACTTGTCAATTTGCCACAAGTACAGAAAACATGTGAAGGTCAGGGGAGACCAAAGCAACAAGATGTACAAAGCAGATAGGGACATGCCCAAAATACTTGCAGCTGTAACTGCAGTCAGAGATTGTTATGCAGGGAAAAAAAACATAATATTTTCTTTCTACTTATGCAATACTTTGGTTGGGTCTATCATATGAAGACCTAAAAAGTTTTATAGATTTTAAGGGGTATAAATGCTGTCACAGTATATTGCCTATTTTACAATTTCCATGCTATTTTTCTATTTTTATTTTTGCTTTATATATTTAAGATATGCCAAAGCAAAAGTAGCTAAAAAGCCTCTCACATGCACCATGTGATCAAGGGAAAACTGATTGAATCTCACTGCAGGTTCTGCAGCTAGCACAGAGCACATTAAGTGTCTCCCCTCAGGTAGCAGTACCGTGTGAATATGTAGATACTGGATTAATTAAGGAGTTTTGATTACAGTGATAACTAGTTTCCACTGTGATAACACCATAGCCGACACACACACATCACAGACACAGGTAATGACAGGCAGGGCACGTCTCGAGCTGCCGTCACCTGGATGAAGCTGCGCTGCAGAGCCAAAACAGAGCCTGTCACTTCCGATGAAGTTTTACAGCAAAGGAGCGCAGAGGTTGATAGATGTACTACTGATTAATGAGCTGGTCTCCCAGTGAATAGACGGCCTAATTTTTCTTGTCATTTGTAGCCAAAGCTCTGCCAAAGCGTCACTCAAAAGAGCACACGTTCCAGTTAAAGTGCTAGGTTTTTATGATGTAAAAAAAATTAGACCATGATTACAGCATGATCACTTTTTCCAAATATAGTTTGATCTTTATGGTGTATAACTAGAAGATAATAAAAATTAAAAATAAAAACATATGATGTTGGTCTATATGCCATTTTTTTGTCAGGTGACTGTACAGATTTTCTGTCAGACTTAGTTCTGGACGTTTTCTTTGACATTCCAAAGTGCTTATCTTCCTCTTACAAAGTGTTTTTTTTTTTCTGGGTTTGAATTGACTCGTATTAGAAGCTGTGCACCACAGACGAGTTTTTGCGCCAAATGTATTAATGCAGAAAAAGTATTAAACAACCAGGACTTGTTGGAGGACAAATAACTCTTCAGAAAAGCTGCTAGCTTCTTAGGAGCCTCCCTGACTGGTTTCAATTTCTTTTCATCCAGTCTTTGTAAAATCCTGTTGTTCTATTTGTTCTCCAGTTATTTATGATGACCTTGTGCATGTCTAATTTTGTAGGTTTTTTATTACCATTCTCCTTTCTGGTACCTTTGTGCATCGAGATCATTTTGATCATTTGTAATCTTTCTGCAAAATATGACTTTATGTCAAGCATACTAATGTGGACAAGTAAAAATAAAATAAAATAAATAAATAAGACAGAAAATTTTCAGCAGATTCACTTTAAATGAAGCCAAATATGAACATGAGAACAAAAAACAGTCAAAAGAAACCAAAAGTAATTTTAACCAGGCATTAGGTGTGCATATAAAATCAGACTGTTTTGTCATTTGTTTTAAATAGTTTTGCCTCTTCCTCGTCAGTTTTCCACCTAAATTGCACAAGCTAAATTGCACAAGCTGAATGTCACTAGGTGGAAACAAGGCTAAAACATTTTGAAAGAACTGATCTCAGATTTTTTGTCCTTTTTTTTAACTCACTAAGGTGCGTTAGCATCTGGTCATGCTGAAGTACACAACTGTGTACTCATTTCTGATTTTAGATTATGTTTAATTCTCAAGCTTTTTTAACTCATCAGCTTTGTGTTTTGTGCTAAAACAAAAAAGGTCCACCATTTTTTTTTCTTTTACTAAAATAAAATGCTCTCAGAAGTTTGACAGCCCCGTTGCTAAGGATGGTCTACCAGAGCTCTTGGAAGAAAAAAATAAATCTGACAGCATTTTATTTTTAGGATGCCTTCCAACACTATTTTGAACAAATTTATCTTTAGATACTTGTCAGATCAGATGCTGGTTTGAGCTTTGATTACCCCGTTGTGACACGATGCGAATGTGTTCTAATGTACCGACAGGTTCGGACATGGATCCTTATTGTTGGATACACAACTGCTTTTGGTGCCATGTTTGCCAAGACGTGGAGGGTACATGCCATCTTCAAAAATGTGAAGATGAAGAAAAAGGTAAGAAAAAATTTAATTATTCAGTAAAACATGTATGTTTCCAGATCCTAAACACAATTTATTAAAGGAAAGAGAATTTTGACATGCTTTTGAGTATAAAGATCTATCTGTCCCTAAAAACAGGATGCCTACAACTTTATTTTAGTGATAAAAATCTTCATTCGGCACATCATTTCTACGTTCAATACATCCGAGCATTGATATTTAGCTGATCGTGCCCAGACTTGATTCAGATAGAAATATGTGTGAATACTGCTGGCTGCAGCACCTTCTTTGAACAATGTCTCTCTGAAGAAAGAAAAAAATTGAAATATAGATATCTTTTTAAACAACTGACCCGATCTGTTTCACTGGCCCAGTTATATGAAGTGCTGCTCTTCGTGTGCTGCAAGTCTTCATGGCCTTTTGTATTAATAGCTGTTCCCCTCTCCCACTCTATGTCACTTCTCAAAATGTTCCATATTATTGGAAGGGTTGGTGGCCTTGCAGTGAATATTAAAGACAAAGAAAGAAAGAAAGAAAAGCAATAAAGAAGGAGGGCTAGATGACTGAACTTGTAGAAGAGGTAAGGAGGGTGTAGAAAAATAGCAGCAGAAGGGATGGCAGAGTGACAGAAGGAGGAAAGCAAAGCAGGACAGAGTAAGGAACAAGACAAACAATCTGGCTTCAATGGCAAAGAAAGTAGGCTGGGAACGCTGAAGAGGAAACAAAAATCTGGAGACCGGGGACAGATGATGAATCAAAAGAGGTTAAAAGACACAAACCTCTGACATTTTATTAAAGACAGCTATTCAAAGATATTTTATGACTATGAACCTGACCCTTTATATTTATTTTATGACTTGAGGGGTTTTTTTGTTGTTTTTTTTTTTTTTTAATAATAATTTCAGGAAACAGAGCTGTTTTGTCTCTTTGAACTTGATATTGCTTTGACATTTCATAGCCAATTATTTCAACTCACTTCCCCTCCTCTCACCTTCTCTCCCTTGCTAACAAAGACAAAACAAATGTTTCCTTTGAGGCAGTATTCACCCCTGCTGCATAGTTTAGCTCTTAACACTCAAGATGTATGCTCTATTGGCTCAGGGCCTGGGCTTGTGTGCAGCGGACACACACGCACACACACACACACCCACACACACACACACACCCCCCCCCCCCACACACACACACACCCCCACACACACCCACACACACACACACACACCCACACACACACACACACACCCACCCACACACACACACACACACACACACACACCACACACACCCACACACACACACACACACACACACACACACACACACACACACCCACACACACACACACACACACACACACACACGTTCCACTTCATCCACATTGATTGAGTGCAGGTGCTTTGGCTTCAGCAGACTGATAGTTGCTGTTGGTGCCCTGAAACGTCTGCCAACTGCTGTCAGGGGAGGGACAGACACAAGTGTTAGCCATCTTTTCTTCAAACCCTGGATCCAAAGCAGCAACACTATTTACCCCTTTCTTCCTAGTTTTCCTTCAGTTTTTTTTCCCCCCCATAAAATGGAAGAGTAAGTAATTCAAGAGTGAGTTTGATAAAGTTTCTGCTAGGTGGACTCAAATGAATTGTTTATTTTCTGTAAAAGAAAACAACAACAAAAAATAATAATAACAATAAAAAAACATTTAAATCTGTACAGACACAGATAAGAAGGTTCCCAGAATCCCTCTGTTATGGAGGGCGTGACAACTTGAACTAAAACTCCCACAGTTTTTCAGATATTAATACACATATTAAAAATAGAAATATCTGACATGCTCTAATTGCTTTTGTTGAAACAGAAAAACAAATGCTATTTCTACTACTGCTTAAATAAATTAGAATTTGACACGAATCTTAAGAAAAAAAGAAATAATTTTTTTTTAGAATTAGCCTGCATAGTTCTGATAGCCTGTATCGTAAAGATATTTAGTCTTGCACCTGAAACCATCTGTGAAAAAGAAAAAAAAAAGAGTTACTTCTAAATAGTTTATTCAAAGCTAAACCAGGTCAGTAGAAAATAGTTCTTTTCTTTTGAAAGTAAAACGGGAAAAGGTTATTGCACAGGCTCATCAAGGCTTTATTTCTTTGAGTTTTTCTAAAATCAAGTTGGATACTTGAGACAAAAATCTGTGCAACACCAATAGTATGCCTGAATGCCAATACTGCTGGTGGAAAGAAAACAGGTAACACTTCAGTTAATTTACAGTAATTACATGTACAATTTGTCTGAAAGAGTCACTTGACAATATAACACATCATAGTTTAGCAGATGGAAGTGTAAAGTTTTGAAAAAATATCTTCCCCAGGTATTTCCTTTGTAGAGTATTTTGGAACAGTTAATTTGACATTTAAAAGTGTTTAGATATCTTGGTGTTGAATGATCATTTCAACCCTTTTCTCTATACATATTTATAGGCACCCATGTTAAAAACATGTTTTGTTTTTTTACTTGTAATCTGATTGAGTCTTCCTTTTTTTTATTGTTTGGTAATGAAACATGGATAAATATAAATGTTTTATACTCGCAGCACTTTACTACATACACATCTATTTTTTCTTTGGTTCACCCGCTACCATATTGCCAGTGGCTAATTAGTGTACGTCTTTCTGCAATAAATCGGACATGCCTAACGGAGGCTATCAATATTCTTTGTCTTGCTGAGGCCACATTTGCTCGGTCTTTGCATCATCAAAAGACTGAGCAGATCAAAAGACAAGCCCCTCATGTCCCTCGTTCGGAGCCCACCGGGGGAAATGGACACCTGTGCGAGCTGCATCCAGACTATGTCATACTTTCCAAACACAACGTGACCCTGTTTCCTCCTGACCTTTCTTTTGATTCATGGTTTCAGTCAGTCAAAAGCTATTATAAATGAAGATCACAAAGGTCATGGCTTTCATCCTTCCAAAGTTCAGAGTACAAAAGACGAGTTTTAGCCGTGAGCAGTGCTGGCTCAGCATCGGTTCCTTTTTAGGCAGCAGGATTTGGCTTGCTGACAGAACTTCTCATGGATTATTGACCAATAGCTCTTCTGGAAGTGTCAGATTTTAATGTGTTATAGTAGTAAATCTGGAATATAAGTTCTTAAAATTTTTTAAAGAAAGGCATGAATAAGCTAAGATTAAAGTCAAATAACTCAATAAATAAGGTATGTAAATATGTTCTGCTTAACATACCTTTATGAGATAGATGATAGTCCATTAAAGACCCACACATTGAACTATTTCACAAAAATATAATCATATCACCATCTTCTTCCTCCACAGATCATAAAGGACCAGAAACTGTTGATTATCGTCGGTGGGATGCTGCTTATCGACTTATGCATTCTAATTTGCTGGCAGATCGTAGACCCTCTCAGGAGAACCGTGGAGGAATACAGCTTGGAGGTCAGAAAGGCCTGTTTTTTTCTTCCTGGCCAAATATGTGCTTTGTTCCAATATTTTTGTGTCAATCTGACCAGGCTTTTCTCAGCAGCGAAGGTCCGATTGAGTAACACCGAGTTATTCGAGCAAGGGAAATGTCTTCATTATACTGTAGAGTGAGCATACTCTTTCCTTGTGGTTGTTGTTATTTTTGGGTCAGGATGTGAGCCATCGCTGCCTTCTGTGCTCATTCTATTCCCGGTTGCCAGTTTCAATGGGAGACATTGGCAAGGGCCAGCGGAAAACAGGCACTTAGCATCACATTCATTCTGCCGGAGAGGTTGTTGGGTGTTAAAGAGATTTTAAACTCCACTTCACTCTGAGAAGTCAGAGATCTTCCATTGGAAAAATGCAACAGTATTGATTTTTAGAAACTGATGCCGTGTGATGTCTATTGAAATATTAACAAATGATTGCGTGATCAATTATCTTGAAGATTAGACAGTAGGGTGTTTTTTAACACTTGATGAAACTGAATATGTTTAGTCAAATTATGCTTAAGAAACATTGAGTGGAGTGTTATTTTTTAATAAAATTATTGTTTTCCTGCTAGAGGCAAAAGTGCAAAATTTATAGATATTGCTGCATCCATCAGTTTCTTAGTTGCTACTGGAAAAGAAATGCCTTAAACTAACAGAGAGTCAAACAGGCAGTAAATGAATTCAAACTCCCATTAAAAACATTAGCTATATGTACTTTAGTGTAATTAATGTTGCTTATGCCAGAGAAATAAAACAGTACTTCAGAACATTACAACCTCTAAGTTTTACATTGATGAAACCCTATGAATTTCTCTGGAGGTTTTAAAAGAGATGGACCATGATCCATTTTAAAAGTGGCTTGTGTTGGTGTTGATTACGTTTTGGGATTAGAAGTGTTTCTGTTCAGCCTTGGTGAGGAATTAAAAGTTTACATGCCCTGGATTCCAAAGAGCTCTAACCCAGATACAGTTTATGTGTGGTTGGATGTGATTAAAGAAAATTAAACCAATTAATCAGAGGCTTTGTAAATCAGTGTTGTGAATAGCAATATTTGGCAAATTAAACAAAGTTTGTCAATTCCAATAAATTTTGTTAATGTCTGACTCAATAAATACAGATGTACAATTTGTATTTTAATGATGGACAACTTCTCAATTCAATAAAATTGTGGTTTTGCTTTCATTCTCATTGTTAACCAAGCAGATCAAGAAGCAGTTAAGTTTCAAATAAGAAAACCAACAACTTTGAACATCAAACACCTAGAAATCTTGTAGGTGTTTTGGGGATAAACCTTAATCCTTTTGGAGTTTACAGAACCAGGTTTCTGTCATTTAGTTTCTATGATCTGTGTCACTATTTTAAGTCACTGCATTCTGGTGGAAATGTGATTTATAAATCCTCTACTTGAAATGTATTTTTGATAACGCAACAAAGCAAAACCATAAAAACTTTTGCCATTCAGAGTATGCTGTCAATAAAACACAGACATAGTGTATTCATCTGTTTTTTTTTTCTCTTACCTCATCAGGCTGTCTCATTTGACCACCGGTTTTCCCTGGTTTTACATTTATTGGGGATTTGTAGTTGTAAAGGTCTTTGAAGGTGACTTAAAAGCAGTGTTCAACTTAGTTTGACTCCCTTTATTGAGCACCGTTTCATCACATCACCACGTCATTAAACAGTGACGCCATCGGCTCTCGTTGCTCCCTGCCACCAACCAAGCACATGAATGGAAGGGGAGCACAAAACTCAAAGATCAAAATGCTCTGCATTCACTTTCAGTTTGGTTACCGATATTTATTCATTTAAACACCAGTTCAGACGGCCATTATGCCTTTTCATTCCACAATGCAATTGCATGTGTGTAATTAGTTTGGCTACTTTTTCTTTTTTTTTTTTTTTTTTTTTGCTGGCATTGACAATCTTAATTGATAAATTGACATACACGCAATTATTTTTTTAAATTCTCAAAGTTATTTAATGTGAACAATATTATGACCCCCACAATGCAGCTTCCTATAGATTTTGCTCAAACTGATTGAGCCTGGACTCACTGTGGGGTTCTTTGATGCGTCCCTCTTGGGTTGATTAAATGCATATATTGCAAAAACCTATTAAGCTTCTTTTTTAGGTGACTGAATCTCACTGAGAAAACTGTGAATTGCACAACACATTGAGGGCACATTTGATTTCTCATTTTGTCTAGAGTTCAGCCACATTAAGAAGTTAACGTGGGGCTATTACATGACGCACATACAATTTCAGCCCAATTTATCATCCGTTTCCTGTCTATATATTGTGTATGATGTGATCTATCTATGATATTTTGAGTGAGATAGACATTCTTTAGCCTGGGATGCTGTGGTGGCGCAGGGTTTAAGCACCACCCACATAAGGAGACCTTAGTCCTCGACATGGCCGTCACAGGTTCGAATCCCGGCCTGTATTCCTTCTCTCTTATTACCCTACCTTCTTGCCCTATCACTTTCAAATAAAGACCACTAGAGCCAAAAAATGTAAAAACAAAAGAAGAAGAAAAAACGAGGTTTGTAATCTTTAAGGTTCAAAATGATAAATTATGTTTTTTCCATGTTTGGAACGTCAAGCCATGTTGACAAACTAAACGTCTATACAGTCAGATTCAGTATATTAAAAATACTGTTGAAAGGTTAATTCATTTCACTAACTAATTTCACTTGGTGAAAAAACATTTGTATATTAATTACACATACAGGCGTTTTCAAGCCATAATTTCTATTAACTTTGATGTTTTTTTCGCTTACAATTGATGAAAACGTGACATTTAAGACTAGAATATTGCATTAGACCAATAGAAAAATGTTTTTAAATCATCTTTCTTCAAAGGCCCCCAGCCTTTAATTCTACTAAGTGGGACTTTTTTCTTGGTGAGTCACTCCTCAAGTCTTTCAGACATTAGTATGTATTTCAGAAGATGTCTGACTGCCTCCCAAGAGGCCAGAGACCTCGAGAATATATAGCATCGGTTGATTCTAATTGACCTTCGGGGAAACAGCAGGAATCGAAAGGTCAGAAAGAGAGGTAGATTCTTTTGTGGATTTAATGAAAACTCCTTTTGATCATTTTTATATGGATTTTCTTGCTTTTTTCTGCTTGTCACAAGGGTGTTGAGGGGGTAGGATTTGTGTCTCACATTGCGCACCACGTTTAGAAATTGTATCCTGTTTTAAAATAAATTGTGTGGAGGTGCAAAATCCGAAATTCAGTTTCAGGTCACTTTTTTTTTTTACTTCTTAGTCTGTGAGGGAAAGATTTCTTCATGGCATCTTAAAGAACAGATGCTTATTATATTTCCAGTCTAATTGTAACTCTTTGGCTTCTTATGTTCAATTTGAATGTATGCCTACACCACAACTCTTTAGCTCTCGAGAAAGCCCCCATTTCATTTTGCTGATCGGCCTTTGTACTTTGGAGCCCTCCTAAGAGGGAAAAGTAAGCCGTGCTTGACTTATTCTTTTGTGAATGTTGTCAATGTGTGGAGTAGGGTCCTCATGGAGTATTCTCCGACTGTAAGCCCTCGGCCATGGGAGTGTTTTGAATCTATAAACCAGCGAGAGTAGGAATCTGCGATTCCCCTGAGGTTGTGGATCTGCATGCCTGTGCTGAGGCCCATTCTTAACATGCCTGCCCGGTGTGCCAGACTTCCAGCAGGACCCTTGGGGCTGAACCGGAGGAAAAGCTCTTCTGCACTAAGGGTCTTCAGGCCTGTAGGTGGGGGCCACAAAGCAGATGGAACCTGCGAGAGTGGATAATGAGAATAAAAGGGGATGAGGAAAATAATAAGAAAGTACAATTTTTAAATATTAAGTTAGATTTTAAAGGGATGACAATAAAGTCAACAGCTGCATAGCACACTGATAAAATTTTTAATATTTTGTGGTCAGCATAGTTGCCAGCCTTGGTCAAATCTACCACTTTCAATATAATTTTATTATCATCAGTGACATCTGATAATGCATGCATAGTGGTAATTAAAATCAGATGTCAGAGATTGACCTGCAAACCCAGGAGGATTTGTAGTACTTTTTCAATCATATGTGCAAGTGTTACTGTCATGTCTTATGTTTAGGATGTTTTTGCTGATTTAACAGATTTATTTTAAAAAATTGCATATTTTACACTATTACGGCACACTAACATATGCATTACTTTACAGCTGTTCCACCATTGTCTAAGTAAGCACTTACTGTATATGCTTCCTTCTTCACTGACAAATTGAAAGGCAGGTGATTCCCTGGCTCACCTGCCAGGGAATCACCTAGCAGGTCAGAAACACTTTCTTTGACTGACTAGCAGTAATTGCAGCAAAAAAAAAAAGGACCAGTAGTTTCCCGTTTTTATTTTGTTTTGTTTTTGTGAGTCGTCATATCATATTTGGCCAGCATCCTCCTGTGGCTTTTTTCTTGTCTGTAGCCTTTTTTGCCTTTTTATTTTCTTATTGTTTCCTTCTCTCAGTCTTTGTCAGAATCTGCCCTGCTCTCCACTCACATTTTCCCACTGTAGTGAATTGGGAATTGACCATGGGTTCACAGAGCTGCACGTACTTGCTTCACCCGAAGGTCTGCGGTATATCAGTGCGTACTTTATGAAGCGCCACAGTGGGATAGTGCTGCACATTTGTTGCTTGAATCATTCCAGGCACAGATTTCCTCGCTGACTCAGATGAAACAAGGGCAAGCATTGTTTACTGAAGAGCTTGTCGAATGTTTGAGGAGTTCTCATTGTTTTGAATAGATCTGCAGACAATTTAATCTTCACAGCATCGTTTCTCAAATTAAGCCAACTTGATCGCCAATAATTGTTCTGAAACATCGGAGAAAAGTTCCAAAACAATCACTGACAATCAAGCTCTATTTTCAACTTGGCTTGATATTTTGCAGGTAAAGAAGTACATAAGTTAAGTTTATTTATAAAGCGTTTTTTACAGATATAATATTACAAAGCGCTGTATGACAAACAAACCGAGCATGAATAAATAAAATAATGAAATTGTGACATGACAGTCTGGACAAATAGGAGACTTCAGTTGGTTTGTAAAAACATCCACAGTGTCAGGAAAACAAAGCTGCAGGGACAAACTGTTTCACAGCACTTTACGTTACACTTGTTTCTTAGTGAAGTCAAGGTGTTCTAACCTTCAACAGTAAAGCATAAGACATTTTTATCTTATTTTGGATCCGCCTCAAATAAGATGTCATTATTTACGTGCAAGAATAAGCAAATTAGGTAAGAGTTACAGACAGTAATTAGATAATATAATACATTGCAATAGTGTGAGTATCTATACTGTTTGACCTTCTGTGCCAAGAGACTCATGAAAATTGTTATATTTTTGTCCTAACTCAAGTTTACTTCTTATTAAATTTAAGTTTTCAGATTTTTATGCGTCACAAAGTAAACAGATTCTTTAATTTATTAAACAGTATGTAATTATATGCCTAATGCCCTCTCCTCAGAAGCCATCAACATACAGGTCATTCCCCTTTGCAAGTTTCATTAGAATTAACAGGAAGATGAAACTGAAGAGGGTGAAAATAAATTGCAGTGGAATGCTTAAAAACTTGACTGTTCTAATACGCTCACAAATCAAAATAAAGAAGGGCCAGAGATCAGAGAGATAGAGCAGTGTTTAAGATGGCACTGACCTCTGAGTTTTATTGTGTACTACAATTGAAGCCCGCAGCTTTGATTACAGTTTCAGATCGCATGGCCTCACCAGACATGATTTGTGACCTTGACATTGTCCTCAGCAAGCCTGCTTTGATGAGTTTTCCTCTGAAACACAACTCCATCATGCTGAATTTAGCGAAACACATTGACTTACCTTGAATGACATAACATGATGAACATTCCTCTCTATCTTTACTGACTGATCTCTATGTAAACCACACACATGCAAGAGCGTTGTTCTTCATATTTGTCTCACTCTTTATCAAACAGCTTTGTGAACATAGGAATTATTCCTGCAGCATCCCGAGAATGCTGATGGAATGGTTTGGCTGCAGTGAGCTTGTAGATCAGCATTCTGGCTCTTTAATAATTAAACATTTGTTAATGGGACTGCCGCCTGTTACCAGATTAAACCTTGCAGTACAGACACATGTTGTGTTTTTAATGTATGCACGTGCTTTCATCGTGCGAGCCGGGTTTTACTTTTATCCCCATGGGTCTATTTTTGAAGATCACCTTGACATCAGATGTGAATAAAATATGCCAATTCATATTATATACACATTTGTGTTTAAGGTTAAATTATTGTCTTCCGTTGAAGTGCTGGACATTGACTCCTGCAGGGAGGGCAAACTGTCATGAAAGCCTGGTTCGCATTCTGCTGGATTCTGCTGCAGCCCCCCACAACTCTAATCTCTCCTCGTGTCTCCTCCCCTCCGTCCCTTTTTTATCGTTTTTTTTTTCTTCTTTTTTTCTTTCTTTCTTTTCCCCCAGCTTGGGAGCTGCAGCGAGCATCGGTGGGCGAACGAGCTGCAACAGAATATTGCAGTGTGGCATCACCATGGCAACGGCCATGGTTCTTGACACCTATAATGCGGAGAGCAGGACTGTTGATTCATGGGACAAAAATAACGGGTTGGGGGACCTACTTCATTATTTTCGTATATGCAGAGAAAGTTTTAAGCATCTGTGTAGGATTAAGTGCACTGGGACGTACAAACCTGTGAAGTGTGTGTGTGTGTGTGTGCGTGTACGCGTGTGTGTATGGGTGTGTGTGTGTGTGGGTGTGTGTGGGTGTGTGGGGGGAGGGTGTACGCGTGTGTGTAGGTGTGGGGGTGTGTGGGGGGTGGGGGTGTACGCGTGTGTGTGCACGTAGATGGCTATGCTGCTTATTTTTAACCAAACTCACAGATTTTGTCTTAGCTTCACTGCCTCCACTGCCCCCACCTGTATGCACTTAGAGGAGGAAAGTGAGGGAGGGGAAGGTCGAGTGCTCACAAGAATGCACTCACCTGTTCCTGATGTCATATCTCTGTAGTCGCATGGCAAAGTTTGCCTCTCTATTCACATTTACTGTAGCAGTTTTCTTCCTTTGTGCTGGGGAGGTCATGGCATGTTTATAGCATCCAGGATTTGGGCTTTTATTAGGAAAATCATTCATACCTCTTGCATATTTAGGTTAATATAATCCCTAATTTTTATATTTTGTGTGATTAGTCTAAGAGTGGTTTTGGGGAGACAACTATGAAACAAAATACACAAATTATTTTTTCAGAAACATTTTAAAAATTGATTGTGTGACATAACCCTTGGTTCTTTGGTAACAGAATGAGGTGTTTCTGCACCGTACTGGTTGAGCTCTGTCTGTGGCTCCACCCACTGTCCACCGTCACAGCTAACCAGGCCCTCTCATTCTAGGCAGGTTTCTTTCCGAGCACATGCAAAAAGGGAAGTGTTGGTGAAGCACTGCAGTCTGTTATCAAAGAACTTGGGATTACATTAACTAACCTAATGTTCTTTTATGCAGCACAAATGTCCAGAACTGATACACCGCGGATCAGTCGGCGATGTCCGAGTATGTTTAGTGCCCTTGGGAATAATTTACATCAATTGCGGGTCCCTGCATCGGATGGTTGCCAAATGCATTTTTATTTGTGAAGATACGCGGCTCCATATAATGCATGTGATGACATAAAATGATGAAATGTTTCATCTTCAAACATGGCAGCCACTGTCTTTTACCTGCCTGCCCCGTCCAACAGCAACCTTTTCTCACTTACATTTATCTGAGTGCTCTTCCAGCCTTGCCGTGGGACTCTCTTGGTTTTCCCCCAGGTTTCAGGTTTTCTCACATTCAATTCTTTGTCTTTTATTTAATTTTTTGTTTGTTTTTTTCTCCCCTCAATTGACTTTTTTGGGGAACTGAATCTCACTCCTTTCACACCACTCCTTTCTCAGATTGTTTATTTTTTCGTTTTGTTTTTTGCTGCCTCGTCTTAAGCCAAACCTCCATTTTTATTTGATTTTACTCTACTGCTCTATTCAGTGGATGCTCAACCAGCATGCTGTATAAACAGAAGAGGGAAGGTGGGACAGACGTGACATTGGATGAGATTATTTCTCCCTCTCTGTGCGTTTTGTTTTGGCTGTACCTTGTCAAATGAAGTGAACAATTCAAAGTTAAACCTGGTTAACCAAAGTGATGTACTGCACTAAAAGGGACCAAACAAAACATAAATAAGAACAGAATTGAACAAAGGAGTATCAAAGCAGAGATGAAACATTCTACTGATGTTTGATGAAGAATAAACGTGGATGGCCTAAACTTATAACAAAATACTACATTTATTTACTTTCTGCTTTTCAAAATTATTACTGCAAAGAAGCTGTGCAGTAATAAAGATTAAAAATAGTCAGAGAAACATAATAAAGCTTGTGGCATATAAAAAAAAACAAAAAAAACTTGAGACTGCAATTGCTGCCAAAGGTGGTTCAGCAAAGTATTCAGCAAAGGCTGTGAATAATTGCGTAAATTTGAATTTTCTATTTTTTTATTATTATTATTTTATATTCCACATAATTTTTGACTACCTTAAAACATATAAAGTGTGAAAAAATTAGTGACTATGGTGATTTCAATTTCAATTTCACTGGACTCTTATTGGGCCTTGTAGGGCCCTGAGTGCATGCCCACTTACCCCTTACATTAATCCGTCATGCTTTTAAACCCCTCCAGACTATTACATCACTACATTTGCCATTGTGCTTCATTGGGCCTGAAAGACAATTGTTCATCACCCAAGGCTCCTGGATCATTGGGCAAAGATTCCCTTGGAGGATGTTTTGATACCATTTTTACTCATGCCAAAGGTTGAAGGCAAAAATGTAAGAGGCAATTCCACACATGAATGATCTGAAGAAGATTTGCCGTTGGCATCACACAAGACATGTGGTAAAATTCACCATATATTCTCTGTTTTCCATATGTTTCAGACACTGTGAAGGGGGCTTCCCTGGATAAAATAGCTTTTACTCTAGTGCCCTGAAATCCAATGCTGTTTTTTCCTGCAGAAAGTCAAGTCTCTATTTACTGTATAATTTTTTCGGTGAGAGAAAGGAGCCTGTCGCTTCCCTTTTTGACACCAGAAGCAAATCCATGTTTAAGGCTACTGGTTTATGCAGACTGAATCCTGGTGCTTGTTGGACTTCCTTGGATAGCTACATGTCAAACACGTAGTTGTATAGGTGGTTTTGTACTTGGACAATTCATTTATTGTAATAGCTAGCTGGAATATTACACGTTTTATTGTTTTAGGTAGGCATTTTTTCCACATTTTTGTCATTAACTTTTATCTTTTTGCTGATATTCTGTTGACTTGTGACTTTGACTAGAACTAATACAACAAATTTGCTATAATTTCAACTTGAACAGCAGTTTTTCTCCTGGCTTATTTTGTTTCAAGGACTGGATAATCTTATGTCCATTTTTGGCATCATAGTGAGTGGTTATGCTGATTTCCTTGTTTTTTTTATGTTACGGGGCTGTTCATTAGAACTGAATGGTGAAATGATGAAAATGCCAAGCAATCTCTGATAATACATACATGGAGAAGCTAATAATGTGCAGCTGATTTGAACAATCTGTGCTATATGAAGGTCATCGTGAAAAAAAGCAATTCGACTGATAACTCCAAAAATTTGAGATTACTATTTGTAATTTTGTCTATGTCTCTTTAAATTAAACATTCCACTTTGCAAATATGTTTTAAAGTAATATTTGTAATAAGAAAAACGAAAATAAAATTATTAAATATAATTTAGTATAATTGGTCCCTCATATTTTAACTGTTCTGTACACTTGCACGGGCTCCCCAGTGGAGCTTTAGTCGAGAGTTAGTGGTGTGAAGGTCATCAGGCTCTTATCGGTCATCACTGTCTGTCAAAGCAGGTGGGGAAAGGACTTCTGTATACATCGTATTCAATTCAGTTGGTCTTTAATCAGAGTTTTTGAAAAATGTAGCTGGTGTCTGCCAAGAAATATGCATGGAGATTCAGTTCAGTCCACTCCAACTCCTTCAGAATGTGCAAAGGTTTACTCAAGAGTAATTGTATTCACAGTAAAAGACAAGAATGTGTTATGACGAACTCATAAATTATTTATTTGGTGGAATGAGGAACGTCTCCGCAGCATCACTCATGCAGCTCCAACAGTATTAAGGTGATGCTAAAATGGGCTTTGAGCCTTCTTTGTTAGAGTTAAGCAAAGCACTGACTGAGATCAATGCCTTTTCAAAGTAAACTGGGTCATTAAGGGATAACCACCACCCACCTAGAGCTCATCCCATCGACCACTTCTGGAGGAAGAAACGATTGGAGGGAGAGAACAAAAGCATTGAGTACATAGACCTCACACATTCTTGGTGGTTTGTATGAATGTGTGAACATCTGAGTGTTGGTTCCTGTAGGGATTCCTCTGGATTATTTCATCTATAGTAGGGATGCTCTGACTCCTTATGTGGTTGTATTTGAATTCAGTAAGCGTGGTCAAAAATACATAATTCTCAATGATCTTGGTTGTTGTTGCTTCAGTTTATAGTTATAAAACTCCAAACCCTCCTCAATTTCCCTAAGTTCATAAGAAAAAAAATTTCCAGCAGTTTTTCATATGCTGCTTGAAGAAGAATGAGTCAAAGATGGAATAACTTTGGTTGCTTCAAACCTGACCCTGACATTTAATGTATTTGAGCACAAATCTTCAGAAATCTCTAAACTTTCTCGCTCGTTGTCACAAATAGTGCTGATCTTTGAAAATTCAATATTTTCTGTCTGTAGTAAAGTAGATATTGATATTTGAAAACGTGTGCATTAAAGGATTCTTAAATTTTGGTTTGTTGGTTATGGCTTAGGAGGAGAAACCACATGTATCACCGTTACCACCACGTCAGTGAATTCTCTCATTTTACCTAGGTGGCATCTTCATAAGAGATATCCCAACAGATGTTAATATTTATGCAGTTTAATCAGAATCTCATTAATTTAGTTGGAACTGTTAAAAATTAACTTTATTTGTTTTATTTGGTCCCTGAACTACTGAAAATAAGAGCCTTTCTTATTCACCAATGCAGACGAGATTGGGTCTCTATTCTCTAAACTAAATTATACAAACAACAATTACAGAGTAATGCTGTAGAGGGTGGATGTCAGAAAATTAGCTGTGATTACAATCTCCTTATCAAAGCCAATGCGATCAGTGTTAGCATAAAATAAGCTGGATATGTTGACCTCAAATCTGTTTCCTATGTAAGACTTCTGGTTATCCAGCCAACTTGATAGATTCGAATTTTCTGACAACTTCATAACAATTTCAAAAGTTATACCGAGAATATTTGCAAGGTTATGGTTTCTAGCTTTGTTACAACGCTCCCATCTGTCTTGCAAAACACAAGAAGTTATGTTATGTGCTTAGCTTGCAGCCTTATCAGTCAATCACAGAGGAAAACACTCTCAAGACTCCTTTGGCGGTTCAGCATTTGTTGACACCATAGCTGGTAAATTGGTCATGTGGTTGTGCATGACTGAGTCTGTTCAATTGAATCTGTCGAAAATGGATTTCGGTGGCAGCTTTTGCCTCATCTTACCTTTTCTCCACCACGGCTGCCAGCGACTATGATGTGCAATGTTGTTTCTCTCACTCTCTCCTTCACTCCTTCTCTCTTGACTTCCTGCATAATCAAACATGAAAAAAAAATTGCACAAGCAGAGAAAAATTCTCCTGACCTCCATTCAGACCTTCATTTTGCCATTTTTTCCCCTTTTTGCTGTGCACCCATTTTTCTTTGCTCTTTACAACAATCAGCAGTTGCAATACAATAGCTGATTGAGCTTGGAGCTGATTAGGTAGCTTTCAACTGTAAAGTGGTAGCAATGTGAATCATTTATGTGTTTGCTCTACAAAACATGTCCAAATATTAAGGTTTATTTAAATAGAAATGTTTTTGTCTCTTCAAATTAAACCTGTTTGGACACTGATACACAGTTTCTCTAAAGCCGTCAGTCAATTCCTGCTCTCACAGTCCCCCCAGCTCACATATAGTCACAGATAGCATGCAAAACATACACAAAATGCTCCAGGTAGTCAAATATACAGTATGAAACAATGAGACCTGCTGGATTGCTAGAAAAATGCACTTTACTACTGCTTGCACAAAGTAGCAGAGCTGCCTCAGCAGGATGAGCATCGGAATACAAATGCATTCATTTAAGTAGAAGACCTTGAGCCTTGGGCATACTGTAGACTTCACACTCACAGTATAGGACGCCCAAAATGGCAGGGACTGGGAAGGAGTGACAGGAGACTCAAAGAGACTCAAGGGAGACCACGAGAGGAAGGGACAGTGGGAATAAGAGGACATTGTAAAGGAAAGAAGAAAACTGTGCTGCACTAACGACTAGAAAGAGTAATACAGAAGATGTGAACAGCTACCAGGAGACTGAATAGGCTAAAATTGGAGAAAATCAGATATCGCCATGAGATAGAGATGGACACATTAGGGAGGATGAAGTTGACAGTATAGTGTTTGATGAGAGACAGTGTGAGAGGGAGAAAAGGGGCTGTTATAGTTACTTATTACACTGCCAAGGGTGACATTGATTAGCGCTTGCCTGGGAGCCTATGAGCCAGCAGTCAACAAGAAGGTCAGATAATTAAATCCAATGCTGCTGCAGCAGCCAGGCGCTCCATCTGGCCTTCATCGAACTTAGAAAATATATGCAGATGTTAACTACATTTTAGCACATGGACAGAGAGAAAAATAATGTCCAAGCTGGTGAATGTGCATGAAGGGAAAATAATCAGTTTCAGTAAAAGCCACTCTGTGGTTATAAAGCCTGATAGTAGCGACACGCAGGATAAGAAACCATGCACCTGCATCTAAATACATTCATGCATGTTTTTAGACTGTGGAAGGAAACTGGCGTATTCAGAGTGAGACAGCAGATACAATTTCAAACTCAGGACCATCTTGCTACAAGGCAACAATGTTGACAGCTTCACCACTGTGCAACCACTGATAAAGACTGGACCATTCAAGTTCAACTAAGTGCTGAAAACAGAATGAAATTCAACCAGGAGAATCCAAAACTTAATGAATGCAAGGGGGTATAAGTGGAATCCCATTTATTTTTTTCCTTTTAACAGAGTGCACATCTGTTCCTGGATTTTTTTTTACATTTTTTTTTCAGGCAATGAAGTATTTGATTTTGTTCTATATTTCTTTTTAAAGCTGAGAGCCTGTATTTTAATTCAATTATATTGCACTTTTTTGTAATTGTCTTTTTTTGTAAAGTGTTATATAATGAATGAGAAAACCATGAATAATTTGTTATTTCATGTCGTTGTCCAGCGTGTTCTATGGGTTGGGGATTTTCTATTTTGACCTAGAAATCATTAAGCTTGATTTTAAGAAAATCTGTAACATTTTGAACTGCAAAGCTCCTGGGCCTAAGACATCTTCCACAAGCTGGATTTAGTTGTTGTAGCTGGTGGCAGCATACATCAGTCTTGGCGAGAGGAGAACACATACATTATACAACAAGCTAAAAGGCATCCAAACAATAACCAAATAGCTAAACAGTTTTATATAGCTAAGCAGGTTTTACAGTCCTCCTCATTTTACTATTATTGTATATTGCATTATTTGTCCAATCATTGAGTCATACCTGATGGCTAACAAAGTCTTAGAGGAAAACTTCACGTCTGTGCAGGGTTCCATTTTCTCCGTCAGTTTCCATCTGATGTATGTTGTGAATATTCTGCAAGTCTCTCATCAGTTTGGGACATGACATTGTGACAGATGTGTTGCAGCCAATCTGAGTGATGTAGTCGGTGTTTCTGTGTGTGAAACCGTCATCTCTCTGCTGAAATACTGTGATTTTGTTGCCTGTCATATTTATAGACAACTCTTCAGAGAGCACAAAGCCTTCCCCCACCCCCTTTTTTTTCTTCTTTTCCCTCATTTTGAGTGAACCGAAGTGAATTTGACCCAGTTGAGTTTCTTTGATCTTAGCTTGCATTATTTTTTTTTTCATACCAACATCTGCACACTTTTTCCACACCATTTAAAACGTCGTTATGGTATTGGTTGCAAAAAATGCCAATTTTAAATAGAAAAGTGTGGATAATTGTAGTGAAAAGAAGGTAGATCAGTGGGTCTGAGAAAGAATTGTAATAGAAATTTTGTAAATCAAATTACAATAATAAAAAGGTTACAGAGTTAAGAAATTTGTACCTTACACAGAGATATGAAGATTTGTGTATATTATTCAAGATTAAGAACTATTTGAAAAGTCCAGTAATATATTGTCAGTGGAAGCTAACATAATCATTAATTAAATTTGTGATTACATAAAATGATTTGAATGCTTTAACCAAGTAAAAGCTAGAAAAATGAGACGCAAATTTTAATAGAAGAGTTAATAAACTAATTTCTCTCTACAAACCTCTGCTAAAGGAGAGAAGTTTTATGATCTAAAAATTGAATGTTCACATATTGCTATCTAACTGATTAAAGAGCTAGCTTTTATCACAAGCTTATTATTCTCAGAGGAGTTTTGAAATTGGACTTCTATCAGCAAATTTTCACTTGTAATAACTAACATTTTCAGGGAGTTAAAAAAGGGAGAAAAAAACTAACTGAACCATTCTGACCTGTAAGTTTTCAGGACTGGAACCACCACTAAATAAAAAATAGAGCACCTTTCTGTTGTCTGAAATTGGGCTGCTGACTCACCTTCTAAACTGACTGGACTTCTGCTCAGGCTGTTCCTATGCTCCCTTTTTTGGCTTGGATTATGACAAGGAATTCATGGAACAGACTGTGACCTTGACCAGATTGTGGGGTTAGCCAGCTCCAAAAAGATTTCCCAGTTGGTCTTGGAGGAGAAATATGCTTTTAAGTAATTTTTCAAATGCAGAAAATTGACTTTTTTGAGCAACAAACATACTCATTCCACAGACTCACGTATAATGAATCCAAAGTCTAAATGTCTAGACTACTACTCAGATTTTTTCAAAACTCACAAAATTTCTACAATAGCAAAAAAAAAAAAAAAAAAAAAACAAGGTCATTTATAAATCTGAAATTGCAACAGAGGGCTATTCAGACAAATGTTTTTGAGCACAACGATTGTCAAGTTTCTAAAAACATTCAAGAGACTGTACTTTGTTACCTGGAACAATAAGACACGTGTTCGGGCACGGTTATTTGGAAATAAGAAAAGTGTTTCAAATAAACAGAATATAAATCAGAAGCTTTTGTGAGCCCTTTCAACACTCAAAGATTCAGCTTAAGATTCAGACAATGTTTGACTGTGGGTGTTTTCTTACTGCTAATAATTTTTCATTTCTCATATTTCAGTGAACTGCTCATACTTGTGGTGGTCATCTGAATGCAATAAGCTGTCTTCACGCCAAGTTTCAGCTTTCTCGCATTTCTCCTTAATGTGTCAGCTGCCACGTTTGCCTTACTCAAACCCCCGGAAGCACAAAGAGTAGAAAGAGATTATGAGTGCTTTGGATCAATACGATCTGAAAGTGCATGGTGGGAATTGAGGCCGTTAGCCATATATTTGTATTTCAGCTTTGCCAATCCAAGGACAGTATAGCTTCTTTCAAGCTTTCTTCCTTTTTTGTTCAGTCAAGTTATTATTTCTTTGTCATAAAGATATTTCTCACTTTGAAGGAAACTGCCGAATTAGAACCATCTCTGTCTTGCGCATACCTTTTCTCTTCTAAGTTTATGTGGACACAAAGGCATGTTGGCAAGCTTGTTGCACAGATTCAGAACTTAAAATAAGAGTTTGGAAATTCCAGTCATTGATGATAAATTACCTGTTATGTGCGAACGACCAGTTTCTTTCTGTGTTAAATCATCTGATTGCTTCACTGTGGTGCATTGCACATCATCAGCTGCAGCGACGCAGGCGTTCTCTGTGTGAGATCTGAATGGTGAAATGTGCCACTGTGGATTAGTGAGGGCGCAGCGACGCAGAAGAGGTGTTAGGAGTGCATAAAGGAGAGAAAAAGCAAGAGGGTAAGAGAGTGAGGTGATGAGAGAAGGTTTGTAGATGAGGAGATAGCACGGATTAGATCTTTGAATGCTGTAAACAGGATCCACTGATTACCTTGATAGTGCATCGTATGTTTTCATAAATGCATTACATTTGTATTTTTACATTTTTACAGAGGTGTTGCCATCCATCACAGCTCCTATTCTTCACATACCCACCCAGTCTGCCTCACTGCCAGCCATCTGTCTAGTAATTAACCTGACTGATACACTCTGCCTGTCCTGAAAGCCTTACCACATCTTTGTGTGTGTTTGTGCATTTGTCCGCTTGCCTGCCTGTGCACTCACATATATAAACTCTGATCTTAATGGGTGTGTACTTATCAGACAATATCCTGAGCTCTCAACTTCTCATGGAGCACTGCTGAGTCCATCATGTGAAATGGAATGAGAAGCAGAAAGGCAGAACCACAAAAAGACTTGGCTAGCCATCTGAATTTAAAGGCTGGTCAAGGAGAGCAAGAGCCTGTAGGCCCATTGTTTCTGTGGAGGAGATTCAGTAAGAATTTTGGCTTGTGTATTTTTGCAAGTGTAGGTAAAAATGTTGGGAAAATTGCCACCTGTTGCCACATTTGAACTTTTTGGGCTAATGATTTAATGGTGGTGGTGAATATCACCCAAGACACACTGTTCCCACCATCAAATATGACGGTGGGAATGCATTTCATCATTAGTCATATGAATACTGCTCACAGTTGAAGGAAAGATGGATGAATATAAAAATGAAACTATATGCCAGAAGCAGGTAGAGATATACCCAGAAACTGAATGCAATTCAATTAGATGTCATGCTTTTCAAATGCTTATTTTCAAATTATTTTAAAAGCCATGCATCATGTTTCTTCATCTTCACAAATATGCTTTATCTCTTAAAATCCAAAGGAAATAGAATTCATAAAATAAGTTTCTTGGTGTCATGTCCAAAATGTGAAAAGGTACAAAGGTAAGAAGAGATATTTTATCATCCACTAAATGCACATGAAACATGAATTTGTCTTCGGCTTCTCACCAGAAAAGAACATATTAATAATCCTAAATAAATAAGTACATGCATGACTCCCTAAATAGCGTCATGGACGTGATATATACATCTATGAATGAGAGAGAACAGAGCTGTTTCAGCTTTAACAGCTGCTGTTTTTATACGTCTGTACAAAGCGAGGGAGAAATAGAGAGAAAGATGCTTCTGCAGTGAGGAGTCAAGTTACAAAAAGCCATTCATGAGTTACATTACCTTGTTAATTCTCCCCATTATTTTTGAAATTGTATATTGTAATTTACATGAACAGTTCTATGACCATTACAAACCACTAAACAAATAGTGGTTTGTAATATTTTGCTTTAAATATATTTCAAATAAAAATGTGTTTTGAAAAGATCTGGGTCTTTAGAATGTGTTCCAGCACTCTCTCATTCTACGCATGTGGGCATGATGTTTTTCAATGTAAAAAAAAATTAAAAAAATAAACATGGACAGTTTGCGTGACTTTGAAAGACGTACGTTTATCGATTTGTGTTCCGATTAAACGTGACTGCCATGTCCTCAGAATGAGATTCAGGTAGCCGCAAGAGCCTGATTGGACTAGAGGATCAATAAGGTGGCAGAGAAATGGAGAGGCAGAAGATGGGAGTGTGCATGAAAGACAGAGGGAGAAAGTGTGAGGTATATTTGCTGTTCTTCATTACACCTATAAAAGAAAAGAAATGAGAAGTGGCAGCGAGGGAGTGGTAACATTTTGTTGCAGCTACGGTCCAGCTCAGCCCTCAAGTACTTTGCATTAAGCCCTTTTTCAATTTCGATTAAAATGCTACAAAAATAAAACACATCTTGACCTCATCTGTTTCAATTGTGAAACACAACCTTTCAGCGGTAAGACAACAATGTGTATGACAGGACAAACGGATGCGCTGACTCCCATATGTTCAGTGAATTCATACTTCACATGTTTAAATATTTTAGGAAGATCTGGAAATAAAGTTAGAAGATTCCAAATGTATTCCTGCAGGGGAGAGACAACCCATCAGAGGACCTATCTGCTTAAAGAAGCTGGGTATAATTAGCAAGGCTTTAGGTTTTAATTAATCCTTTTCAATCAGATGAGAAATTCTACCTTTCATTATGAAATTATTTCATCCAAGGTCACATGTTGTCTTTACATTTATTCATCTTATTTTGTACTTGTACTTGAAAGCATTAATTCTGTGTTCTTACTTTCTTAGTCTTATGACATGACTTGCTTTGATAAACCTCGCAAAATACCCCTTGAACTTTTATGTACTTTTTGGGATTGCACTGGTACATGGTATCCCAGCACTGAGTTGTGCAGGTCTCCTCTTAGGATTGAATTATCAACAATGACATTTCCATCAGTTGTAACTCGTTTTCTTGTTTGATTTGTACTCTCCTCTCGATACCGTCACCCCATTGTGTTACCATACCACCGTGATCTGCATCTGGCACAACAGTCCTGAGAAGAGAATAGGAATAATAGACCCTCTGCTTTCCACATCACTCCAATCACAATTGTGCCTGTAAGGGAATGCGTCAGCCCTGCAGTGCCCTCCAATGGTGGGTCTATGTCCAGGGAGGAAGTAGCAGCACCTGGTGATAGTCCCCGCGGCCAAACTCCACCAGCTGAGCCCTGAAAACAAGCACCATCTGACCATCTGATGATAATAATAATATCTCTGTCACACTGCCAGCTCCATGTGGCAGGAGTATCAGAGAGAGGCTATTACTCTGCTTTGCCAGAGTTCCCTTATCATCTCTCCCCTGTTCGAGGGGTTGATGTCGCATTTTGTGAAAAAAAAAAAAAAAAAAGATTTCTGTGGGGATGCATAGGTGTGGAAAAAACACAATGCAGCTGGACTTCTAATAGGTTTTGGGTTTATGTGCATTTTTATAGAAAATACATAATTATGAAGTATCTACTTTCATGTCAAAAGATATAGATGAAGATACGATGCTTCACTTCACGAAAACATCATGCCTAAGGCTAAGATGCTACAGATTTTGGAACAATGCTGTTATCGCTCCATGCCCTGTCATTATTGACTAAAAAATTAATTCAGGGGGAAAATGATTCAACTCAAGCAGCTCTCTGATTAGATGCTTCAGACTGCTGCCGTTGTGCAGATTCACACCCTCAAATCTCTCTTAGACACTTGCTAGAGGTTATTGCTACAAAGTTGCCTCAAGTCTGAGGGCAAATTGGGTTAAATTATCATGAATCATTCTTATCGCAAACCACAGGACAGATTTCCTAAACTGTGAAATTAAGACATGGGTGCATGTCATAAATGTCCTTTTAGGATATCCACAGCAGGATAGATCTTCCACAACTGTAGTGATCAACAAACACCAGCACATCTGACTCACTTTAACTCAAAGCTATTCTGTTTTTTGTAAAATTTGGTCAGATATTGTATGACTTAATCTTAGTAAATTCCCAATCAAAAGAATCAACAGATGTTTATCAATTATCTTGAGATCTCAACTTTAACCAATTGGTGAACCTATTTAAAGTTATTATGGCGCTGTAGACGACTAAGTGCATGGTGCAAAGCTCAGCATGTTTAAGTACGGATCTTTCTAAATACTATTTCTGAAAAGAAAGTCCCATGAGTACATTTCAATGCCAGATAAAAGTTAGTTCTATGCCTCTGAGGCACCGACAACTCCATGCTCCTAAACAAATTATGAAAAGTCAGTTTTTTGCCAACTCAGGGTTGTTTTCATGCATTAGGGTTAAATCTAAGGCCATTGTGTGGTGTCAGCAAGTCTGCAATATTCTTAGAAAATGGCTAATCTAACAGTGTAATGCATTATACGGCACACATTGCAGCTTTTTATGTTACCTCCAATAGTGTTTGTCCCATTATTCTAAAAACAGAGCAATGCTCTTAAAATGAGGGAGCAGAAAAAAACAAAAACACACACACAAAAAAAAACACACTTCAACACAAGATGCAGTTTCTCTACAGAGTGTTTGTCGTGAGCTTTCACTTCCTCCTCCTTCACTAGGAACACCATGTCTGCTCTGCCCTTAACAACTGGAACAGAACAAGACCTCACACCTGTGAAAGAGAGCCGATGGCTTTCTCTAGAGTCCAAACAAAAATAGTGCTTCTGTCTGTCTGTCTGTTTCAGGCTTTCCTGTTTACTTATCAGTTACCTTTATCTTTATTCCTTATGTATCTTGGTGCCAAGGACGCACATTCCACTACAATGATCAATACCTGGCTTCTCTGTCCTATCTGAGACCATACATCACCATGCTTCACCTCCACACCAATCACCCCTGATTGGAGCAGTTTCAGCAGTGTTGGCAGTGACTGTTTAGTGTCCTTGGGGAGGCAGGCAGTGGTGGGGCAATGAGGGCCGAAGTAATTGATGATTTCTTTCTTTTTTTTTTTTCTTTTTTTTTTACTTTTAAGTTGTCAACTTGATGCTGCTGTAGCAAAATAATGACAAAGTGGTAGACTGTACATAAATACTGCTTTACCTCACATACATGCACATTAGCCATTGTGAAATAAAAAAATCCTATTTATCTTAATTTTACCCGATTTCGGTAAACTGTACTGCTGGGTAAATGTAAAGAGCGTTAGTATTGCTGCGCCTAGTATCATATTGTGACGAGGTGTCACAGGTCTGGAGTGAGCATGCTCTGAGTTGTTCTTTCTCACTGGACTCTGGTTGCCAACCATAAGGTATTGTGTTTGTCAGAGCCAAACTTTAGCTAGGCGAAGAGACACCCCTGGGAATATCTTACTCACCCAAGCTGGATATGCGTGCGCACACGCGAGTGCTTGCGAGGAACTGACAGGGCTGTCATTTTAGGCCAATGGTGTTGAACTCACTGTGTCAGCTCCTTCAGGCAGCTATTGGTCTTCCTATCATTTTACTCTCCCCTACTTACCCTCAGTGTGGTGAACTGGTCACGTTCTTGTCACCAGTCTCTGCTGACGTGTGTGCATAGAGCAGTTGGGCAGTGGAAGGTGTTGTTGCAATTGTCTCCGCATAGCTGTGCCTGAGTGAAAATTGGGGGTAGGCAGGCATTTGTAAAATTTATTCGAGTGAATGCTTCCTTTGTGTATTACGGAGCGCTTGCACTTCACTTTTGTATCCCTGCATCATTAGGTCTCTCCCCAAGGTTGGGCCTAAAAAGCTGGACCCTACAGGATATAGATTGAGAGCCGAGGCGAGAAAGTGGAGAAAGGACAGGAATAAGGGGGAGGAAAAGGTAGTGCATGCACGAAAAGAACACAAGATAGTTCAATAAGTTCAAAAAATATACTGACTTCTCATAATGTGTCGATAGGAACCCTACTAGAAAAATAAGACGTCAATTAGGATGACAGAAAGATGATTTACAAAAGGCAATAAAAGGTGAAATGTGGAAGAGATGAAAATAGAAGAGATCAAGTTGGAGGGACAATCTGGTGTGGAACAAACTACACCAATAGTGTAAAATGAAAACGTCTCTGAAATTTTTCAAATTGCTGATTGTCATGTAATTTTATTTTAGTAGTTTGTGATTTATTTTTACTTGACCTGTTAATCAAAGTTATAAATGTGACCTGACACGGACGTCAAATCTTTTTCAACTATTCAAATTAGGAAAGACATGAGAAGAACTAATTCAAATAGAGGCAGCTGTGTGTTGCTCTTCATAAGACATGAGTCTCTAAAGTTGCTTGCATATCCAGTCAGAGCAATAATTTAAAGCGCTGAATTAATTAAAACTGGTAAACAAGGCTGGATGGAGCTCAGCAAAGAAATGTAAGCATCTGGAAAAGTATTGCAATTTACTTTACAGAAAAATCAAACACCACTCCTAAGACTCTGTCACAAACTGTGCGATGGATGCTGTGGTTCACTTGAGAATAGCACCACCAATTACGTAGCGACAACACAGAGCTAACGGCAATTCTGAGCCTCAAAGGACTCAATTACCGCTGTTGGCTTGCTTGGACGGGAGGACAAATAGACAGAAAAAGACATTTTATGTCAGATTTCTAAAATGATGGTTTCCTCTTTGTTATCCCATATGAAACACGGGTCTTCCCAGACAATTTGCACTGTGTGTAATTTCAGACAGTAACAGTTTGAGCGGTTTTCTAAGAGCATGTTTCTTCTTACTGAAAAAAACAAAAAGCTTGTGGTTTTATTGCTTGTTGTTTTGACTTCCCTTTGTACTGTGACTGAAAGTGCAAGCAAATGAAGCGACTCTGTGAACATGTCCTTGCACGTGGCAGGTTCAAGTGCAGTAAGTCTAGCTGTTCAATTAGTGTTTAATATGTCAGGTTCTTTCTCCCAGCCTCCTGAGAAGGACTACATGATATACTGGCTTATTCTTCTCTCCAACAGCATAAACAGGCTTGGAGTGAGAAAGGGCGGAAATTATTTCCTGACACTCAAGTCAGTTTCTGGCATGCATTTGTTTGACAAAGGATGATGGGAAATGTAGTGGAGCAGGTAAAATGGAAAGAGGTTATTACTGACATAACGATGCTGGGCTTTTATGTCGGTGCATTGTGCTCCATAATTACTATGGCGGGTTTTACAATAAAGGGGAGCAGCACCAAAGGTCATTTTAGTATTAAACCACATCAAAAATTATCGCCTTTGGGGGTTGAGGGGGAGATTGAAGGAATGAAAATGAGCTGAGAAAAAGAGAAGTGAGTGCAATAATGAAGGAACTAGATTGAAAAGGTCATCAAGGAATGTCAGATATGGCATTAGAGTGTTATAGTAATTCTGTAAATATGAAACATGCAAAATGAAATGAGATGTTTTATCATTTGTCTTTTCATATGCCACATTGAATTCCATTCAGTTTATTTGCAGTGTACCGGTTTGCAACAAAAGTCTCCTCAAGGCACTTTACAAGACAAGTAGGTTCAATTTATATCCAAAACATAATCAATTTCATGATTGCACTGATAAAAATAGAAGGAAATAAAAATAGCTTATGATATTCTTATATTGAACTTCTCCAACTAGTGATGTAAAAGAATATTGTTGGCTATTTTTTGTTCTTGGAATCCTCCTCAGACACTGACTTAACTACAACTGCTGAAGCTGTTTCTTTGTTCCTTGCATTGGTACACCAGAAAAAGTGTGCTGCCAAAACCAGACACATTGCTATTTAAAGTATTTGTCTTCTTGCTGATTATTCTGTTTTGCCTTTTTTTTTTTTTTTTTTTTTTTGTCAGACTTGAGTGTCTTTTAGCTCGTCGGAGTAATTACAAAATCTGAGTAAACACAAGAAGCAGTTTTCAAATAATTTCATTTGGGAAGGAAAACTATTTCTCCAAACTAACCTTTCTATGAAGTTGGACCAGAACTCTCCCAGGGACGGCTTATTTTTTTTCCCCCAGCATTTTTTCTTACACTTACAGGTATCATAAACACCTTAACTGGGGCAACTGAGATCCCAGGCACTTTATATTGTTCTGGGTTATTTTATGACCTCATGGATCAGTCATCAGAAAAACAGTCACCTTTTCTTAGATAAGTAGCATGACCAATGTACATTAATGCTATTCCAGATTACTATTGCAACCTTTAACTTAGTCAGATAAACATTTGATCTGAGATCAACGAACTTGCCCTTTAAATACAAGAAAAACATATATTCCGGCACCCAGCTGCACCAAAATATTAAATGAACTAGAAATGCACCCATAAAAAATGAGCAGAATCACAACACCATCTTAATGAGTTTAATTTAGTTCAACAAGACCCAAAAACATTAATTGTATGTCTTTGACGTTACTCAAATTAACCAATAAAGTGGTTTTATAGCATTAAAGCAATGGCGGTTTCCATGTTATATTTCTCTTTAGTAAAGACAGATTATTACAGCAGCTCATAATTTTACGAAGTATCTAATACCAAAAACGTCAGACACTAATAACGAAGTCACGGGAAAGTTTACAAATCTTTTTGAGGGGCTTGATAAGTGCTAATTGTTTTTCGGCCATCTTCATAATTCTGGTCCTACCTTAGACACAAACACAGGACAGCGACGGCAAATTGCTCACCTCCCACACGAGACATTCAGTTGAAATGTCTGACTATATTTATATAATTGAATGTAAATTGCAGCCAGAGCATCTTCAGTCAACGCTTTTTAGCCCTGAATTAATTAGTTAAAGAAATGCATCACTTCGCTGTGTTTGACAATCCACTGCATTATCTACTGTTCTAGAAAACCTGTGAATCAGATGTTGACTTAAAGTTTTGAGAAAATGTCTAGTCAACACCATAGTAATAACATGAATGATATGAAAGTAAAACTGTCTTTATTTTTTCTGCTCTTATTTTCTTCATGTGTTTGTGGCTTAACGGCTTGCAACTTAAAGCAAAAAGCTGTGCAAACTGTTTCCATCCATGAGACTGCATGAGCAAGTTTGTATCTGCATGCAATGAATGCAGTCTGCCATGTGATCCAGGACAGAAATGAAGCAAATAGAATGTACATTACAGTTGCCAAAAATGGAGGAATCCCCTGCTTTTTGAATTCCCTCTACATCGTTACAAGTACGAGGTGATTGTTATTGGGAAAGTAAATATTACAAAGAAAATTGCAAGAGCTCATAAATTTAAAAACACGGTGTGAAGTGATTACGTCAGTTTGTATGAGGTACTGCATTGTAGAAAAACTTTCAATCATTGGCCTCAGTTCTGAAATACTTATCAGCAAACCAAAGAAATCAAAGTCAGTGTCCCATAGGAACATTTAGCAGTTAACGTATTTGTATTTTCCTGTACTAATTTTAAAAAGTGGCACCAAAACCATACAGACAGGACTTCCAGCTACCGCAAAGCTCTTCTCTTCAGAAAGAAGGAGAAAGGTGGATATCTCACTTGCACTTAATTGAATTTCTCACCTGAAATAATGTAAAGCATAATATAATCAATAAGCTCACATTTAAAATGGCTCCTGCAGCACCCAACCAGCTCAAAACATCATAGAAGATCCAAGTTATAGGGCTCCCCCTTAATTAGGGGGTATTTTTCCAACAGCTGCACAAGCTGCATTCAAGTACAGCTGGGGACACTTAGCTGTTAAAATATAAAAACAACTCCAGAGTGATTTAAAGATGTTTTTTTGTCAAATAAGGTTATAGCCTTGTTTAACACTGGCTATTTTCAGCTGGTTATGTTGTTGTATGACTTATTCCTAAAGCCAGGCGATGGCTAGAGCTGCTTATGCTACTTTATCAAATACAATCAGATTTCCAGTCATTTCTATGGTTTCCACTTTTTACGTTTTATGCAAGCCGTATTTTAGAAATGTCAAATATTCTTTATTTACTCCTGAGAGAAGTAAAAAATAAAAATCCTTTGTTTATTTTTCTTGATTAAAGTGCACCAAACCATGACTTTAAAACCTCAATATGTGATATATACTGAATCATGATTTTCTAAACATATTACCCACAACTTTTCAGGATTATCTGATAAAATGAGAAAGACAATCAACTCAAGAATGTATGTCAATGTTAATCTGCTATTTTTTTTAATTGCTCTTATGTTACACACAAATTAATATTGCTGATGCAGACTCACATCCTAGAGGCAAAAGCAACAATCTAGGTTCCCTAAATTATCTGACCCTGACTCTGACCAAAGTGCTTGTGCATGCAAGTTTCACAGCGGGGGAGTTGCTCAGGCTGGATAGTAACAAGGTGTTTATGCATTACAATATCAACTGCTGGGGAAAGTCCAGAGCTTGGCTTTATTTCCTCAGAGAAATATCACTCTTGTGGTGATGAAAACATCAGTTCATGCTCTCATGCCTCCCCATTGATAAATGGACAAAAATCAATAGGTGAAGACCGCCTGTTTGGACTTTCTTAAAGATGGAACTCGGCACAAGTAAGCGCCTGTTTCCTTCAAGGTGCATTGATTTTCTGTGACTTGTGTTCAAAGACCTCAATCACCTCTAAGATGATACATTCAGGAAGATAAAACAATCTTGATTAAAAAAAAAAAAAAAACATAAGAAGAAAATTCTTTTGCCAATACTTAAGCAATGTAAGTTATACCTCAAACAAATATGCCCTGGTCAAATTCAAATCATATTTAAGTATTTCTCATGTTACTTGTGCTGCAGCTCATCCAAAGAAATCAACATAGGTACCAAATGTGCAAATTTTAATTTGACTAAACATGCTTCATTGACAACTGTGACAACAAGGACAGAAGGGAGTCAGAGTGATCACTAAACACAGAGCCTTAAGTACCCCGATGCACAGATGGGAGCCTTTATGGAACCTCGTGTTATGACACAGAGCTCTTAATGTTTGAGAAAAGGAAAGTAAGAGAGGAGTCAGAGGATACCAAAAGCGTTCGCACACGATCAAACAGACTGCTGTGCTATATAACACCATTTGCATATTGTAATGAGCCCACTGTTTAGGGTTAGCAGCTTATTCTAATGATGCATTTAGCTTTTAATAAATCATTTAGGGCAGTTCTCTGCTGGAGCACAGGGAGATCTGGGTGTGTGTGTTTGGGCGGAAGGAGGTGTCATTATAATGTAGCATTATGATGTATTTGTGTCTGCCATTGGGCTTGGGTTGAATGGGAATCCACAGTTTGGTAAGAGATATTTTTTTTAGCACTAGAGTCAGCTATTTTTATTCACGTGTGTATGTGTGTTTAGGTATTCTTGCTATATCTTCTTCCCAGATACTTTGAAGAACCTTTTTACAAAGCCGCCTCTAGTATAAATACAGATTCATTACTTTAAGACCGTAAGCCTGGTTTCGGTTTGTCTTTTGCATTTACAGTCATATTTCTGTCTGAGGAATTTTCAAATATACATTACCTTGGAAAAGTATTCATATCTATAGAACCGCGTCTCATTTTATAACTTGTAACAGAAGTGACATATAAAAAAGACTTACCCATATAAAAACTTATGGTGGGCCATATTTGAGCCTGAGGCATTGAGTTTGACACACGTGCTTTGTAACCAAGGTTTAATGTCCTTTATTAGAATTTTATGGTTGATGTCTCACCTGAATGTTAACTTTTGCCTCATTCAGGAAAATTCTTCTGGGATTTTCTTGTATTTAGCTCTTTCTGTTTATCAACTGTCCAGCAAATTCTGGGTGACATGTTTGCCATATCGCCTAAATGGTTTGTGACAATTGTAAAACTGGAATTTATGTGACTTTCTTCCAAAATCAGTTTTCTGTTTGCCATTCTTTCATAAAGGCCAGATATGTTGCAATGTACCGCTAATAGTTCAATCAGCACATTCCTCCACCTCAACCGTAGATTTCTGTCACTACTGTCTATTTGCTGCTTCCCTGAATAATGCATACCTTACACATCCTGTCATTTCGAGTGGCCAAGCAATTTGTTGGTCAATTTGCAGTTGTGTTATGCTCTTTTCAGTTATGGATGCTTGATTGAAGTTCGAGTTTGAATTTCCTCAATGCTGAATATTACTGGCATTTTGGCAACACACTAATGGACACTGATGGTAATGTGACTGCCGTCTGAAATAACAGCAGTAGCCTTGCTGTTAAACAATTTACTTTTTTTATTCAATAATATGTTTTATTCAACTGAGCCAGAATAAAATTTGTGAAGATCCACCGAAGTGGAAGATGCTGGTCCCCTATCTGCCGCAGTTGAGACTCTACAGTAAAACAGACACCAGCTCCTTTACCCTGGAACACACACACACACATTCACTCACATGTACAGTTAGATGGTGTTCACACTCGTTGTGAGTAGGGATGGCGGAGGCCCAAATGGCTTGGATTGCCATCGGCGTCTTGCTGCCCTGCCACTGTGGCCCGCTGCATGTAGGTCAGCCCAGACTGGAGGCACGCTTCACCTCCCCTCCCGTCCGCATCACTGTCCCTCGGATTCAGCTCTCGCCGATTCCTCCATTGCTTAATTCAATGCTTCAGTCACAACAGAGACTTTTTACCCAAACACTCATTCACTAAATAGGAACAACAGTAGAAACATTTTAGATGCACTTCACCAAAAAACACTTTTTTCCTTACGTACTGTAAAATTGGATTCAGCTTTTCCTATTTAAGGTCATTTAGGATTACCAATATTATTAGTGAGAAAAGTTTACCTATACTAATATTAATATTCATACTAATATATTAATATTAGTGTAGGTACATTTTTTGTATATATATAAATGAACAATTTGGGAAAACTCAGATTACAAAATCATGGCTTTTTTAGTTTTTCAACATCATTTGAGCTAAATGGAGACTCACTTGCAAATATATTTTAAGGTAATACCCCAAACATAACTACTCACTGCACTTTAGTCAGTAATTACTCTGAAGCTTGTTCCAAATAGATGAATTATAGAAAGGGATTATTGTATTAAATTATGAATGTATTCCAGAAACATTTAATCTTTTAAGTAAAGAAGATATTTCAACTTTTGGTATTATATGGCTAATATAATTAGAGAGACATCCAGGCAAGATGCAGACAGATGTGAATTTACATTAGTTTAACATGGAAATTAAGAATCTGTTCTAATATAAAGAAGGTTCTGCTTCTCTAGGATACGTAAAAGGTTTTGTAACCACTAAATTGTTTGTTGCAGAATAATATTTTCAGATTGGTTTATTCAGTTAATATGTGCATCTTGGCACATCGTCAAGCTTGTTAAGAGGGATTCTTAAGAAATTATAATGGCTGTAATTTTATGCATTGGCAAAAATGTTTTTAAGCTCTGTTGTGTATCTTTTTTTACATTAAATTTGTTTTCAAAACCCGATATTTTATGTGTCTAAACTTCATTACTTTAGCTGGAAGAGTAATAGCACTGTCCAACACATGTTGGGGAAATGGTCTACTTCTCAGCTGCAGGTAAAACATCCAAACAGGAAGAAATGAATTTTGAAGGGGGAATTGTGTGCAGACTTATGATAAGCACAATGCAATTACAGATACAAGAGTTCCAGGCAGCAGTGTGCATAATTTAGGATGGAAACTTGAAGATTCTGAAAGTGAATGATCAAAAGGTTGCTCCTGATAGGATGTAGAAATCAGAGCTGCTGTAATTTCAATTCTGCTCACTAAAAAAAATTTGCGTTTTGGTTAGCGGTGCTCGTCTCTTGTGTTTGAATGTCACTGCGTGCAATTGAAGAATGTTGTTTTTCTCTTCACTGCTGCATTTTCTGATGTTACTGAAGCATTTAAATATTGACATCTATCCATTCATCCATCCTACAGGCAGGTCACTATAGAAATAGAGGGACAAAGTGATATTGTTTTAGACCAAAATGCTTTCCAATGACTGATATCGGCAGTCTGGATAAGTATGGAAATTTGACATTTAGAATATCAAAGAACCCTATCTACACTATAATGGTGATTTAAATCGAAGGTTGGCATAAAGACTATGAATGGTCATGTGGTTAATGATCTTGTTTAGATTTTTTTATGAACAAGGAAACTAAGCAGCCAGATTATTTTCCCCTATATCAACTGTCTTCTTCCCTGTCTAGCTGCCGGTGTATGTTGAGTTGATCACTCAATGTTCACTTCTATCTTCCTCGTCTAAAGGCCATTACTGCTGTTAAAAATTTAATAGACGCTTCGTGAAAACTGTGCTGACTGCTTTTCAAGTGATTTTCTACAAATTGAGATGCCGGGATGACTTTTATCCTCACATCTGTTTGCCCTCTGCCGTCTTGATGTGTTTGCTTTTCACCAAATGTCACCCTTCATATCTCTCATCCTGAGCTTTCCGCATCTCCATTTATTCTTTTCGTAGCTCTGGCCTTTCAAGCCATTCTCAGTATGCTCAACATTCCTTCCCCCATTTTTCTTGAACTTAAATGCTATAAGCAAATTGCAGCATATGTGCTGGAAGGCTGCTTTGCTTTTGGAGGTCTTCTTGTTGTATGTTTGGAAAGACTGACATCTGACAAATGCAAATAAAAAATATATATTATATGTTCACATATGTTTGTTTTTAAAATAAATACAGCTGTTCTGTGAAACAGAATATTTTTTGGAGAACATGACAGAAAAAGCAACACTACGAAGAACAAGGAATAGCAGGAACGTGAGAAAAGTTCAGAAGATTATAGGTTATGTTTTAGGTTATAAAACAATATAACCTAAAACTTTGAATATCACACAGAGTATTGTTCAGAAAACATAGCAAAAAGCTATATTGTTGAAAGAAAACCTGGTTGAACTCGGAAGAATTTCAGCCTTCAAACAAATCGCTGTCTGTTTAACTGAGATAAAGCTATTTTGCAAAGAATAGACAAAATCTGGAATGTGCAAAGTTTGTAGAGGCATACCTAAAAAAACATGCAGCATTCTTCTGCTATAGCAAAAGAATTTGGTTTCACAAAATACCGACCATAAGGGGCTGAATTCAAATGCTGTAGGCGCCATGTAGTCTTGTTAGTTGTACCACAATATGAAAAATCTGAATCCATTCACTGTTGCTAAAAATCCACATTTGCCTGCTCCTTTGGATAAACTTCAGACTGCTGAAATTCAGACACATAAATATAAAATGTTTGATCCCTGAAGTAAGAAAGAATAATACAACACATCGTTTCATGAAAACTTTTTTTTTTTTTACAAACACCCCAAAGGAAAAGCAAAACAAACAAAAGTCGATTGTAGGCTGTTTTCGTTCAGTGATTCCCATTTTCACTCACTTTGCACTTTTTTTCTGTGGGTTTTTTTGCCCTGTCATTTTTCATCACAGTTACTTTCTCCTCGACTCCAGGAAAGCACACCAAAATAAATTGTTGACAGAGTCAAAATCTCCACCTGTTTTTGTTGGGGGGGTTTTTCCACCACAGTGGAACCGACTCTGACATTATGACTGATGTTTTCAGAAGTTGTTTTCCTGATAGCTCAACTGTACAGATTATTGTGAGGAAGATTTTAACCCCATAAAGATTTTTTTTGTTTGTTTTTGTCACACTTAGAGTGTTTCAAATCACTGAAGAAATTTTAATATCAGACAAAGATAACCATAGTATTTAGAATAAGTGGTTTTCAATTTCTTCTTATCAGTGAAGAAGGTATCCAGAATCATCCTCTGAAAAATAAATTATTCCTCCTTATTAAAATATGAATTTACTCTCTTTAGCGTCCTTTGGCATGTTCCCTAACCATACATACACTACAGTGTCACTTTAATGAGTACAATCCTGAGGAACATCCAGAAATGAATGACCAGCACCCGCTCTATGTATTTTTTTTTTTTTTGATGTGATCCAGGTGAATAGGTTTCAGTTAAATGCCACGGCTAGCACACTGCGCTAGCCTACATTAAATTGAAGAATAATATACTGTGCGTGTTGCTTATCCGTTTCTAATATGCCCGTACCTATTTAATTAGAAACTGGGTTAAATAGAACCTGGCAGGAATTCCTGAACAGATAAGAAACAAAGTCACCACCCAAAATATGTCAATTCAGAAAGAGTGTTGCACAGCCATTTCTGAGGCGTTGGGACTCCAGTGAATGAGAAGGAGTGGATAGCCTATGAAAGTTACTCCGAGAACACATCGATGACTCACACAGGAAGTCCCAAAAGAACCCAGCTCATCATCTAAAGCACTGAAGTCCCCTCTTAACTCAGTTAAGGCCTATAAGAAAAAATTGAACCATGGGAGAAAATAGCTGCTGACAAAAAAAAAAGAACACAAAGGCCAATAAACATTGACCAAAAAGCTCTTTTGATAACCCAGAAGATTTTTTAAAATATTTTCATGTAATACACCCAATTTTATCTGCATTGCACACTACTTTTTTATTGCACCATATAAAACTATTGTTTTCATTCACAATAGTTTAGTCACTGATCTTCAGTACTTGTATTCACATGTGCTCACAGACATATACATAACTCCGCTTTGACAATGAACAAACTCTCAATTTCCTTCCTTATTTGTACTCTATCTTTTTGCTCCCCTGGAGGCAGAGGCTGAGATGCACACCTTAAACAGCCTCTAGTGCAGATGAAGCCAGAAAAAATCAAAGAGACTGTCTTCTTTGTGTGGGTGTCACTTTTGGTTTCATGTTTTTTAAGCTTTTAGATTACTTGAAAGGAACATCCCAACATTTAATGGGGGATTAGTAAGTTATCTGCCTGTAAAGTTTGGATTTTTTTTCCTTACAAATCAAAGCATTTGAAAGTGTTTGCGGTCCTTTCAACTACTGTTTTTAATTCATTCAGTTCAGTCAGAACGAGTTGAAAGGACTCCAGGCTGCCGAGAGATAGATAATTCATCAGAAGGTGCAAATCCATACCTGCTTTTATTTTCTTAAAAAAAAAAAGTTCAACATTACTGCAGAACAAAAGGGAACCTTATTTTTTCTGTGCCGATTGAGCTTTGAATAAATGCTGTGTTTTCTTCCAGTATTGAACGACATTTTCAGGAAAAGCATTATTCTATTTGTACATGAAACCGTAATGCAAAATTTTTCTGCGAAACCATTTTAAATAAGCCGCTCATATCTGCTGATTTGTTATCCTTTCACATTGCTTAGCATCCGTTGGCTGCAGTTAGAAGACATTCATTCTACATATAATTCATTCAAAAACCAAGGATAAACAATCCTTTAGAAGTTCTATGAAAGTTCTTAATCCTGTTCCATTCTGTTCTTTACAGTCACATCACAAGCTGATATCGGCTGGATAATTAGCCGGGTTACGTATATTACCAGCATGTTCTGATGGACTAGCCTGCGCTACTCCATGCCTCACAGAATGATACCACTCTGCCCCTCTTACATTATTTGACAGATCAATAAAAGAATGTTGAACTGTAAGAACAATAAGACTTGTTGCAATTTTTTTTAACAAAACTATTCCAGTGACGCTGGAATACCTTGATTTTGTCATCTCACATCTTATGAATCCAGAGCAGCACACTAATTACCAGTTGTCTTCCAATTACTTTTGGAAAACTGATAGGAAGACAACATTTGGTGCTGCAGACGCAGCAGTTAAATGTGCAGTCCACAAAGAGCAAAGGTAAAAGAAGAGTAGTGGCGGTAGAAAATATTTGCATATATTTGTTATCTGGTTGAGACAAGTTCCAAAATATGCCAGCTGTGTCACAATATAATGTGTATTAAATATTGTGTTGCAATGAAGAATGTAAGATGCAGTGCAGAACTTTTCCTTCAAGCTGTTCTAGATAGTAAGCTCAAACGCTGGAAGGAAATTGCTGCTGTTGAACTGAAATCCACTTCTGTATTCATTGTAACCGCTAGCACAGACTAAACCCACTGCTTAACAGCTACATCTGACACTGGCAAGGAATGTTATTAGCATATTTAATTAGTATACCCAACTATTCTAAAACCAGTATCAAAGCTGCTAACTCTACCAAACATCCAATACTTGATTTTACTGTTTTTATCTGTTTTTTCCTCTTTTGTCCTTTTGTTATTTGGACCATTCCCTGTTTCGTTGCGTGTTTCCTCCTTGCTTCTCCACCTGCACCTTTGGTTTTTCTTCATCATTGCATCATCTGTGTTTGTCTCTCCATTGATGCACTGTGTATGCTTGCAGCCCTTGCAGAGTGCTCCCGTTAGAGGGCTAATGCTGTGAAAAATGACAGTAAGCTGGCACTTTCGCTGCCATCGCCACCAGTTTGGGGCCGCCTGCCGCCTCCAGACCTGTTGCCTGGCAACTCCCCAGACAGCATTTCTCCAAAAGGCGAGAACTTCTGTCTGCTGTGCTGCGATACGAGACTAAGCTTAATAAGCATTATATCTCGTTTTGTCTTATCGTTTAGTTGTTAGTGACACAAGTTAGCTGGGAGCTAAAACTATGCAAAGAGCACTGATGCAGAATGTGTCTCAGTTTAGCAAATTAATAAAAGGATTTGCAAAGAGTGAAACGGAAGAGAACATCAATGTTATTCAGCCAGAAGGATGACTGTAGATGATAATTATGTATTTTATTTTGAAGCATTTTGTCTCTACTTGTCAAACAAAAGGTGGGAATGGATATCTCAGTATAACCTTACATGTAAATTGATCAATTGTGTGGATGAAACCAGTGAAACTCAAATTTTGTTTTTTATTGGCAAAATTGGGCCAGCAAAAATGGAGGAGTCAGGCTTAGGAGCAAAAGGAGAGGTTGGCCAAGGGGAACATTTATTTAAATAATAATAATAATTGGCTAATATTTCACATCAGCCAAGGACATTTTTTTTGTAAGTCAATTACGTTATAATATATTTTTAAAAGATTTCACTCAAATTAATTTGTTTAAAGATAGGGTGCATATAACTATTCTCAATTTCGTCTACATTTTAAAATATATATATATTTTCTAACATTTCATACCCCACATATAAAAATTAACATGAAGGACAATAATTTGTAATTTATTACTTCAAATTTTTACTTACTTGTATTTCATGGACAAAATCACCAAACACGAACATGACCTGAACATGCAGGTTCTTATAATTACTTACTGCATCAGATTTTGTTGACTATTTATTTGTTCAGTTCCTTTCCAAACCGGTTGTCTAGCAGAAGTTCAGAAGAAGCTACTTGAAGTGTCATGATGAAAACACAATTCTTGATGTTTCAGATCCCCTTCTCAGCTCTACGCCAACTAATTATCGTTCCTTGTAAGGAAATAAAAAATAGCCCATCTGTGCGTCATCTCCTGCCCCAGATTTCTATGTCTCCACCAACGTGATGGCTTTTCAAGCAGTAACCCATTTTTATCCCAAAAGCTAACAAGAAACCCAAACTCCAGTCACAGCATATTCACAGACATGAGTGACATAAACCAAGCAAGGTTGCTGGGGAACTCTCATCGGGGGTTACAAGAGTGCTTTGACAGAGCCTGTGATCTCACTGCCAGCGATGCAATCCTCAGTGTTTAATATGTTTCTGTTTTGAGACATCAGGGCTTCTTAAGAGGCTGGAAAAAAAGGTATATTATATATCTGAATTGGGATTTGGAAATTAAAGTAAGAAAACAGGATTGTCATATAATATTCTGAATAAATAAAATGAAAAAATTAAGAGTTTCCATTATAGAGAATTTAGCTATGCTCACTGGTTCATGCATGCTTGCATTGCAACGTTTATAAATATTGGATCAGTCAGTTAAATCTTATTTATAGAATATTATTCATAGAGTCAGGTGCAACAGAAAGTAAAGTTTAATCGGTACAGATGCACAGTGAAGTGACATAAATGATCAAGTCAAGTAAACGCATAGAGCCAAAACAAAAATGCGAAAAAAAAAAAAAAATAAAAAAGTTGTTACAGAACAGTATTGTCATAATATAACTACAGCTTTGTTCAATTGAACTTACTATCTATTTCTTAACACTAAATAAAAAATCGATCAGAAGTTGACAAGTGCATTCATAGGTTTGCGGTAACATGGAGACACATCAATGTAGAGGTGAGTATTCAGCATAGTCACATAAATGAATGCCATGAAACCACTCAATGGCGACAGAATAAACTAAACATTCAAACAGCATGCTATTAATATGGATTGAGAATTAAAATACAGGGTTTTGCAACATTCTCTCTTTCTTATGCTCATTTTTTATAAGCTGAGTTTTAGGAAGCACATTGCTGTACTATAAATATTCACACATTTCTATGCATCGACCATCTGCTGAGTTAGTGTACATAAGTCTGAGACCATTTAGAAGAGTAACATGGGATTATTCTCGGTATCATCACATGTGATTTCCAGTTATCATACAGTACTTTGCAAATTAATTTAGGCCATGTGAATATTTCCTTATGTTATTGGAAATGTTATGACCAATAAAAAGTAGCTCATAGTTCAGAAGTCATAATTGTAATTTAACAAATGCATACTAGTAGGTCATATCCGTAAGCGCACAGCCAGTGCTACAATGGAATAGTCGAGACCAAAGCATGTTCAAATGTTAGGACGGCCCAGTCAAAGTCTAAAGCTACGTGGAGTGGAAAATCTATTCCAAGACTAGAAAATTTACACTCAAAAAGGCTTTCTATCCAAACCATCTGAACTTGAGTGTTTGCAAAGAATGGGAGGAATGATGGTGTCTATATTTGTGAAACTAGTACATAAAATATTTGAGCTGGATTTATTGTAAAGGCTTGTTCTAAAATAATGTTTCCGCAGGCGTGAATGAGCTCACCACACCTTCCAAATGTTCTTCAGTAAAGACACATTGATAATTATGAATGATTACCCATTCGCTCTAAAGAATCCCTGTCAAATACATTAAAGTTTATTTTCTAACCCAAAAAAATCAAATGAAAGGGAAGTATAAACCTACATCTTGCATCTAATTTACCCATCCATTCATTTTCACTTATCTTTGGAGATGAGTTTCGTTGCATTGCTTGTAGCAGTAGTCAGTCTGTGTTGCCTATGCTCCAGCATCAGTGGCGTCTGCAACAGGAATTTAAAATGACACCAAGTGACTAAGTATTTCCTGTGTGTGTATCTTTAAAGTTTTCACTTAGTCATCTGGCAAACTTTTTTTTTTTCCACAGAACAAGACACGTCTGTGTGTGCTGCACTCATTTCTTTCCCCCTCCTCTCGTGTTGCCAACAGGCGGACCCAGAAGGCCGGGACATTGCCATCCGTCCTTTCTTGGAGCACTGTGAGAACACCCACATGACCATTTGGCTTGGCATCGTGTATGCCTACAAGGGACTGCTAATGGTGAGAGAACAAAAAAATCTGACAGCATAATCACAATCTGTACACACATGCATACCCGCTTACTCTTTGCGCTATCGTAATTTGCAGATGATTAAAAAACATATATATCTTATTAAAATTATTTTAAAATTTAAATCTTAAAACTGTAATGTGTACCTTTGTTGTGTCAAGAATGTGAAGTTAGAAAAAATTGAATCTTCACTGAATATTTTTTTGGAAAAATTGTAACTTTAAGAGGTTTTTCATAACCTGTATTTATGAAAAATTATAGATTTTTTTTATAACACAATGCTAATATTGGCTCACGCAGGGTTCAAAGTGGACTTTTGAATGGCCTTCTCTGATCACACCAACATGCATCAATGAAAATCCATTGTAGCTTGTATAGCAATCCTCTGCTGCAGCTCCCCTGTCTTTCTCCTCCAAGCAAAGACTTTGCACTCACAACTATCTGTTTTTGTCTTCCTTGTCGTCTCATTCGACAAAGTTAGCTTTTGATTGATCTTTTCTAGCTTTTGGCCATTTTGCAATTTTTACTTTTTCTTACAGCTGTTTGGCTGCTTTCTGGCGTGGGAGACCAGGAACGTGAGCATCCCTGCCCTCAACGACAGCAAATACATCGGAATGAGCGTGTACAACGTTGGCATCATGTGCATCATCGGCGCGGCGGTGTCGTTTCTGACCAGGGATCAGCCGAACGTCCAGTTCTGCATCGTAGCTCTCGTCATCATCTTTTGTAGCACCATCACTCTCTGTCTTGTCTTCGTTCCTAAGGTTAGTTTTTAAACACAACAGGCATTGGCTGGTATAAGATTATTCAATTCATTTAATTATTATGTTTTTTAATCAATTCTATCTAATCAAAGAGATTGAAAGTCAATTACCTACATTTGAAATTGTTATCAAGCTCACGTAATTATTCAGATTGTCTTTTTTATTAATTCTATTTAAGAAAACCAGCAGATTTCATTGCAGCAAAGGGACAGTCACTTGTGGTGTGGCGTTGCAGCAATGCCTTTACTGGGCATGAATATTTATTATGGTAGTAGAATTTTGAGTAAAAATATGGCAAACAAAAATAAAGCAACAAACTTTCTAACATCTAATTTGTTTTAATAGAAGGCAATAATTATTTCTGCAGCTGCTGAAATGTGAAACTATTTGCTTTTATAGGACATCAAGAGTATCTCAAATAGTAGATCATTTTGAAAAATGTTGATGCATTTTAACATTCGCTGAATTTAAAACCAGCAGGCTGCACAGATATAATTTTTGTGTGAAATATTATCACACTTTGTCATTCTGCTCTTTATCGAGTAAAAAGTAGGTGTATTAAAAGCTGGCATTCACTGGCTTATTCAGGGAAGCTGCTTGAGTAGCCAGCTGGCTGTCTGCTGCCTGACATTAATGATGCTCTTATTTTCCCAACTGCAGTTTCAGAAGGGCCTTATCTTACAGTGATGAGTAGGACTTTTACCAAGCAGCGACTTCTCAAGCAGCCAGCATTGTGTTTCTTGTAAGCAAGAAAAATGTGTGGAGATGACAGTTATGGACATTGTGCAGAGACAGGTGAGAGGGAGGGAGAAGCATAGATCGAATCTGCTTCATACAGATTAAGAAAACTTAGTTCCAGGTATTCTCTAGCTTCTTATAAAATCTACTTTGAACAGTGGAAAATATATGGTGGGAAATGTTTTGTAACAATAACTTTTTGAGACCACTTAACACCTGGACACTCAGGGATTCACTATGTTGCTCGAATGGAGAAGTGAAACTATTTTTAGTATCTTGTCCACAAATGATGATGGTGAGGAGCAAGAGATGAATTGAATGAATTGGTGCCTTGTCTGCAGTAATGTGGGTTGTGCACCAGTTGCTTTTGGTGAACAAACAGCCAAGTCAAAAAGCAGTGCACTCAAATGTTTGCTTTACATAGGGCTTTATTCTAAACCTCACCTATATGGCCAGGAGATTTGGATCGTTAGGGAGACATTGAGACCCTGCATACAAGCAGTTGAAATGAGCATCAGTTTGGCTTGGCTCATCGTTAAGACGCTCTTGACATACCTCTCCATTTCTGTTTGCCTGAGCCACAAGCCTGCACTCTTATTTATGTTATTTTAAACTCGGCTAAACAGCACTGTACCACTCAGAGACGTACCGCTTTCACTACAATCTCTTACGGGATGATAATGTCTTGCTGTGTTTAGCAGAGGAGAAGGAACAAACTAAAAAACTCTCATATTTTTTATAGAAACCTTTTTGCGCTCAATCTGACCCATCATTTTCATTATGTGTTGTGTTTTATTTGAGTATCGTTAGCCATCAGACAAGGGGGGAAGGTACTTTGTCACCACTAACCAGTCAATGACTTCTCATCTCCAAATTCCCTGACTCACTTCCCATATTCCTGGCCCCTCAAATGCTCCATTAACATTGTTGTGTAACATCAGCCTGAGTACAACAGTGACTAACATCCCATGACCCTTCCAACAGCTGATCACCATGAGAACAAACCCAGATGCAGCCACACAGAACCGGCGGCTAAAGTTCACCCAAAATCAGAAGAAGGAAGATTCCAAGACCTCCACCTCGGTCACCAGCGTGAACCAGACCAACACTTCCCGACTGGACGGGCTGCAAACTGACAACCACCGCCTCCGCATGAGGATAACCGAGGTCTGAGCAAAATGGATTCCTGTTTAAAGCTCCTCTTAACAAGTGATAATGGTAGGAGACAGGGGGCACAGTTAGAGAAGCTTTTAATGCAGTTATGGAAGAAAAAAGAAAAGACATCTTAAAGGTAATGTAATCACAGGTACAATCATTTCGCTTGAAGATTGAAAAGAGAAGAAAAAAACAGCCAAGCATTTATCTCCAGAAAATCTGACATAATAGCTCTCCCGCATTTAGTTATTTTTCAGACTTCTTTATTCACTTTATTACCTCTTAAAATGGATAATTGTTAATACCTACTCTGGTCACTATGAGATTGCCACAATTTTCTATGTGCCCTCTTTTTATATGAGGATATATGTTCTTTCTTACAGTTCAGTAATTCAGGGTTGAATTTCAGCTCCTTCCCCCTTTTTATCTTCGCTTTGAATGACACAAACTAAGAAGACACGGATGTTTATAATGGGTTCAGCTATAAGGAGCTGCAGTCTTTATTATGGACTCAGTGCTGGTTCAAAAATGCAGAACTTCCAGGCAGTCAGCACAGATGTCCGAGTTTACTGAGAGACAGGGTAATTTAGAGTGAGAGCGCAAGAGCTGAAACAGGAGGTGAGAGCTCCGAGCAGAGAGCGCGATCTGTGGTAGGCAGAGAAGTACCAGGAATTTGTTGCATGGAATTGGTTTTGTGTCTGAAACCCGGGTTGAAAATGAATTCTTTCGCATATTTTTACATTAACACCAACTTGACGTGTCTTAAATTGATTTTTTGTGGTAGTCCAACTGGACACTTTGTTCTCAGAATGCTTTCCAAAAAAAAATCTGAAAAGTGTGGCATGCATATACACCTTTTGAATGAAATGGCCTATTCTTAGGCGCATTAGAGTAAAATAGGGTGAATATCTTTGCAGACCACAGCTTTCTGACATCTATTTGAAAATAAATGTTGACAACTTTATTAAACTTTATTGTCTCATAAAATCCATATAATAGAAATACATGGCTGTAGTACGACAAAATGTAAAAAAGAAAAATCCATAGATGTACGAATAGCTTTGTAAAGCACTACAGCAACTATGAGCAAGAGCTGAGCTGGCTCATGCAGTGTTGCATCGCAGCAGTGAGTTGAGACTGCAGGGCAGTTCAGATCGCCAGGGCGATTAGGGTGAGCAGGTGAGGCCGGGGTCCAGCATACAGGGACAGCATCTCTAATCAGATGGGACATGGATGGGGAAAGAGAGAGCTCTGGCTGCAGGCCATGAGTGGGTTTTAAATTTTGCTTGAAATCGCAGAGCAGCAACTGCAGCACTTTCACATGGATCATATAATGTTGCCTACTCCAGCTACCTTATCTGTGAATGTTTTTTGTTTTGTTTTGTTTTGTTTTTTTCCACAAATGTGTGTGCTAATCCATTTAACAACAAGGAATAGCAGGACCTAATGCTATTTAAATGTCTTTTCTGTGTGAAAAGTTGGATAAGGAGCTGGAGGAAGTGACCATGCAGCTGCAGGACACCCCAGAGAAAACTCCTTACATCAAACAGAACCATTACCCAGACGCCAATAACATCCTCAGCATACGCAACTTTACAGACGGCAAAGGTGAGAAGCTGACTATGTGTTTCAGTTAGTGTTTTTTCTGAAGTGACTCTTTAACCTAATTCTGAAAATGTGCTTATAAATGCCTGTCTTTGTTGTTTCACTTCAGAAAAACACGTTTATAAATGAATGAAAGCTTGAAAATATCGTTTAAAAAATTAGTTCTTAGTCGTTTGACAATTATGAAATATCCAGATAAACTGAGATGTGAGTGATGATGCAATACCGCTACTATTAAAATGTTTTGTTTTATAGATTTCAGAAGTAATTTTGGCCTAGAGTTTATAATGGTAAGGAGGTATTTACGTTTTTATTTTAGTCTTTGGCAAATGGCCTGTGCAGTCAGTCAAAATGGTTCCTCCATGACAGGTAAAGGACAAATGGGAGCAACTGCCTAGAATCACCTTGTTAAGTGTTCTCACCACCTGACAAGCATGACAGCTGTGACAGTATGAAACCGCATCTTCAATTTAATTTCTTCCTGTGTTCCTACAATTAAAGACGAACACATCTTTATCTGCGATACAAACAAAAGTGGATGACTGTTTTGGCTGACAAATTCCAGCAAATGGGAGAATACAGGTTAGGAAAACAGAAGCGATTAGGGCGCGGTGTAAGTGACTCATCAGTACTTGTTGAGTGCAGTCCCTGTGTCTCTATGTCTCCTTCTTCTTCTCCACTGCACAGGTTGTTTAAATAGCTACATCTCAGACATTATAAAATCTGCTGCCTTAAATTGAATCAGTGAATCATTGGTTCTGCAGCTTCGCCTTGCATTAGGCACCGATTTAACAGACACAGAATGATGGAGATGGAGATGCACCACAGCCAGATTCGGCTTGCCTGATGCACACACCAGCACAAAGTTGCTCTCAGGGGCATTTAATGGATCTGTCTGAGTTAGGTAAGGCAAAGAGTGAGACAGCTGTGCTCGCTCTGTGGACGGGGAGCGGAGAGTGTTGAAATTCTGTGAGATTCCTCATCTACGAAGGCGCCTTCACACTTTAACAGAGCTAATCTCTATGTGTCACATGACATGGTTGTTATTTGTTTATTTATTGTATTTGAGCCAAGAAAATAATACATTTGAATGAAGTCTGTTTGTGGTCCGGTTGTGCTGTGGCAGTGAAGCAACGTTTCTCGTGTACATAGGGTGAGAAAGATGCGGCAGGCTTGTCCTAATTAGTAGGTAATTAATGCATGAGCTACCATCTGGGACAATTTTGACCTCCAGTTTGTTTTTCATTAACAAAAAATACTCGACGACCAAAACACTGCAACTAAATTTGGTTTGCTATTAGGTAAGGTACTTTTTTTCTGTGGTTTATTATTGAAACGAGATATTCAGCATAAATTGTTTTTTGTCTAACAATTATGATTAACACAAACGTTCTATCCAATCTTCCACAAATTATTATTATTATTATGTTAAGTCAAACTGTAATTGCATGTGCTCATTAAGATGGATGGCTCTATCTAATGTCAGAATATTCACAGGAAGCCTGTGTTTTGATGGTGGATTTATTTATTTATTCATTTCTGCATACAAATACAAATACAAATAATAAAGATTCAAAGCATCGCTGAACAAAGTTATAATATATAAATGTGTTTTTTTTTTATGTTTGTGCTGGGGAAAAAATTGTTAGAACATATTTTCATTTTTTATGCAGTCAAAACTTTGTGGGAAAATAGATTTAATTGCCAACACAATATTGGCAACCCTTATTGTAAATTATAATTTTAATGAGTTGTATGCAATTACCAACATGCCGCATAAACACACTTTGAACCCATTCTGCATAAGCTCGGCTTTTTAGCCACTTTTCCCGTGATTTCCTTTAAAGCAGAAATGCTCATAAGTCTCGATCGTGATCTTACAAGAAATGAGATGCATAATGAGATGCAAAGAAAAGCTGAATGTGAGGTGCTGCTCACAGTCATTCTGATACACAGTCTGCAGGCATGATCCCAGTTCCTGTGGCTCTTTTTGAAAGATCTCCAGCAGAACAGCTTTTCCCTGCCTTGGTTAGTTTCCGCATCATCACTGTCTCCAAGCTATTGTCTTCAGGATTCATGATAGATTTGCTCTAAATATATTGGGGACCAGTGATTGAATTTAAGAGAAGGATGCTGTGTCAACATTCATTACACTCATTCACAGAAGGTTAGAGGCAAAGCTACAGTTCACCTGCCTCCATTTGACTGCCTTACTGATCAGATTCAAGCAAACGATAAAGCTGGTTTAGTCTAGTTGAGGTGGTCTGTAAAACAGCCTTGTTAATTGTTTGGAAATCTTTAAATCATCACCATGATTAAAATTTGGCTACTTTTGAAGTCAAGGTACATGTGAAAGTTGACAAAGTAGCTTATTTTTCTGCATGCAAGTTCCATGAAGCTCGCAAAGATGTTACTGGTTAAGTCCAAGACAAAAGACACAGAGCTACAAATGCAACGAATGTAAATTATGTCATTTTATTTTAAAACTTTTAGCATATTGTTTCAGCAAAACAGTTGGTACAAATGCTGGCTATAGGAAACCTGCGGCTTTAAAACTACTTTTGATGAGATATTTGCAAAAATATCAAAACTGTCTACCAGTGTAAAATCAATCTGAACACTGTTTTATGAGATTCTTTATGTTCTGTCAATGAGGTATGTGAGAAGCCCATCATGACTCAGAGAACAATCAAAAATATCTGTGGCAGGTTTGATTTATACGGTTAAAGCCTATTACAAGCTGCAATAAACCATAAGTGTATAAGGATATGTTTAAATGTGATAGTCACAATCGTTTATATATGCAGGTTTCCATAAACTCATCATGGCCTTGAATGTCATATTATTTGTAGGCAAAGATTTGTTGCATCTATAAAAAATAATAATAATAATCACACAGAACTGTGGAAATATACAGGTCAGCACTTTATCCTCGCAACTCTTAACATAAATTTTCAAGGATATTTCTTTTCATAAAGTAAACTGCTCTGAAATAGTTCAGTACGCCCAGATGTCCAATGGGGGAGGAGGGTGCTGACATAAGTGAATCAGGTCAACAAGTTCTGAAAAGAAATCTGGGACGTGTGGGGCAAAAAGGAGCACTCCAGTTCTAGCTCGGCGTTATTAACGATTCTAAATTTGGGGTTCGATGCTGATCTTTGCCTGTGATTACGACGCATAAAATGTTTAAGGCTTACTTCAAAAACTCTGGAAGTCTAAAAGAATATACGAGAAATATTCCACATTAGCAGAAGCTCAATAGCAACATGTAGCGAAAAAAGGAAACATAACATTATGGAAAAAGTGTATGTCACAGTGACATCGTCAAATGAAAAGGATTTTCATTATGAGCCAAGGTAGCTGGAAAATCAGAGGCATGCTTCACGTATCATTGAGATACGACCCGCTTGACAGATTAACAATTTTTCCCAAAATGTTTACACATGTTTCAATGCAGATGGAGAGAAATCGATACTGAAAAACCACCTGGAGCAAAAACCGCAGGCGCAGTGGGGCTCCATGGATCCTTCCAGAATAAGCAGAGGTCCCCTGGAGGATATCAACTCACCTGAACAGTGAGAGCTCATATTTCCATAGCACATCCATGTCTGTGCTCCTCCCTGCCTCCCCTCCTTCCCACTGTTTAGTGAGCTTTCTCAGCAGATGACACATCACATGTAGCGCAACCACTAGAAACTCTCAGGCAGTTGCTCCGGCAACAGAGCCCATTGAGCACACGGACCAGCCCTGCACTTTCCCTCCCACTTCCATTAAAAGACGTGAACACGTGTGCTCTCCTAGAGTGCAAAACATACGATAATTCTCATGCGAAACCCCCCGACACGCGCACATGGAGACATGCACATGATTGATTCGTCGCCCCAACTTGAAAACAGCTGATCTCTCGGACATTTAAGACGCGCACGAAACCAGCGCCCATCCATGTTCACCTATAATTCATAAGGCGGCAAAGCTGAGGCATGACGACTTCATCAGTGAGGAGGGTACGGCATTTCATGCATCATTGAGAATTCTGCCTCCCACGCTGGTTTTAACAAGAACACGAGAAGAACGCCAGATTGACGGCGAGAAAGAAGACAGCAGACAAAAAGGGCATAAAATTAAGAAGAGCCCAGAAGAGGGAAAAGACGAACTTAAAGAAGAAAGCTGTTTAGACAGACAAGAGAGGAGGCAGAGACTCGCATGGGCTTATATAACAACTGATTTACAGTTTGCATTGGAAGCAGCTCTGAAAATAGACAGGGAGGAGAACAGAAGTAAAGGAGCACTCGGAGCTATTCCCTTGCCACATAAATGTTTGATCACACCGAGGGAAGAGAGATGAAGAGGTGGCAAGAGAGAAGGTGAAGAGGAAGAGAAGACAAATACACAGAAGTTTGAAAAGAGTTATAAATAGACAATCTAGCACAGACTGAATACTTTGTGACATAATAAACACAAAAAAATAAAAATTCATAAAGCATATTTCATAATTTAATGCACCATATTTCAAGGGAAAGTTTATGTCTAAGCACAATTATAAAAGCGGTCATGATCAGGCATAGCTCTGCAAATTACAACGACTTTAAATTTCCACTAATTGTGACATTTTTCTGGGTCTTCTGCTGAACAAGCCTGAATTTCATTACCCCCTGCTAATTTTTGACTTTACATAACAAGTCTTTGGTTATGTAATATCTTTGCCAACGACTGGAAGTGATTCTGGTGAGGTGGGGTGCGAAGTGTCACACTGGGTTGAAGCATGAAATGTTCTTTTAGTCAGATGATCCCAAAAGCTGGAGGAATGGGGTCTTAAGGGCTTACTAAGAATGGAAGTAAAGCTGGGGAAAATGGCTGCTCATTGCTCTGCGGTAAACAAACCGAGGAATAGTGAGAACCTGTAGTAATCTAACTCACTCACTCAGGCTGTGCTGGTCTGATCTCATTCAGATTTTTCATTGTTTGGATGTTTATATCTTATATTTAGGTGTAATTGAATATTTTATGTAGCAGCTAGGAGCAAATATATAATATACTGTACATTGCAGGAGAATTGACCATTATAAAATTTTACAGGATCATCAAAGCACATATTTATATTTATATATTTATATATCTTTAGAAATAAAAAAGGCGGTTTGTCCAGTTCACAAATAACCAATGATTAAAACCTCACACTTCCCAAGACCTCCTACATCTTTATTGGGGTAACAACTCTATTTATCCACTGTTACAAATATTCTTATATAAAATATTGACTGTATTTAACTTATTGTGATTTTAAATATCTACTATCCAAATGTCACAAGATGTTTTAGATACTTATGATGCCATTATTACAAGTGTTTAGAATTCTACAATCTGATTGTTACAGGTAATTGTAGACATCTACAATCTATTCTTGAAAGTAATTTCAGATAGTTGGTATAGTCAAATGTTTTTTTAGCTATATAGTGAATTCCCATCATCTGAAATGTCACCTATGGCTAGTAAGGAAAGTCGTATTTGAAAAGGTCTTCTTTGAACAAGGAGGGGTAAATTGTAAATATCTGCATTTCATGTCTAGTCTAACCTTTATGGTAAAACAGCAACGTTTCAATTTTCGAGAATCTCGACAAAAATTATATATTTCCATTTCTCAAATACATAGTTTTTAGGATATTTGCATATCAATGATTTATGGCTGACATGTTTATCCAAGAAAAATGTTGTTTTTGATATCTTACAAAGTTACAAAACAAGTTGTAGGAGTTTGTTTTTGATAAATGTTTCTTCCAGTAGCTTCCCAGACATTTAATCGTCTTTCTTTGCTTTTGTGATACAATGCAGCTAATCGGTTGTCGTTTTGATATACATCGGCTCTTTCGACATAAATTCAAATTAAATACACAGTTTAATAGTCCCTGCTGTGTTTTTCAATGTTTCATATCAGATAGAAGCAAACTCAGAGTGTAGTTACAAACAGTAAGAAGTCTAGTTTTAGTTCTAATTTCAAAATGATTTTGTTTCATAGTTAATTGTCTTAGTTGAAATAATTATTAAGGGAGAGTGTAAAGTATTCTTATGAGCTCAGGTCGTGCACCCACCTGTGTTTCTCTTTGCTTTGTGATGTAATATCAAATCTATGCTCAGCAATCATGCGTGGGCCCAAATATGTGAAAGCAGCCCATGAAGCTTATAAACCAACACCTAAATGATCAAAAAGTATCATTGCTCAGGCTTTACAAGACTGAGCACAAATCAAAGCAACACAACTGACCAAGGCAACAGGACCGTCATTATACATTTGGCAGCAGGAAAAGTATTTGTCACTTATTGCACCATCTACCCTTTTTCAAAAGCTGGTCACAAAATGTACAAATTTGAAACATTTTTCATAGATAATACAAAATTGAGAGATTATGTGTTCAGGATATGAAATATTTTTGCCATTTTCTGCTTTAACTGACATATGTCGAGTCTACATAAAATATTTGCTTGGTTTCGGTGAGAATATATATTTGCACAAGTCTTAAAGCAGCTAAACGCTAAAAAAATAATCTAGTAATTCAGGTTAGTGGTACAGGTGCAGACAAGGTGCACATGTAAAATGATGTTTAACATGTATACTTCATGTATATTTTCTGATATTATCCCTCTCACCTTCCTTGCAGCATACAGCGTCGACTGTCCTTGCAGCTGCCTATCCTGCACCACGCATACCTACCTTCCATAGGAGGGGTTGACGCCAGTTGCACCAGTCCAAATGGAAGCCCGGGCTCCAGTCCGAGGCACAGACACATGCCCCCTTCCTACAGGGTAATGGTCTCTGGGCTGTGAGCTTCATTCACTCCCCCACTTCGCTCTTTGTTGAGGAGACACAAATGGTTCTTTTTTTCTACAACAAATAGACTGATATTGTCAGCGTGTGTGCGTATTCCGTCTTGGACTGAAAAGAAGATGGGGTTGAACAAAGAGAGGGGGGGAGGGATAAAGTTTTACTCGTCATACCTCTGCACTCGGGTCTCTTGAGGACTGACGCCGTCAGTCAAAACTGGGTGGGGGAGGACGGTTGATGCTTAACTACTACATCCTCTCTTCTTAGGTCTGCTCACACACATGCACAGTCAGACACCGATATCTACAACAGAGATACACACCAATATCCAAGCACAGTGACACCCCAGCAGCAGCGGTGGACCAGCCCTAATCTGACGTGTAGCCTTATCTGCTTCAAAAGGGATTGTTTCCGTTTCTTATCTGTTTTATGTGCTATATGTGCTTGCAGCTACATGTGAGCCACACCAACTTAAACATTTCACTGCTTCGGTGACTGGATACGAGTTTGGGAGCAACGAGAGGAATTGTCGAGATCCAACTAAAGAGAGCGTTAAAGGAAGCACCCCTGTCCACTTCTCAACGTTGTGCAGAAATGTAAATATCATCGCTTTTGACACTGATGTACTGTAAGCTTTGTAAATGCTGTGAATGGACAAATTTATAGGATTTAAGTGTGGTGCTTGTAACAAAGGCAGATGACGGCTTATGAAATATAACATCCTACGAATCAGATATTTGACAGAGGCATAAATCTGTAAGCATAGCTGTTAATATATTAGCTTACAAACAGCATAGATGCATCAAAATTTGTCCAGGTCCCAGGCCTCTAACTCGGAGTGAGCTGCACGTTGCTCTTTACTTTGTTCCACTTTGCTATTTTTTCTAAACTCGTTCATGTCAAAGACCTCCTGTCTGACTTTGTAAAGGCCTTCATACTTTACAATTTAATCAGTCCGTCTGGAGTCAGACAGCATGTTTTATAGAAACAATAATGCTATGCCTTTTTCACAGGTTTGAGAAAATAGAGCAAAAAGAGATCAAAGGAGTGTTTCACAGCTTTCTTTCTTTCTTTTTTTTGTTAACATGTCAAGAAATTCAAATACACAGATGTGCACGTAAAAGAAAAAAAAAAAACCCAAGAGAGCATCCAGTGAATCCAGGTGCTGTTGGCGCTTAGTGATGGGTGGGGTCACACTGAAGCTTGCAGACTGGTTTTTATAGACTGTTAAGTTGTCTATCTGAACTTGTTCTCATGTCTTACCAGCACAGTTTTTAGAGCAACGGGGTGCAGCAATAGCACAAAATTACAAGACTTTTGAGGTGAAACTTTGCGATGAGGGATAAAACGAAAACAGGCGATGTTGGAGAAAATGTAGGTCTACCAGGTCCACGGCTTGATTGGACTAAAACGGTTGACCTGAATTTCCACGCACAGCAGCAACGACAGTCGGCGCGTTGAAGTCTCGCGTAATAAGCCCCACACCTGTCTGCAGCGTTGGTTTCTAAGTCGGCGATGCCACCTCTGCTGGTCACGGTGATTTAGCACAGACATAGGGCTTTCTCTCACAGATGATACAGAGTACCAGGATAGATCAACCCACACTTGGCAACAGTGAACATACCTCAGTTGCTACAGAAATGTATATCAGTGCCGCTGAGCTTCACCCAAGACCATCATAAAGAGAATCGCTGTTCTTCGTTAATTTTTTTTTTTTCCTAATGCGGGAGAAAAAGTCAAAGGAGGACTCTGCAGGAAAAATACTTTTTTTTACCCAGAGCGGCAAGGTTCGTTCTCAGCATATTGTTTCACCATTGGTGTCTTGGTTTTTATTTTTTTTAAGGCGTTTCTTGAGCGCCGTGCCTGTTGTCTTATATTGTAGCCTGCGAGACCCACACTACATACGAAAGGGTCGAAACTGCGCTTACCCAGCAAAGTACATCGGCCACACATCTGTAAATCGAACAATGTGTCACAGACTAATCTAAAGTCCATGTGTCCAAGACCGGGGACAGCTTTGGGAGTACATGGCGAAAGCTCCACTCCAGCCGGAGGATATTTCTCCATAAATACAGTCAAACTTCTCAGAAAAGTTGGGGAGGATTCAGAGCTGAAGTCGGGGAGACGAGGATCTTTTGTCAGACATATTGAGGTTTGAGCTCCTCCCGTTTCCAGGCCCCTGCTATGATGCACAGGAGCAGGAGGGGGGAAAAAAACAACCCAAGCACAGACCTCAAAAAGGAGTCATGACTTCTCCTGCATCTTTGCCAACCAGAGAATCACAGTCACAGAACATGTGAGTGGGAGACATTTCCAGAGGGTTGGATCTTCCTTCAGGAGAAGCAAAAAAACTAACCGCACATTTTATATATTACATTATACGTGATTGTGTACAACTTTGCTGATACCCTGATGATGGTGTCCATGTATGGAGTATTTGGTATTTGGCTTTCTCAAGATGGCATGAAATAAAATGTATAATTCACAGAGTTACCTCTGTTTTTTTGTTTTGTTTTTGTTTTGTTTTTGCAACTGTTGTGACAAAGCTATGCTGTTGCTTCCTCACATCACCTGTAATTTGATTTTATCATGAAAGGATCCACACCCCTGTTCAAAAGTAATATATTTCTGATCTAAAACAGACCCTGATACGTCTTTACCACCTTTAACCTGACATATAACTTGTACCATTCAACCAAACAACCAATTTGTTAGGGTGGAACGAGTGCAATAACGTGTTTAGATTCAATTTTAGCATGCAGCGCTCTGAGGGAGTTAATAAAAATGCTGCATTTAGGTGTAACCACATTTACTCCCTCTACCTTGTGGGTAGAAGTAAAAATCTTCTATACTGAAGTCATTCTATTGTTGATATAAATGTATGATTAGACTCACTGTGGTGTTGGAAAATTACAACCTCTCTTCATCTTCAGCTTTCCAGAAGACATTTGAAATGCTTGGGTCAGAATGGGACTGGAGTTTGGAAAAAAAAAACAGCGCAGCTGAAGAGAAGAAACCCCCAGAGCATTATGCAGCCACCACTATGTTTCAGTGTGGGTGTTGTTTTGGTGACATGCTGTACTGTTTTTGTGCCAAATCACCTTTTAGTTCTTGTTTAGTTTTATTTCATAAATAATAATAATAATAATAATAATAATAATTAATAATAATAAATGAAAAAAGTGTCCTACCAGGGTTTGTATTATTTAATCCAGACCTGGATGTTTTTTGTTTTTTTTTAGGAGAAAACACTTCTGATTAGTAATCTTATTTATTCAGACATTTTGGGGAATACAGATTGTCACACGTATAATTCAACAAGCACTTAGAAACTTGCGCAGCTTATCTACTGGAGTCACATATGGGTCCATCATTTACATTTTTTTACCATTTGCCCTGAAATATTATATGAGTTAATATTGTACAGAACTTATGCCAAATTAAAGGTGGAATTTGTTTTTAAGAGTATCAAAAAGAATATTTTATGTCCCCAAAAATCAGATTTTCAACAGGGGTGTTCACACTTTTTAAATCCACTGTAGTTCCTTACAAGCGTTCCTTTATTTTTATTTATTTATCTTTTGTTTACCTCTTGATCAGTTCGCACATGTCAAAGCCAAGATGCTCAGTGGACTAACTAAATATCATCTCATCTAACATGCTACTGATTTAGCACCTGTTCACTGAGGGCAATAAAATGAAGGTAGCAGCTATCGAACAAACCTACTATAATCTGCTTGTGTGATTTAAAACGATTATGAAATCATTTTATCTGATCAGTCCAAAATATCAAATGCAGATCATCAGGTGTGTTTTTCTTTTTTTTTATGTGCCCTACTTTTATTCTAATACGATTTATTTCAGTTGTTCTCATAAATGAATAAATTTTACAAATGCAATTGTGGTGGGTCAAGGGCTCATAAGTAACCTGTAATAAATAGCTTCATGCTGATGGTTTGTATTTGCCACAGGTCTTTTTACCTTCTCAGTTTGAAGATCAACGTGACATACCTGAGGACATCTTTGTATGTTTCGTCGTCAGGTTGACTGGAGAAAAACAACACAAACTAAGCTATGTTATACCAACAAAGAATATATATATTACGTGGCGACACACAAAGGTCCATGCTGTTACTGTTTTGTCAGTTTTGATATGTGGTACCACATATGGTATTCTGTTCAATTAAAACTTTAAAATGGTGAACAAAAACCTATGTTAAATACAACATGTTCAAGAGGGGCAATAATTTGTTTTCTTATTACGGAAAGAATAGAGAACTATATATATAAATATATATATGTATATGTAAAGATCTTTACGTACATTCTCATTTTTACATAGGAAACATTTCACAAATCTGAAGTCTTCTTTTTATTTACAGTATCTGTAACTATGTTATGTACAGATGAGGTCTAGATATGAAAATCTTGTATAAAATGAGTATCACACTTGGAACACCTGAACATTTTTTGAGCCATTGGTTGTTATTTGGGGAGGGAAAGAGGGATGAGGAGGGCAGGGCGATGGGGATATTTGAAAAACATTCTTCTTTTGTTGTCTGAATGTTATGGGCAGCCTTTACTTTTCACATCATCGTTAAATAAAGTGTGACTGAAAATAATGCAGCGTTTCTTTTATCTTCCTGTGCTGTGTCTAGAAATCTACAATGATTTTAGGCTTTGTTTATTTCAAGAGGGCATGGTCATCAATATCCAAACGTAAAGATAGAAACAGCCACATAAATAAAGTAAACTTGACTATTGAAATATATTTTCATTACAAGAAATTGTATGTATGGTCATACGGTCTAGTTCCAGTCTGATATTAAAACGGCCGCATGGAAAATCATCCCTCAAGATAACATTTTCTTATATTTACATGTTTCGTTGGTGATATGAAGATACATTGTTCAGCAAAACGCTTGGCTTTTCAAAATTTTGAAAAGCATCAAACAATAAGCTTCTCTTCCTGCATGCATGTAGAATAAACCATTAACACATGATGTTTTTCGTGTCGATTACTAAAATCAAATATTCAAATTTAACATATTTTAAATTTCTTTTGCAATAATTAAAAATTGGATTTGAAATAAATATTTCCTAAAACAAATAAAACATTTTTAATGGGTTGTAATTCCCCCTACCCTCTGGAGGACTTCATATTATCTGTTAAGTGAACACAAGACTGTTCACTGGGATTTATGACTGCTAAATATTAAATCTAAATATTAAAGGCAGTAAATAAAAATACAGGCAATTGAGGCGATAAAATGAGATCCCCATTCAACATTAAAGCTCTTAATCTGCACAACAAACAAAAGACAGCGAGAGGGATGCCTGCTGACGTCAGAAAGACAGGGAGAGGGAATAATACATTGGGAATGAAACTCTTGGAAAATTATGCTTGATGAATTATTAAAGTACATGAGGGGAGCCAGTCGGTGCAGAGAATGAATGGCAGCAACTTGTCTACATTTTGATTACACTATGCTTTTAGGCTTTGAATGAAGAGAAGGTATTGATAAATAATCAATCTGGTGATTTTAAAAACAGTCATAATATGGATACAAATGATACATGTTACTTTTCTCTCTATGCATGCTTTTGGACTTTCCTAAAAATATTAGCTTTTTCTATTCAGAAAGGTGGAGTTTTAATTGTTGCATTTGCTAAATATGTTTTTAATCTGACCTCAAAAAAGTCAAATGTACTATTTTGTCACATTATCATGAAGCCCTATATGAGGCCCCCTAAAAAGCCACATTTATAAAGCATGTTTCTCCTTTATAGATTAAGTGGAATAAGCAAATGAAGTAAAGATACACATGCTGAAACATTTCAAGTTTGTAGCATAACAAAAATGTGAAAAACCTCCAGAGGTATTCATAGTTTTGCAAGGCTGTGTAAATTTGTGCATGCATCTCCCCTCTGCCACTAAATATAAGATTAGGACCAAAGGCCTGTTTTCTTCCGAACCAAAGCTAAGCTAAAAGGGAGCACAGACTGCACACACACTTACACAGATTAGACAAACCAACAATAAAAGGCAAACTGCTTCCTCTTTAAAACATCTTCCTGCCATGCTGGCTTTGTTTGTCTAACAAAAGCATGAAATTACATTTCAATAGTGTAAAAACGGTGCTCTTATTTCCCATTATGATCTCAGACTATAACCCTGAGAGAGCTACGGCTGACTCAGAGGTATAATAACATAATCATCTCAAATATTTTCTCATTTACTTCTTTTCTAAAGCAGGACTCGAGAGGTCTGAGCAACCTTTGTCAGTGGCTTTATTTGCTGTTCCACTGGTCCCTATTTTTATGATTAATCTCTAACTTTTAAAGGCACCACGTCATAGTAAACTATTTTCACCCTAAAGGTGCTCAATGGCTGCCTGAAAAAAAAAAAAAAAATATATATATATATATATATATATATATATATATATATATATATATATATACACCGAAATTTTCGGACTATAAGCCGCGACTTTTTTCCCATTTTTTCGACCCTGCGGCTTATATAACAGTGCGACTTATCTATGGATTTTTACAGCTAACGGCCACTAGGGGGATACCTAAATCCATGGATTTTACCATCCACCATGTTGACGTCACATTTGCTTCAACACACAAGTAGCTGCGCACACGGGACGCGGAGGTCCTCCGGAAGCAGACTTCTACTGCCAGTGGTACGAGACAGAAGGACAGCGAGAGAAAGACGGACATTGCAAGCGCAAGACAGTTTGTGAGACACCCTCATTATGGAAAACAAACGTAGAAATGCATATGATGCAGCTTTTAAGTTAAAGGCAGTCAATTTGGCAGTAAACGAAGGAAATAGAACCGCTGCATGTAACTTTGGAATCAACGAGTCAATGGTGAGACGTTGGAGACGCCAGCAGGAAAAATAAATAAATCGTTCACCAAAACGGGTCCATGAGAAAAGCTACCGTTGCACAAGTTTGCGAGTGGATCCTGATGGCGTGGAGGAGTGTAAAAAAAAATCCACAATCACCAACGGGTTCAGAAAGGCTGGACTGCTGCGTGATTGAGAGGAGGACGCCGCCACACCTGAGGCCTTTCAGAGGCTGTTCGATTCCGACAGTGACGAAGAGGAGTTCGTTGGTTTGAGAGCGACATTGAAAGAGAGGGGAGAGTGGCTGACGAAGCCCTGAACCTGTTTGTTTCCGACACTGAAGATGAGGACTTTTGTGGTTTTAGTATGGAGGAAGAAGACAAAGATGAGGATTAATGACTTGACTTTTCTGGTTACAGCCATGTACTTCACCAAAGATGAAGAGGAGGGTTACGGTAATAACTTTTCTGGTAGACTGATAACCGTATATTTTAAGCAACAGTGTTACTGCAATTTAGACTTACTGTTGTGTCACAGGCACTTTATTTGTTGTTGTAGCTTTATATGTTCTGTACCTTCTGTAGCTACTATTGCACTAAATGGTTGAAAACGTTATGCAAATATGCAACTTGTTTGTTCAAATGTTTATAAATAGGAGCTACTATTGCACTAAATTGTAACAGTTAACGTATGCAAATATGCAACTTGTGTTGAAATGATAATAAATAGGAGCTGACCCAAACAGTTGCCTCTTTCCCAACAATCCCCTCTGTACACGAACCATATGGTAATTACGTAAACATAAAAAACCTGCGGCTTATAGTCCGGTGCGGCTTGTATATGTACAAATCATGCAATTTAGCTTCTGCGGCTTATATTCAGGTGCGGCTAATAGTCCGGAAAGTACGGTATATATGTGTATATATATGTGTATATATATATATATATATATATATATATATATATATATATATATATATATATATATATATATATATGTACACAATGTCTATCAGTTTGCAAGCCAGAGTAAAGACCTCATAACACAAAAATTACAATGAAAAGCAAGAACACTGTTCCATTTTAAAATAAAATATTGAAGATAACACTTTCATAATACCATGACATGAAGGTTGGGGATTCCTCATGATGTACGGCAGCTTTTTCCTCAACTCATTTTAGAGTTTGAAGATTGCACACAGTTTCTGAATGGACAGACGTAAGGCTGCAGGCAACCCCTGATCCCAGATAAATTTATGACTAGCGCATGAGGGAGGGCTGCTCTTGGGTTTGAAACCCAGCCTGCAGTCTCTGTATGTTCCCCCTGTGCGTGTGTGGATTCTCTCCAGGTACTCTGGCTTCCATCCACGGCCCCAAAAATAATGGCATGTTGCATCCTTTGGTGAGAGTGTTACCATGTTACCCTTTCACAGACTGGCACATTGTTCAGGGTGTACCCTTCCTCTGAGATAGGTGACCCTTCACACATACCAACGGGCATAGATGATGGATAGGTAATGGTGACGGCACGCCAGGTTTAGAGTAAATTTCCTGACATGGATTGTCCTTGAAAAATATGTTAGCATATTTCACCAAACTCAAAGAGCAAACTGGACAAGTTCCAAGTGATGAAACAGAATCTTTGGTAATACATATTTAATAAAGATCAATTAGTTAAATACAGTTCATAAAATGTCTGCATGAGGGGATAAAAAAAAAATGCTTACAGCTGATGTCAGACTGTTGGGTTTTCAAAGTAAAGTCTGATGAGATTGGCTTTATCGTCTGTCTTTCAGTTTCAGTTCAATCGAGTTCTATTTTTAAATACTGATATTCTCTTCCTGCATGGCTGTGGTGTTATGCGTTGACGCTCCAGTTCTATGTTGTGTACATAAATTTATCACTTGCTGAATTTGTTAAATTAAAAAAAAATTTTTGTTGTGCTGCATCACACCAGAAGTTCCCTCATTGGTTCCACTTCATATTTCATATGGAGTCCAGATTGAACTTAGTCAATTTGTTCCAATAAAATCCAACCACATAATGTTCAGCCTGGTCCTGATATCAACTCATCTATTGTCTATACCAACCTATACTTGCAGAGTTCAAGGGATACCCACTAGCGCATCACAGGATTCAAGCAAATTCAGTTTAAATTGATCCAAGTTATTGTGTAGTGCAATTGAAAATCAGTTAACCACATTGCTAATTAATATTAGGTTATCTAATGTAGGAGGGAGATTATATCAAGTCAGTAACTATGAAAATCTCTCCTCCTAAAAACAAAAGTTTAGTAGAACTTTTGCAACTTTAGGCTATTTACTTGCCTGCCTTGTATTTGCTTCTTTTTTTTTTTTTTTTTTTTTTACATAATTCTTGACTTCAGACTTGGAAAAAAGAGCTACAAGTCTGAACACAATTCAGCAGGAAAATGTAAAAAAAATAATCACAAAACTTATCCAATAAACAATTCTTATTTCTCTTAATTTAGAGAAAACCAAATTGTGACAATACAAAAAGATGTTCACAAGCAAAAAGAAAAGCTAATTTTTTTTTAACAAAGTCGTCGTCTTAAAGAATTCAGTCCAACACAAATATTTCCATTGGCATGCACTAGATGGCAAGCAAAAGTTTCTTCTCTGTAAAGTATCCAAACCAAATGCCACCCTGCGGTTCTGGTGTTTTTACCCTCCTGCTTCCACCCATCAAACCCGCTTGGCTCTGTGCAGACAGACTTCGGGGCTTTTGTGCAGCAGGTTCTGTCCTTTGACTGACCCATGGCCTAACTTGCTGTCACAGGGACTGAATGGTTTGGGAGAGAGCAGCTGTGGTCTCTGTGGCCCACACAGGCCTCTGGCCCTCAGTCCAAGCCTCTCTCTCTTCTCGCAACAGACATAATAGTGTCAGTGGTGGCGGTGCTAAAGAGCCTGTTTGTTGATGTTGAAGATTTTGACAGAGTGGTCCGCGCCGGCACTAGCAAGCTGGACCCAGGAGCTCTTCTCTTCGAGTTTTCTCTCCGTGTCACTCGGCTCATCCATCTCACTGTTCTCTAGACCTGCCCGACCGGCCCGCGGCCTCCAGCGTAGCCGCTTCACTGCCAGTGTGTGGCTTTGTCTTTGAAAGGACGTTTGATGAAGGGAAACAACAGACAAAATGTAGACAAATATCCAGCACACGTGCTGTATAGACAGTTCCATATGTCATCATCAGTGGAAAGAAAGTAAAAATAACAAAAGTTCACCTGAATGTTTTATCTGGGACGTAAAAACTTGATATCATTTCATACGGAAAATTGCCAAACTGAGAAAAATACAGGGTGGTTGTAAAACAGCAGGGGAGGTTAGCTGAGGAGACCGGGTCGTCTAATATTACGTCACAAGAAAAATACTGTTCAGATAAAAACAATGTTTTTATCTGAACAGTATTTTTCTTGCACACCGAAGCACTGGTTTGTACCTGCTGCCTTGTTTCTTTTTTACTCTAGCAAAATAAGAACAAGGTTTCCAAACTCAGCAGGGAAATTAAATCAACTTATAACTAACCACTGCTATAGCTTAGGAAATAAAATCATGTACTTGTTCATACTTGAGTCTAACACATGAAAATTCAACAATTTGCTCTAACTTTTAAATCAACAGGCAAAAATATTGTGTACATTTTTTGAAAAGCTTAATGTCTAACCCATTAGCAATTTAAACATGGATTACTATGATGAATGGCTGAATAAATCAAGCAGGAAGTGCTTTATTTTGAAGAATTGCTAGCGTCTTCCCTCCGTCATAGTTTCCTACGTTTAAACTTTCCAGTCATAAACAGTTGGCTGTGGAGACCTCTCTTCTCCGAGTCAGAAGATTTGCAAGATTATTAGGAAATCATGATTGAAATCTTCTTCAAAGCATTTGTTTTACATTTGTCTCAGTATTGAACAGAAAGTTTGTAATAAATAAAAGAAAGGTGAAACGCAATGAAATTTTACTTTGAATAACTAGAAATTACTGTTTGTAATGTAATGAGTTTAACGGCATAAAATGGGACGCATGAGGAACATTTATTTTGTTCAGAACCAACAAGAAGGGTTTGAGATATTATTTACAGATTGTTGTAAGCAGTTAATCAGTGAACAAAATCTATAAATGTACAAAGCTAAAAAAGAATTTTAAAAAACTCACCTTATGATCCGGATCACCTCTCAGAGTTGTGGTCTGTGACTTACACACAGACTTAATTTTACTCCTGACTTAAAGCAGACAAAGGCAGAGACCCAGAGTCTAAGTCAAGTCTTGAGTTTATAAAACACAAGTGTATCAGAGCTCCAAGTCAATCCGAAGCCCTTCTGCTTCCATTTAGGACCTGTACATCTGTTGAAAGGATACAAGGTGTCTGTCCCACCACCGCTAATCCAGTCACTCCCTGAAACTCCTTCTTGACCGGGTCTCCACCTGTAGAGCAGGATTTGTCCACACTCCAGACCAACTGCAAGTAAGTAGCTGTGAAATGCAGAAGAGAACAAATGCATGTCTGTTAACCGTAGAGCAGAATCCTCTATTACCTTTTTAACCTCAAATGTACATTTCTTTTTTAGATAATGTCTTTTTTCACAATCGCAAGGTGGTCATTTTTAGAAAACATAAAATAGGAGTAGACGTCTTTAAAGTAAAAATAAAATTGACAATAAACTATAAACTCATTGTTGTATTACGGACTCCATGTGTCCTTAAATATTGTTTCAAAAATGTACTGGAAGAAAAACATCAGTTTGTTCACATGTGAGGGGGGATTAAATAAGCAAATGAAATGGAAGGTTTTTGGTTCTTTTTGCAAAGTTTCTCCAGGGATTAATAAATTAGGTTTCACTGGGAAAAAGAGAACAGCTGATGGATTCAAAGCAGAAAATAACTGAATATATAGTCGCCTGGCAATAAAGTAATAGCTTTGTTTAAATTGTCATATTGTTTTATAATACATCAACTTGCAAATGTATTCCAAGCCTCTGAAGTTGTCAAAATTTTGGTCTTGTTGAAACAGGAATTTTAAGGTAAACTGCATGCAGAGCTTCTTATGGCTTTTGATCAACAGTGCTTTTCTTCTTCCTATTCGTCCACAAAAGACCAGATTTTCCAATTTACAAATCATTTTCAAATCGGTGCATGGATTTTATTTATTGGTATCAAAGAAAAGGGATTCAATAAAAATGCATTCCAATCCTTTTAGATTTTAATAAATCTACTGTACTGTTTTCGTTCCAGCTCCCAACAACTGCATGTTTCTACAATAAGATACACTCAAGTTTGTAGCAATAAACTTGAGTGTTTATTGCTCAAGTTTATTGGGGTGTGAAAATACTTACAAGAAACTATAAATAACACTGAATTAGCATGTACCTGCGATCAGAACAGAGGGACGGACAAAAGGCTACAGCCGTAGCAGAATCCCCAACATCTAAGATGGAGGAACATGGCTTGATCTCCAGAGGAAACACTTGCTCTTCAGAGTTCTCTAGCATGCACGGCCCCCACACGATCACCTAAACACACATTAACACACAGAAACCCTTTCTGAGCATCGAGAAGTACTCCCCTCTCGCTGCAGCCATCTGGCTTCCTTACTTCATTACCTTCAAAGCAAATTATATTCAGAGGTTTTGGAACTGGATCAAGACTTGATGTTTACCTTCTTGTCCCGACTGGATGTCACAAAGTATTTGCTGTCGGGGCTCCAGTCGCACGACCAGATGATCCTGCTGTGCATGGCTGTGTCCTTGGATGTGTGTGCACACAATGAGAACGGGGGCTCTGCAGGGGGAAACAAACAGGAAGGCTGATGACAGGGAAAATTTTACTCGTGTACAAACCAAAAGGTGTTATAGGCCAAATAACATGTTTCATTTATGTCCCTTTCAGCAGAGAGGATGAGTTGATGGCCAAACTCTGTTATGATTATTACAACATCACATCAGCATGTCTGGATCCATGCTCAGCGGTCACCAAAGCCTCTTCTGGGTGTCAAATAAACAATCCCACAAGACAGAGGACCTGATTCCAGCCCCTCCATTTCACTCAGTTTTGGTTTATTAGCCATTCCCGTTTATTTCCCAGGCCTAAACCATTTTAGAGCCTAGATTGGTTTTCCCCAGAGAGCTTGTTTGTATGCTGCTGGCAGCTGCCTGTCTGTCTGTGAGTCTGCAGTCGTCACGCTCTGCATACGCACACACAAAACTAATCGGGCAGGTACATGTAGCTGTAAAATCTTAGAGAACACACAAAAGACCGAGCTGAGCATTTTGTGGTGCTTTTAAAACACTCTCCTCCAGAAAAACAAGCGCAAATTCACAGGTTTACTGTTAGGGGGCAAACATGAGCAACAGCTTTGTCCATTAGCAGGGCTCTGAAGGACAGGTCGGCTCTTTATTCAACGAGACTTACTTACTCACAAAGAGAGAAAAGTAAAAGAAGGGCACAGTGAGTCCAGAGTAAAGTGATACAGAGACAAATGTATTTACACAAAAACATAGAAAAGGGCACAAATAAGTTGAATAATATGATACAGGGGTGCTCAATCCACATGGGAACCGATAGGCGAAGATGAAACATGCAGATGGGAGGTGTACGAATAGAAAGAAGTCAGTTTGTTTGATGTGCGGTGACTTCGTTTAACCTTCCCCCGTCTAGCCGGCGAGGCTGTGTTTGCATTCTCCACAATCACCTTGAGTGATTCAGCAGTCAAGCAGAGCAGACGGGAATCCCAACCTTCCCCTCACTCACCCTCCTCTGTTTAAACCACATGCACGCGCTGCTGCGCCTCCATGCAGCCCTGCTGCACAGGCGAAACAGAAAGCACAGGCCTGGTTATCCCTCTGTCAATGCACATTAAGGCCAAGGCAGGGCAGCCAGCAGAAACGCTGAGACCCAGGAAAGGTGGGAGGTAATCCTGTGGGCTTAAATGTCCTGCTTCGCTCACCGTCAATGCAGGATTGAGTTATTTGTCTGAATTAGGGAGCAGAGATTTTCTCATACGAGTTAACTCATCAATGACGCATTTCTGTTTACAACTGGGACCCAATGAGAAGGCCAACAGAGATCCAGGTTCAGTAGAGCTTGCTTTCCCGTTTATTTCAAACTATAAGCATATTGTTCTTCTTTCTGTTAAGTAATAACGACGACTAATGATTCTGTTGGTCATACCTCAACGAATATGACCAACATATAAATGCCCAAGTCTAAATATCCAAATGACTCTGGCAATCCTAATTAAACCCATCTAGATGACTGCTTAAAGAAAACAAGCACTAGTAATACTGGGTTAAGTGTAAGGTAAAGTAGCAAACTAATCCTGCGACTGCTAGAAAAACACAGCCCAAAATACAACAAATCTATCAAACGTTTCAGAACTTAACTTCACTTTGTTCATAGATAGATAAAAAGATAGATGATTTTAGGAAATATATTTAGAAAAATAGGTATGAATGCCAACCTACATCTAGTTTTTCTGGGTCTTCATGTTGCCGTTTGTCGTCTAACAAACTTGACAAAAAAGCGTCTGTTAATAAATTACACCCAGGTGGACAATTTCTAAATGAATTACTTCTAATGGCTAAACTGACTGGACTGAATTTAATTACGTGGTATCAGAGTTTGGAGTTGTACCATGACAAGAACTAAGAAATTCAAATGGCTATGAATAATTCTCAAAGCACATTTGGCTACATACAGTGTGGGAATAGTTGGAGAAAATGTGTTTAATCATAAAAGCTATCTTTAAAAGTAGTCATTCCTGCATTAGCTCCTTTTTGGCCAAGTTTCAATCAACACATCATTTGCTTGGCTCTTCCCAGTATTAATTAGTGGAGTCCTTCCAAAAAAGTCAGCTTGACTTTAGAATTTAATTTGGCACAAATGTAATCATTGGGTTTACCTTATTTTAATTAATTTGAGTTGAAATGGGTTGTGTCTGCCAAAAGGACTCCGATGTTGTCTTACGTTGAAATTCTATCAAACAAATTTTTAATTAATTTAACTTTATTTGCATAGCACCACGATGAACTATCATCTCATCCTGAGTTGTACCGCATTTAATCGCTACAATTATCACCTAATGGTTAATAGTTACAGTTTAACTTCACATCTGCCCAAACTTCTGAAATAAAAAAAGAAAAAAAATTAGTGGATTTTTTGGGAGGTTTATTAACTTTTGAAAGTGTTGTGAAAAAGTTTTTTCTGCTTTATTACTCATCGCTGAAAGACTTTAGTTATCGGCATGCTTTCCTCAAAAGTTTAGGGGGCAATTCAATTTTTTAAAAATGCCATGTTAGTTTTCATTACTATTTTTTTGTAAATAATAAAATCACCATTTGAAAACAACTTCCAGGATCAGGTTGGTTTTTGTTGTTTTCATAGTGAAATTTGAAGGATGAGCTCAAATATTTAATTAAGAAAAGATTTCAACAGAAGAAAACAATAGTTTTAAAGAAAATATTCATTTTGATGCCATTGTATGACAAAACACTTGAAATATGGATGACAGAAATAATACAAGATGTTATTTACTTTACACACCAACCTGGCACTAGAAAACAAATAAAAGCATCACGACGGTTTGGATATGAGTAACTAAAAATTACAGTCCACAGTTCTGCTTCAGAACAGATGGTCGCAGTCTTCCTTCCTATTCCATTGCTATGTAGGTAATTAGTGGGACATTTGTGCTGCTGTGAAATTATTATTCCCCCTTAGGGAAGTTGATCTTTGACCATGTGAATAAAAAAAAAAAGATTTCAACACTTCATTTAACCATTTTTCTAAGTTTTTCTAAGTTTTTCTAAGTTTTTCTTTTCACACCTGGATTTTCTCGTGTTGGCAGCTTCCGTCTCCATAACGACCAGGTGCGATCTCTGGAAACAGCCAACAGGAACTTTGCGTCAGGTGAAAAGGCCATCTGGGTGACTGTAAGGGTGTGATATGGCAACGTCTGCAGCTGACGCCACGTGGCTGTGCTCCACAGCAGCACAGCTGCATGTTCAGCTTTAGAAGCCTAAGTAAGAGTAAAGGACGTCATTTTATATTCAGCACAGCAGTACACATCATTCACAATGTCAGATATAGCAATGTGTGTTTTGGATAGGTTTTCCAAATCCAAGATGCTCCAAGCAGACAAAAGTTGAGAACTTAAAAGGATATAACAGAGAAACTATGTAATCTGCTGAAAGTCTTGCTCTTTCTTGCAGTCAAACCAAATAGAAAATTAGTTTTTCACTCTAAAGCAGAATTCAACCTAAAGGCAGCCCGCTAATGGGGTGCTTAATGGACATTCATTGATCTGATTTCTCTTAGCATTTTCCTTATTTATAGAAAGTATTTGAAAATTGATGTAAAAAGCATTTGAAATTTTACATGTTCAATTTAACATCATTGGTACTGTTCTCTTACTTTTTAAAAAATGCGTCTCTTACTAAACTGTGTAGAATTATCCAGAAAAAATAAAAGAGCTGTAATTTCTGTCACTACATACGGTTTGTTTCTCTTGTGGGTTGTATAATTCGCTCTCTTACTTTTCTTGTAAATACTTTCTTTAATGCTGTTTTTAATTACAATTTTTCTCTTTACAAGACCTGCCACGCAATGACTTATATTTTAATATTTGTAATTGGTAGTAATATGAAACAAACTAACATATAGAATTTCAGAGATAAAAAAATGACTGAGCATAGAAACAACACAAATCAGAATAAAAGCGATTTATGCCAGTCGAAGTCAGAAAATATTATTATTGTTTGTTGCCACCTTTGTGTGTACATGTGTGTGTTTGACTGTGCTTGATAAGTTTCACAGCCTGAGGTGAAGCATGTGTGCCATAAAAGAACATTTCCTCTCTGACCTAATGCTGTAATGCACAGGAGATTCATGTAATCCAAACTGTGAGCCAGGCTGTTTCTGCAACACTGACCTTGCATGCTGATGCAACCAACGTCTTGGTGCTGTCAGAGGCGAGACAGAACATCTCAAATCCATGACCATACCTGAAGAGAAAAAAGGGCAATGATTTTCAGATTAATCTTTAGCTGCCCTGAAAGATTTGGGAGGACATGCAGATGATAAGACAAAGGGCAAAAAAAGAAGAGAGAACTAGAAAAAGCAGAAGGCGATCATCATACTTGTTCTAAACACCAGCTTTAAAACTCTGAGCACCATCATTTGACAACTGGTGTGAAATTAATAAAAAAATAAATAAATAAAAAAACAATGATGATCTGGTCTTTCTTCGTACTCATAACACATGGAGCAGCCAGTCACTCAAAGCTTAATTGTTTTTAGCTCACCATCACCTGGTCATTTCAAAATGTCAACAAACTAAAATCACAGTCTGCAGTTCAGTAGGGGGGGAAACAACTCCCATCTTTCTCTACCAGGAAGCTTTTAAACACGACAGTAATTTGGCCAGGATGGTGAGAGCATTATTTATGCCACAAAAATAATGTGGCCACTTACTCATTTTAATGTTTCTATTATGTACTAAATGATTCAAGAGGTGCAGCCAAATGGAGGCAGAAAAAACTGCTTTTCAACACAGATGATGTCCACATCTTGGATAAAAGGCTGTGCCATACGTCATGTTTATGGAAGATTGACTAGCAAATGGATTTAGCATTGGCAACAAATGGAGGCAATATATTCATCCTAGAGAGGAGGCTCCCGGGACGGCTCAAAGTTGGATTCTGATTGGCTGACAGAAAAGAGGGCAAACAGCATTGAAGAGCCTCTAGAAATCCTTCACTCAGTTACTATAAAAGCTTTTGGCACAACAAGGAGAAAAGTCCCTCAGCTTGCTTAAGAGTAACATGAGGCCACATTAGGTTCCCAGGTCTGATTTTGAACATAAAAAAAAACACTAATGCATATTTTAAATGCATTAGTGTGTAACATGAACATCCTTAAGACAAAGAACTATCATACACAGATTTCAAGACGTTTTTCAAATTTTCCATGTATTTCCTGGGCAGCTTTGGGCTAACTCCACACAGATGACGTACAAAGCAACCAACAGCAATACACATTCCCACTCCATGTGTCAGTGGAGATAGATAATACTGTCATGGTCCAATACGCAATAAAAAAAAAATCAGCCATACCACAATCATAACAATAAGTTCTGATTGACAATGTTTTCAAACACAAAAATTATATAGAATAGTTGGGATTAGAAGTTTTGGTGTTTGAACTGGTTTTGAGAATGTAAAGAAATGTCATTTGTATGTTTCAAAATACAATTTGTTAGGATATTTCTTGAAAGACTAGAACATAGTTGCAGTACTGTAAGCCGTTGCAGTGGGAAAATTGTTCAATTGATAACAGGAGGAAAAATTTAGCTACTGGATAGCAAAGCTGTCAGCCGAGGCTTCAAGACCAGATAAGCCTCTGTACTGCTAAGAAACCGAGATCCTAGTTAGTCTTAGACTCACATGGATCCTGAGGAGCTTGAAGATCTATAATATTGACAGCACACTTGCATCCTTCATAGAGAGCTGGTAGTAGTTAAAAAGAATGCAACAGGCCAAGAGAAGCTAGCTGAAATGGTAAAATACAGCAATTTTGGCCTTGGATAAGGCATGTAGATTCATTTGAATCTACAACATGACTGAAGTCAAGAGTTGGAGGGTAGGTTGAGGATAATACGAAGTGTTAAGTTTTCTCCATGCACGACATATTGCATGTAAGTCAATTTTGTTCTCATCTGACCAAAGCAATTTCTTCCTCTGAAAATCAAAAACTGCTGATAGTTTCCTTCAAATTCGTATTTATGTACCATTTAGTGTTTGTCTGTTACAGAAAATTCTAACAGTAAAATTGAAAACATGAAAATCTTCAAAAGAGTATGATTACTTCTGCAAGGTCTTGTAACTCTAGAATTATGGGTTCTAATGTGAAATGACTGATTTTAAATTAAAGTGAGGGTCGGTGTAAGCCACAGACAAATTACTTGTGACAAATGACATTAAAAAGTGAAGGAAAAAAGTTCTGAGCTCATTTAACAGTAGGTCCCAAACAGAAAAGAAATGGATACTTACAATTTCTGGACCTCAGGCCACAGTGTATTCTGGAGGAGATGATCCTCTGGTGGTGGCTCTGTCAGTCCACACAACCACAGCCACATAGAAAAATGAGAACAACATAGTTTCAAATCCTTGAAAATATCACTAGCAAGGCTCTAAAAACTGGTTTTTAAATGTGGAGTTAAAAAAAGAAAATTTATTATACTCAAATGAATACATTTTCATTACTTAAATCCCTCTACTGTTAAAGACTGATAGGCAGGACCCGAATGTTACAGGAGGATAATTTAAAAGAGCACGAGTACCATAAGAAGACTGAATTAAAAGCAACATGCTACAGTCAGAGCAAGACAAAGTTTAAAATAAAGACTGTGAACTTGAAGAAGTTCACAGTTTTCATTTGAAATTTCTTCAGACTTTAACAAGTTTTCCTGGGGTTGGACTCAAATTTTGCCATCGGTAACAGATTCTGTACAAGCACATCTTGCAGGGAAATTTAATGGAATAGAAAAGTACGCTCTTTGTCCTATTAGTTATTATTTTTGGTCATCAACTTGTCATATAGACATAATTATTCACTCTTCCTGCCCGCAGAAGCCAATCTAACAAGAGAAAATGCATTGTTAACAGCAGTTGGCACACTTCGTAGATCCCCCACCGCCCTGGGTCATCGATACTTAAGCTTTGCAGTCCCATAAGCTCGCTTTATAATTAGCATTGCAGATTAAGTAGCGGCTTCACTCACGCTGATGACAGCCCTCAACACCCTCCAGTTCAGGGAGTATAAAGTGCTTCGTTGTTTGGCTCTTGTACATTTTGAATTTTGGCCTCATCCAAAACATATAACTTATTTCCTTACCAAAAATTCAGTTCCTAAGAAGATATTTTTACTTGGAGGTGAACAACCAGTGATGACATTAACCTGTTTTTTTCCTCCCTCCAAATTCTTTGTTTTAGCTGCCATCACTGCCTCTTGTCGTACAAAAAGATAGAAACCCCCTTTTTAAATCTGGAGGGTTTATCACATTTGAAGATAAATATGAGCTTTACAGTACCAGTCAGGCTGAGCGGGTGGAAATACGACTCCTGGTATTGGTCAGATATACTGCTGAACTGCTCCTCTTCTTCGGCAGTCGTCGGGACAAGGTCGCCTGTAAATTCACATTAATGGAATGAAAACACCGAACAAACCTTTCTAAGCCAGATTGGGCACAGCTGTCTCCAACTACATAGTTAAAGTGAAATTGATTTTTGAATGAAAAGTGATTATAAAATAAAACGGAGCCCCAGAAGGAGCAGTGAAACACTTAACTGCTGTGCTGGGAAAGTATTTTACCTTGAAATACAGCCTTGTTGGAAAGACCCAAGGCAGGTGTGCTAGCTCCTTCTGGAAGGCTGGCTGAGCCCTGGGAAAAAGCAGACAGATGGAGGAGGAGATACATTTACAGAACAACTAGGTCTCCATCTCTAGGGCTCGATCAGAAGTATTTATACTTCTAACTTTTTCACATTTTTACGTATTACAAGTATCATTAACCTCAATGGATTTTGTGTGGAAACAAAAACAAAGTAGTGCCCAATTTTAAAAACAGTATTTACAAACAAAAATCTAAAGATGCACTGTTTTATTTGTTTTCAGCTTGTCAACTAGACACCCCAAAATAAAAACACAAGGCAACAATTTCAGTGGGAATCCAGCTAGTTAGTAAACTGCAATACATCCAACATGTGTAACTAATTGTCACTATCAAGCCTGCTGTTTTTAGTCATTAGTCAGCGAACAATAGTGAATAAACAGCATCAAAAAGACAAAGGATCACAGCATTAAAACATTCAACATACTCTGGACAACACTGCATTTGAGGTTGTGAGATATTTGTGACTGGTACAATGCTTCACCTTGACAACAAACCCTAAACATACAGCCAGCGCTACATTGAGAAGGTTGGATCAAAGCATAATTATGTATTCAAAAGTCCAGACCCACAATAAATTGAGAATCTGGCCAAGACTTTTAAATTGATCTTCACAGATGTTGTTCATTAATCTGACTGAGACTGAGTTATTTTGCAATAAAGAACATAAATGACTTTCAGTAGCTGGGTCTGCAAAGCTGTTGGTGAACTCAAATAGACTTGCAGATGTAAGAGCAGCAGAAAGTGTTTCTACAAAATACTAAGTAAAGGGGTGACTACATAAGCATGAAACCATGTTCCCCTTTCCTGCAGCTTCACAACTACGTACGACTTTATGCTAACCTACAACATAAAATCCTGGTTAAACACACTGAAGTTTGTGGCTGTAGCACAACAAAATGCAGAAATGTTCAAGAGATGTCACAGCACTGTAACCACAGAACAGAGGATACTTACACTGGACTGAAGCAGCTTTTCTTTTGAAATCCCAGAGATGCTAGCAAAGTTCTCCACAAAATTTCGAGGCGCTTGAAACACTCTGAGGACTTTCTCATCAGCCCCAGATACGAACTGAAACCGTCCGATCATGGCCAGACACTGCATGTCGTAACCGTGGATCTGAGGCCGAGAGATTTCATGCCAGGTTGCCTGCAGAGTTGAAATCCACAAGACATAAATAAGAATAAAGAAATAATAAAAATTTAGGTATGATTATGTGGCTAAATGGAAAAAGGTCCTCTACCAAATTAAACTTTCGACAGTTCTTTTCTGTTTTATTATTTATAATCCAGTTTTGCGTCTGCCTTTACCCGTTTGCTGTCCTGCTTCCTCCATGGAGTGAACAGTCTGGTGGTCTGGTCTGAGCCCACGCTGAGGACGAACTCCCCCTCAGGATCCCAGCTCACATCTTGGACAGCATTAAAGTGACCTGATATCACAACTCCCGGTCTCCACCCTCCCTGCATGGAGAGCATCAAGATATATACGTTTTATTTATTCTTTAAATTGACATAATAATATTGCATATATTAAATATTGTATTTCAGTGAGGTACAAATTTGTGTGATTTTAAGAAAATAATATCCCGGTTTGCTCTTCAGTACTGTGGGTACGTGATGTGACCTCAAACTAAATTTGCCTGTAAAATATTTTTTTGTAGATGTAAGAATTTTTTCCATAAGCATCAGAAATTAAAAATGCAATGAAAACTACAAATAAGCAGCATCTACAAACATTACAGCCATAACAATAAGTAATCTTCCTGTCACCCAATGCAGATGCTCTATCTGCACTGATGAAGATTCACTCACCTCAACATTCTAAATGCAACAACAAGTTGATATTCTGGACTTTTATAATTTCAGCGAAGAATTCTTTGACCGCTTGGGGGAGTATTAGTCTCTTCTTTCAGCCTGACATGGTTCAGCGATCAAGAAGTATGGGAAATTCAAAAAGTGCCATTATGATAAAACTAATTTCATCCATCCAGGCATAATAGAAGTCAAAATGTCATGTCAAAGTGTAAAAGATCTGGCTGTTCATAAGTGAAACATAGACTTCAAAGACATGATAGGACTTGATATTTGTCAAAATAGTTCAGAAAGGCTGTGGAATAATATTCTGCTTTCAAGATGTCGCCACCATATACATTCGGTAAATATACCTACAACAGACCAAATTGTATACATGGGAATTGAAATTCAATATCATACTAATCATTAAATCCAAACAGCCCTTTGTGATTGTGATATTGAACAGATTAGATTACAATGATCTCAAATTGTGCAACTCTACATCTAAGCCCATCATAAATAAAGGTTGTTTTTTGGGTTGTTGTTTTTTTGCTTTCCAAGTGTACATTTTCAAAAACAGTAATAGAGTAACTTTAAAAGATTTCATTTTAAAGGTTATGCATTCAAACAGTTGTGATTGTCACCTCTTTATCCTGATTCTTGCACCAAAGGTGTAGGGCTCCGTGGAAAGCATGAGCCAGAATCATCGAGCCATCCAGACTCATCTGGCAGCCGTAGAAGCCCAGAGTGTTTCCACCTACTTCCCCGACACGCACCTGGTTTTGAAGAGACAATAAAATGTGGACCAAACCACTGAGTCATCTGCTTTTTCAACACATTTACAAAACAGAGCATTAAGTAGTGGAGAACATTTAGTTACTGGGTCATTCATCAAGTGAATGTGCCTTGCAAAAAAAAAAAAATTAATAAAATCATGTAAGTGTCAAAGTGGAAAAAAGGTGACCCATTTCATTATGTCAGCATTTTCTAAACAGTTATTGATGAAGGATTTAACAACTGCTCTTTAGACCTATGTACACTGTTTGTTTTTCATCAACCTTCTGAACAATGACATTTGAAGAAAACAAAAGATAAAGGTGAAGCAAAGCTTCTCAAATGTAGTTTCAGTCTCTCTTAAAGTCTCATTAACTAACAGACTTCATGGTGGTGGACAGAAGTGAGGAGGGGAATTAAAAAGAGGGCAAATGAGATTAAGCTGACAACTCAGATGAGAAATTATTCAAAATGGGACTCATTAGACTTGAATAAACCCCATGTTTTCCTCCAAACAAAAATAGATTTGTCTGGTAAATAATGAAAGCAATTTCACCACAGCATATTACATGAAACAACTAATCATGAAAAATGTCACAGCTTGAGAACCCTGACGGTTTTACACAAACTGGATTTGGATGAGAGTCTCTGACCGCAGTGTCATCCTCAGTTACACAATACAAACTCTCCATCTGGGCTGAATTTCCACTGAAAAACTAGTTCACTTTAAAAACACAAGTCATCAGTGCGGTTGCGATGAGAACAATACAGAGACATAAAAAAACGATTATTTTAGGATCTTCACCACCTCTCCAATTATAGGCACCGTGCTTTTGTTCATACAGACAGTTATGTAACCAGCTTTGTGGATTCAAATGAGGACCAGGGGCAGAGAGCACTTTTTGATTTAAGTAAAAACAACAGCTTCACTGACAAATGAATATTTTCCAAGCCTGACGTCATCAGAGGTCATTAGCAGAGGTTATTCTAAACGTCCTGAAGCTCCTTTAAAAAGAAAATAAGGGAAATTAGGACTGATATAAGCAAGGACGATGAAAAAAAGTTATTTTAAGGCTATTTGTTAAGAGAACTGCAGCAAAGAGTTGTCAACAAGGTGTCAACAAGGCTGAATCCCTTTTCCTGGGCTTAGCCTCCGAACTCTCACCACTTAATTCAGGTAGTGACTGAAACTGATAAATTATCAGTACCCTCCAACCTTGCTCACATCTGGCACCAAGATCCTGGCAGCGTGAGTGACCCGATTGTGTCTGGATTTTGCCAAATACAGATGTGAAAGTACTCAAGTGAGGAGAGATTTATTTTGACTACAAAGTTGATCGTAAAAAGTATCTTAAGTTAAATCACACTACACTACAAATCATACTACAAATACCGAAAATCATAATCACTGCTGTTGCGATACAATATTTCCTATAAAAAGATTTCCTCTTATTGTTTTTTTACTCCCATTAACAATAATCTCGAATATAATTCATTGAGACACTTTAAACTCTGCATTGCAATGATTGAAGAAAAACTAGTTCTGAAATAATATTTACATATTACGATCTGCAAAAGGTAGTTGGAATTTTCTTAAAATGCAAGTTCAAATCGCATAAAAAACGTTTTACCCCACAAAATATCCAAAGTGTTGTGTTTTTTTTGTTTTTTGTTTTTCAGATGCAAGAACATGAGTATCTGTGTTTCTAGGCTAAAGAAACTCCTAGAAGCATAATGAGGCCAATTCTTCAATTTTATTTTCTAATTAAAATAATCAAATTAGATTCCTCACCACAAAAAGAAGTAACACAAAATCACAAAATAAATGTTGAATTTACCAAACTGGAATATGAACTCCATTATTTGTCTTTTTTTTTCCAATGTTGTTATATGCAATACAATATTGATTCAGTTTGGGAATATGAAATTAGATTAAATAAACACAAAACACTGAAACTTACTGAAATATTTACAATAAAATAAAGTTTTGTTGAGGCCACAAGGACCTGATTTTCTCTCTACTCACTAAAAAAAGTGTAAGTCTCATGGAAGACACTTTGTTGGCATTGTGAAGGAATTGGTCTTTGACACTGCTCGGTTTAATGCCCTGAACCATTAGAAATAAAACCAATAAAACCCTTTTCTGACCCTTAAATCCTGACAGGTTCATCGAAGCCAAAGGAAAGACGGATAAGAACTGGATCTTCAGAAGGCAACAGTTCGCTATTCCCTTTGGAGCACTCTGAACCCAAATCAAAATGCTTAATATCTACTCAATCTTTAATTAACTTGTGCCTTACAGCATAAACGTTATCCTGAAGGAAATACTTGACTGCCACAAGCAGAAACACAACAATTAGATGCAGAGAGGTGAGTCTCGTCAATCATCCAAGCTTCTCCATGGTCATCAGTGACCTTCTAAATAATGTCTGAAAGAATGCTGGACCACAGCAGAACGAATGGCAGCGATAAAGGCATGTCTTTAGGTTGAATGGCCTGATCCTCTGGCGAGGGAGATGAAAGACAACAGAGGGGGAGGAGAAATAGTCTGGGAGAGACATAAATGGTGAGATAGAGAGGAAGAGATGCAACATTAAGCAGATTGATTTTAAAATTCAGCACATACCAGCAGGCTATAAATCACGAAAAAGAAAATGCATACACACACACGAAGGCAAACTGCTGTCATCTGTCGTGTTTATGAAGAGGAACAATATGGACACATGTCCTACGCTGGACAGTGCTGAAGAGGAGCACAACAAGGACTGCAGGCATAGGACTGTAAATATGGCTTCTGGACAGAGATCTAAGATGAACATGAAACAGGCTTAACCAAGCAGAAAAAGCCCCACAAAGTGTCCTCGAATCTACCCTTCAGGTTATTGCATAGCCAAGCACAAAGAGTGATTTCTTTCTTGGACAAATTCAAAAGCACTTGCTTTAGGCCACCTTGTCTAGTTCCAGCAACAACAACAAAAAAATAAAGAGGCCAAAGACAATAACCCAGAAGTATAATTTTGTGTCAGTGGCCCAAAAACATACACTGAGGACATACAAAACGTATGAGTGACTAACGAAGTAAAAGGTTACGTTTTGGAAGATATGATTCAGGAACAAAAACAAACATACTAACAGTTACGGTGGTGATGCTATGATGCTATAAGGCTGCTTGCTACCAACCTGTCATCTGTTGGTAACCTTAAGCTCAAGCATCTCAAGCAGCAGAACATTGACCAGCCAGTTCACCTCTTCTGACTGACCCAAAAAGGTGCAAGTTAGTCAAAGTCTAGTCCTACATCCCATTGAAATTATGGTACAACCTTATTACTAAATATATATCAATACTATGCATTTTAAAATTCAAATAAAACTTATAATGTAGAAAACTTTTCCCATTAAATCAGTTACATGTTGTTGAAAATCGCTTTTAAATCTAAATGTTATTTATTTGGTCTTCGACATTTTTTGAGTCTGAAGTAAGGCTTAGAAAAGGTTATCGTTTAAACACACACTAAAAGTCCCATTGGTGGCTCTCTGTGGTCAGTCATAGATGTTAATTACCAGTGCGTCTATGTGGCGAGATGTTTTTTCCCCACAGCGGTAAGCTCTGACCGCCCCACTGCTAATCCCGCTGTCCTTTAGATCCCACCAATTACTCTAATCAGAGTGAAGATGTGAAGCGCTTCTCTGTAAAAATCGACTAATTAAGACAAACAAGGCTGGTCATTTAGTGCTGCAGAAACTACTACGGCCAAAAAACTTCAGTCTTAGTGTGGTTGAGGAGCTTTCAACTACATAAATGAAGGCGCCTTCAAGGCTAATATTTAGAATCATGTGTAGAAATGTTTTCTTAAAAAGGTTTTGCTGTTGTATGTGGAGGCTTGTGTCTGTGTGTCACACAGCTTCAGAGGTTAATCTCTCTTTGTAGACAGGGATTCTGTCACTTCAAAGGGTTTGCTTCTCAAACAGAAAAAAAGGGACTGAAAGAGGACTCATATGCCATGCACTTTCACACAAATAACACAAAGGTTACTCCAGGTCTGAGGATTATTTATTTATTTGGAAGAATAAAGGCTCCAGTTGTGCGAAATAACTTCCTGCGCAAAATTTATACAGTTTTTTTCTCTCCCTTCACCTACACCAACCTCTTTTTTAAGAGAATATGTAAAGTTCTCAGTGGCTTTAGGCCCTAATCATCCTGCATTTCAGAGAAAGAAAACTAAACTCTGTTGCTGATCGCTGTGGAAATAAAACCAAGGGATCAAAGGTCCCAAAAAGTAATAGATCAAGCAGTGAATCTCCATCAGCCTGGAGTGCAATCACACACACCGAGTCTCTGTTTGCGCAGTTGTGTGTGTTCATTTGAAAGGACACACTCCAGGATATGTGCATATGTGAACACGTCTTTGATTTTATTTTTGGATTTTGGACCAATATTTGAGCAAGAGGCCGTGTGCTGTCCTGAACCACCTGAGAATATGATGCATTTTGGAACAAAAAAAAAGGTGTGGAGCAGATGGGGTGAGAACTGCTCTTTTTCCTCCCAATCCACACTTGTGTTAAATTGAGCTTCCACTCTGGCACAGCCTCAGCTGCTGGGAGCACAAAGAGAGGAAGTTTCCATTGAAATGAGAGAAAACAGGAGAGCTAAAGAAAGGGAGGGAGGGGGGGAGAGGAGGAGACAAAGTTTTAACAGCTTAGTTTGGGAATAAAAGAAAAAGAAGGTTCTGGGGAAAAAGCGACTTATTTACATGTAATAATTATACAAATAGTCAAGTACTATTAAGATAAATATTTTGGTTTTGCACTTTATTCAATGTCCTTCAACAAGAGTACTTTGATATTTATGTTTCATTTCTTTAATCCCATTTCAGAAATCTGAAAGTTTATATTTATTTACCATGGGCATGGATGTCAAGATCCTTTTAGCCTTTCGGTATTCTTTCTTTGCTGACTGACTATACAGCATCCAACTTCAGTCATTTATTTTTCTGAAATGAGCAGATTTGTCTACAATCATCAGCTTGGAAATTTCACGACAAACACTCCTGACTTTTCTATACTTGCCTTTTCAGAGTTTTTGATAGTGAACAAAACACTACAAAACCTGGGAACAAAGGAGGAAAAGAAGGAAGGACACAAAGTAGAAAGAAAGGACACAAGGCATTCAGACAATGATATAAGCAATGAGTTTTGACATGTGAAATTTTTGCCATACTTTTTTTCTCCACTGATTCAAACTCAGAAAACACTAAAATCAGCTTCTTTATCTGTACATTTCCACATTCAGTAAAACCTCTGCAGAACATCTGGCTCTGTTTCAGCTGCTTTGGTGAGATTTTATTAGAAACTGCATGATATGAATCCAAAGCATCCTCCTACTTCTCGTTCTGAGAACGCAGAACAAGTAAGATATTACTATCGTCTGTGACAATTGCATTAATTTGGGGCCAAGAAAACAATATCACTCAACTGCAACGAGAAAACAAAACAATCAATAAATCAATGACATAATCTTTTAACAGACTGTTGAACATTTAAAAAAGCTCTGAGGTCATTTAATCCAGTTCAATAAAGTCTAGTCTCCTTTCCTGCAATTCGTTGAGAGCCGATTCCTCTCATTCCAGCTTTGTTCACTTTGATCTTCTGAACCCAATTATTGTAAACAATCAGTTAATCCACAGCCTTTTTGTCTAGAACTGCCAACCGTAACCAAAACCTCTCACCTTCTATGTTTTATTTCTAAGCACATGTAACTGTTGGATTGCTTTTCTCACATGTTTTGTCATTCATTAAATGAATAAAAACCAAAAATGAGCTAGAACAGAAGCTTCTCATCACCCTCTACTTTTATGCATCGGGAAATGTGCTGCCAAAAGAAGGGGTGAGAGGGTGAAAGAGTTAAACATCGGAGGGGACGATATCAGCTTGTCTAAGCTCAGTGGAGCACAAGTCTCAGCTCCTCCTCGTCACTGTCTGTCAATGCTATTTCTGACACCTCAACGTCAGAAAGAATGGGAACCGAGATAGTGGAGACAAAGGAGGAGAGATGGACTGTGGCCAGAGAAGAGAATGAAAGGAAGGCTGGCTCTATTGCTGGGTTGTGAAAGCCCCGTGTTGGCAGCAGAGAATGATTTATTTGATGTGTGTGCGAGTGTGTTTGCATAAACCATCATACTACTAAAGTCAACACCTACCTGCTCTACCCAGACACCAGATCCTTCCTCAGGAGCCCAGATGATCATGGTTTTGTCCATGGAGGCTGAGAGCAGAATAAGAGGCTGTTGCAGCTTACCACCTGCAGGGGGAGACAAAGACACTGAGATGCTTACAAGATGAACGTTCACAGCTAATCTCATTCATAGTAAACTATTGGGAGAGGGGCTCTCACAGAAAGTCGCAAGTCGTTTTTTACAGATACAGTTTCAAGTTGTTTGTTCCAAGTTCAAATTCAAAGGAGTGAATGTTTTCTTGTTCATCCAACCATGTTATTTTAGTCTGCCCATAAAACTATGTTGCTCTATGCTAGAAAATCTAAAAACATAACATGTTGTGCCAGTCACAGGAGTAACAGATTATGCAAAGCAGGAATTCTAATTGTAAAGACCAACCAACAATAATTTTTAGCATCCTAAAAAATGTGCCTTGTTAGAGACTAACATTATTTCTACAACCTTATATGTCAAGATGTTTTTATTTAATGTTGAAAAGTTAAGAACAAAACTGTTTCCTAATTGGATTTTATTTGTTTACATGTTTAACAAACTGAGAAGGAGCACAAAAATACAGATTTTATCCAATTCAGCAGTGTCGTAAAGGGATGAACCTCATCTGGAAACTCTTTGATCAGTTCTATTTCAGAACCTAAACACTCAAACATACAGTAAATACAGGTTATGTCAATCTCAACTTCTAATACGTGACATTTTAACACAGTTGAAATAATAATATAAATAAATAAAATTAAAAATGTGATCTTAATTGTTGTGATTGCCATCTAAGCTGGACTCAGTTTGGCATCCATAGTTTAAAGAACGGCAAAAAACAAACAAACAAAACATAAGCACTAAAAAATACATTTCTATTTTGCATGTGAATTTGGACAAAAACTTCTGATGTGGCAAATTAAATAAGAACAACAGCAAAACGTAAGTAAATTCAAGTGTTCCTCTTTATTCAGAAAATTCTATCTTATGGAATAAGAAACTAGAAACAATTAACACAATTTCATACCACATTAACTTCTTTTTTTCCATAACTGAAAAATGACAAATTCAAATATTACTCATTACTGGGCAGGAGTCCTTGGAAAAAGCCTTAATGCTTTTTTAATTTAAACTACCTTCATAGACGGGGGGCTGCCAGCTGACTCCATAAACCCAGTTCTCATGTCCTGCCAAGACAGTTTCAAGGGACACTGCAAACCTTGAGACCAGTCCTGTGAAAAGAGCAAAATGGCCAAATGACGACAATAAACATGTCAGTAATATCAGGTAAACATGTCCTGATATTGAATCAAATACAAACATATATTGTACTAATTACAGGGCACATGAAAGTCTTTCTCTATAAAAAAAAATAATAATCTTTCCTCATTTGCTTAATTAACACATTTTTCTGTAATCAAGTCTGGCTGGCCCATTCACCTCTGTCCTTCACTTCAAAAACGTCCTCTTTCATTTTGATGACGGTGTGATCATCTTCTGTGTGGGTGTCTGTGCCAGATTTGGCACAGAGCCTCCACACTCTGATGAGAGAATCCTGTGAACAGCTGGCTAATAACAGCTCGTCCCCTGAATGAGACACGGAGAGAGAAAACCTGAAAATCTGCTCTCCAAGAAGCCTCAAAGTTACAAGGTCTAACACTGAATATGTTGTCGTGAAATCCCCACTAAAGGTGGAACACTACACAACATCTACTTTATATTATGCATATAATAGATGAAGGGAAGACTGACATGATACTGTCATAAATATAACACCTGCAATGAACATGAAGGAGTCTTCATAAATGTTTATGACTGTTGTCATAAAATGTCATTTGGTAAATGACATTTTTAATGCAAGACCCGTTAAGAGTGAGTTCAGCTGAGTTTTATTAATCACACAAAAAAGGAAGAGAATGGAAATATGCTGTATCATCAAGTAAAAATAGACCAATGAAAACACTAAATTGCTGCAAATTCGTCAATGTGTTTTAAAGCCTATATTGTCCTTATACAATTAAGCATTTAAAGTTGTAGATCAAGAGCCAATGAAGTGGCATCATTGTAAAATCCAGAAAAGGTATTATCTTTTAAGATTTTTTAAATAGTTCTCAATACATTTGTCCCACTTGAAGGACCCCAGTTTCAAACTTATTTGCCACCAGTAAACAACTGGCTAGCCTCAGACGTTTTACATCTCATGTAACAAAAATGAGCCAGATATGTGAACACTGAAACTTGTACAGTTTACATTTAATGGATTGTTTTTTTCTTCTCTTCATTAAATAATTATTTTACTGTTTTAATTTTTTTTTATAATAGCAGTTTTATACATCAACTTCTTAATTGTAATGAAGTTTTTTAATTCTGTTAATTTTAAATATGTTTAATTGTATTCTTTTTTTTTTTTTCTAAGCTGCAGTATAAGTTTTGAGAATTTTTTGCAAATATTTTGCTTAGTTTGATTTGGAAGTCATGGGCCTAAGGTTGGGCTATAAACAAAGGAGAAAAAGAGAAAGATGGCCAAATTAAACAAACGAGATGAGCTCAGACTGTATTAGAATTCAGCATAATTTAAAGATGATTGTGATTATGCACTTAAATGTTGGACAAAGAGGGACCTAGCCTTAATTTTCTGGTTATAATTGTCATCATACCCCAAGGTATCATGTCCAGAGAATTTAACAGCTGCTCCATCAGGGATCAATGAGAGGTTAGCATCTAACTGTGATGTAGCCAATAAGACAGCAGGACTACAAGCCAACACACAGACAGGTGGCAGACAAAGCCCAGGCTGGTTTTTTGCTGCATGTCCCCGTCTTTATACATAATGCATGTCAGCTTTTTTCTGTGGTGACTAGTCCAGTTTCATCCATGCCAAAAAAGACAAGCCATATTATCATAATGCTATAAATTCCTCATTTGAGAAAGATGTCAGGCTATTATGTCAGTAAAAGCACTGACACTTCATAACAGAAACTACAATTTGTTTTGGTTTCTGACTGAAAGTCTGCCAAAACTACATATAATTGTGACAAGAGAGCTTAAGTTTATTCTTAAATGGCTTAAACACAGTTGAGAAAGCATCTGCATCATTCTAGAAACTATATTTTTGTGACACTGACATACTGAATCCTAATTACAAAGTAAGAATTTTCTTTTTCTGGCACTGTTGCTGATGACCACCCAGTGCATCAGGTTGTAACCTTCACCTAAGGCCAGTAGAGCCACCAATTATCTGACGACCAAGCTACATGGGACAAAAAAAACAAAACAAAAAATAAATGCATAAAAAAGACAGTTAAATAGTAATCCTATTTATTTGGTTTCAATTTATTATTTTTGGAACTACTCCATTAACCCAACAATACCAGTCCAAATATAAATACATCTTCTCAGTCTGTTTTTTGTTTCTTTCAATGCTTTAATAGATAAGGTAACACTTGAAAATAATAAATCTGTTCATTATAATTCTTTATCAAGTATTGCAACTAATAAAGGTAAGGATAAAGGTTACATTACAAGTGTAGAACTAGAAGTTCCTGATTTCTTAAGCTTGTTAGTTAAAGCGACAGATGTTTTTCGTGTATTTTACCAGTCATAATGAATACTTCAAAAGCATATAAATACATGTAATTCTTCTTTCCTTGAATCTGACAATGAGGCAACAGAAACTGGCTTTCAAATTTACAGTGTGCTGATAGCACCTTAACAGACAAACTGACCAGTACATGCCCATTCCACTCCACGAACCCAGTCTTCATGCCCTTGCAGTGACATGGCTTTCTGCAGCTGCAAGGGAGCCATTTCACAGAGTCAGTAGTTGCCTTCAAGCCTCAGAAGCTCAGATTAAACAATTAGGATTCATGAACAACCTACCCCTAGGGGAGTAGTGAGGCTAGCTTACCTGACCACTCTCCTGCACATACAGATGCACCCTAGAGTCATCACCCCCACAGGCTAGTATGGGAACTTGAAATGCACATAAAGACAAAACACACAAACCATGGGCTTACTATCAGAATATTAATTTTAATATGCAGAGGCAGTGGAAGAATGATGTAAAAGGAAAAATGTGTGTGCAACTTAAAGGATGCTGAAAGAGCAGCTTGTGCTTACCTCCAGTGCCGGGCAAAAGAGCTAGAGAGACATCCATCATGAAACTGCTCCCAAATGACACATTATGGAGGCACTCAACTGAGGAGACATCCACACGGAAACATTTTCAGATGTGCTACAGCGACACAGTCACACAATTGTAAACAAATGGATTGTAGGACTCAGAAAGACTTCTAATGTCTATTTTAAGTATGTTTTCACCTTATGCATAAAAAGAGCAACCTAGATAATGTAATATTTACATTGGAGAAAGAAATTCAAGCTAAACTTATTTCAGGTTTTCAGAGACACCTCTAAAGCTTCACTTGTGTCCTTTTCCAGTGACAGGCAGGCAAAAAAAAACACTCAGGAAAAGGAAACTCAAATCCCAGACAACTTGAAAAGAAGAAAAGCAGATGAAGGCGATAACTTGAAGCTTCACTGACACCAAGGTGTCAAAACATATTTCTGTCAAAACCACATAAGAATCACTGAAATTGTATTTTTCAGTTTGACCCTCTAACATCAACTGACCACTGAAATAAAATCTACCAAAGAAAATTTGTTCAATCAATATTTTATAAAGAAGGAAAAACATTTAAATGACACAATTAATGACAGATTGAATCAGCCCAGGCAAGAAGAATGTTTTGCACATAGTGAAACTGATATCTACTTTAGTCATAAGGTACAGAGAGAACAATGAACTACAAACCAAACACAAAATATCATTAATAGCATCTTACAGTGTTTCAATTCAAGTAAATCATACATAAACTCTTCATGGTCTGCTTAATATTAAAAAGCTAGGGATAAAAAAAACAAAAAACAGCTCCAGTTCAAACTGATCACAACAGTTCTATAGTTTAACATCCCCCTACTCCACATGTTTGTTTGTTTTGTTTTATACCATAAAAACACAGCATAAAGTGAGCAGTTCATACTGGCTCAAGCTCAATGTGAACCATGTTGAAAATATGGGTGAAAAGGAGAAGAGTACATAAACTCAGAAATTAGACCACAAAGAAACAAACTAATGCAATAACTAACCAACTATCTGTAGAAATACTAACATTTTTGGTGGAGTTTTGAATCCAGAAACGGTACCAAATTTAAAGCTGGGAGCATTGTCCAAAGACGGTGTTCATCAAATGAATATTACTTATTCAAATTCAAAGGATGAATTTATGTTAAGTCCTGAAAGACATCTTCCCCTAATAGTAATTCTATCAGCCACTGTAAACCTATGAGAGTTATGAGAAATTTCTGTAGTAACACCAAAGAGGAATAGAAACATTGTTCAGAATAACAGTAACAAAAAACAGACTACAAATTACCAGCTGAAACATGGAAACTCTTATCTAAGATATAACAAAAAGCAGTTAAAAATGTAACCTGTTAAATCTGTTGAAGTATGAAGCCATCAAATTAGAAAGTGTCGAATGCAGCAATAAGATCAAACAGGACTGAAATAGAGACTAGGAGCTCTTTATGAGTCACTGCTGATGATTTTAACTGGAGCCATTTCTCTTCAATGGTTCTGCTTGGAGACAAAACTCGTTTGTAATTCAATACTGTAAAGTGAATTATCATTTGAAACAATTCAAGCCTTTTACCAAGAAAAGTGGAAGTTAGAAACTGGTCTATAAACATTGATTACCGATGGATCTGAGTTGTTTTCCTCAGCAGAGGTTTCATAATAGCACACCTGAGAAAAATAACAGATAATGCCCCCTTATGAGAAACAGTTATTTCTCCACTTTCTGTTAAGTAGTGAAATACAGAAGTGAACAATTTAGAGGGAGTGTATTAAAAAAATAAGCAGTGAGGCTCACGAAAATACACACATCACTGTTAACCTCCTTTTAAGAGATGCTGATAAATAATTTACAAATGCTTTCCATGTCTGTTCTACTTGTTTATTACCTTCTTTCTCATCACTGCAGAGCCATAATCTCACTGTGGAGTCAGATGAAGAAGAGGCTATGAGGATCTTACAGTCCTCCAGGTAGACAGCATCCACAGCATTGACAGGACCAGTGTGACCCTTACACTCCACTGACTGGACGAACTATGGCGTTACACAAAACATTTGTATTCAAGGTTTCTGTTTTTCATCACTAAAATTACAATGTGTACTATAAAAATATCATTTTCACCACACAACACTCAGATAAACAGAATTTTTTTTTTTCTAATCAGCTGAAGCTGAACCCAGTTGAGACCCAGAAAAGTTGAAATGTAGGCAGTTTACCTTCCCATGTTGAGCTTCCCAGAGGATGATCCGATTGTCTGAGCCTCCTGAGACGACATGACGCTCTGATGCTGCAACAATAAAATCAATACAACTTACAACTCGTTATCAACAAATTGGTTCAATAAAGAGTATGGAGCTTTATACATAAAACATTTTTAGAAAGTCCTTTTAGAAAATGCAGGGTCACCTTACAAGAAAAACAACAAATAACTAAATAAATAAAGAAATTAATACATGACATTATGACAGCAAAGAGGAATTCTTAAATCTAAATGCAAATATTAGGTGCGGTCAGTGAGAGGACCTAAATTGTAGAAACAACACATTAATACAAATGTTCCACAAGGAAGTAGCAAAGTGGGTGCAATATTCTCAGTCATGGTGAAAAGAAAATGAACTTTTTTTGAAATGTAACATTATAAAAAAAAGACCCTTATAGGTAGATCTTTTTTTCTAAATTAAATAAAACCTAAATGTAAACCATCTGGAACTGCCATAATCTATTGAATCAAAACTGTTTCATGACACAAAAGCAGAGAGTGAAACAGTGTTTTACTGTCTTAGCGACTTCTATAAAATGTCACGCAGTTGAACTAAAAACAACTCCAATGTGTGATCGAGTTCAACAGTTTCAACATAAAACTGCTAAACTCACTGTAAAACTTGGTGTATTGTGTTTCACATTCACTTCAGCCAGGGAATTCAGTTTTGCTTCTGCCTATTTTCAACAGTAGCTAAAATTACAACAAAATAAAAATAATGAAAAAAGAAACAATAATAAAAAACTTCCACAAGTAAGTGATTCCCTAATAAACTCAATAGCAATTTAACAAATATATGGTAGCTAAACAACTGCAGTGATTGAGTGGTCACCAGTAAGTGTGAGTATCCACATAAAGAAGATGCTCTGGCAGTTTGTTGATTTTCAAGTGTTTTCAAAATCAATACAGGAAGACAACACCAATGACCTTACAGACCTCAATCAAGGAATGGCGTTAAGATCATTTCCAAACAACTTTGACCATAGATTATACCACAGATTTTTTTTATCCTGAGTGCAGGCCATTCTTTGCTAAACTTGTCCATTTTCCAAAAATAGACAAGTTTATATGCCTTAAAAAGTGTGGTAACTGTCAATATAATTTGAAATAAAACAACTAAGGTATGTCTAACTTTACTTCCCCGCACTCTACACACATCATGGTTTTGTACAAATGTTCAATGTACTTAACAATAATAATAAAAAAAACTTATCCACACTCACCATTGTCTTTCTTGTGAACCCACTTGACTGCATTTACTCTCCCTTTGTGTCCATTCAGCAAAGCGACAACTCTTCTTTCCTGAAATTCAAACTATTCGTGTTAACCCAAATGTTTTAGGCGTTTTAAACAAACTCTCCGCACGAATCACGTTAGCAATCAGCACTCAGCAGCGAGAGAACTAAACTACTGACATATTTTACAGATTTTATCACCTGGGGTTCGTACAAGGCCACCGAGTTGCATGTCCCGAAAGCCACTGTTCCTCCCCGACCCCAAGAAACAACATTTGGAGTCCTATTTGCGCTGCACGCTATATGGCATGTCTCAATTACGGAAGCCGCCATCTTTGCTAGAGAAGTTGTGGGGTTACTTTAAAAGAGTCCGAGGGTGAACCGTTTCTGGGCATCAATGGTTCCACAGCCAAGTTACGTAAATATAATGCTTTTGTATTTAAAACAAATGCGCCACAAAAACTGTAAAACTGGTTGATCTACAAATACAAACTAGAACTGGACTGAACAGGAGTTAAGACACACAATACATTGCTTTTAATTGTAATAGAGAGCGCAAATCTGTTTTGTTTAAATTTAAATCATTTGAATTAAATTCCTTTCAACTCTTTTTTCAGAATCATAGCAAAGGCAGTGACTACAGCAGGTATGCATCAATAAAGCTCAGTGTTAAAAAAATATATACAGATACACAAAAACATGCATTTAGCTGATTCAGAAATCTTCAATCCATAGTTGAAATTGACATTTAAATTTATTTGGGTTTGAGGCTATTGGATTTATTTTATTTTGGGGGGGAAATGTCAAGTCAAGAGTCATCCTTATGATTTCGCACACTATAAATTAAGCATATCAAAAGTTTTAAATTAATACTTGACTGATATTCTAAATTATTAAATTGCACCTGTTACTGTGAGCTGCACCGCCCAGTAAAAGCCACTAGGTGGCGCAAGATAATCATAGAAGGAAAACAAACTCTTTGCAGTCTATGATCTTGAGCCACTTTAAATTTTAATTGTTCAAAGTCTAAAAATGAGTATTGTGTTCCTTAAATCATAGAAGTACATTATAATTTGCTGAATTAGATATGGGTTTGTTCCCTTCTCATGAACAAGAAGACAAAAGGGCTGATTTTTATTTATAGCTTGGTTTGAAAAATGTCAACTGCACTCTCTTTGTAGAAGGCACCCTGAAAGCATAAAACCATTTCACTGTATCATTTTTGCCCTTTAATTATTGAAAAATAGAACTGACTTCATAATAACAAGATCGCTTTGAGGCTGTCAGAGAATCAGACTAAAGCTACTCAAAGTGAATTACAATTAAAGAGAATATTGCTGAAACACAAATACACTGTTGTGTCAGAGTGTGTTACCCCCTCTCTGAGATTTGATTGAGGTTGACTGGTCACAGCTGAGCTAGCTGCCAGCCAGACATTCTGTCTTATTAAGATAAATTAAAATAAAAATAAAAATAAATAAATAAATGTAACGGGTAATAGATACAGATGAACATTTTAGCAAGAATTTCATCTGTATCTATTACTGGTGACATAAATAAATAAATAGCAAGAGAAAATCTTACCGTCAAGAGAAGAAATCATATAATTTCTGAAGTTTAATGGTGCACACATTTTATAAAATTTTGTACATTGAGTATTACTGTAAACACAAGTTTCCCACTGACAAACACTGACAAAACAGTGAGAGAAAAACAATATGAGGAGGAGAAAATTGGGGGAACAGAGGATGGGTGGCTGAGCCTCTTCTGGCTCTGTTCTGACCATGCTGACTTGCAGTCTATATCTGTGTGACAAAGACAAAATAGGCTCGCTGTCACCAGCTCTCTGGGTAGAAAATAGCCACTGTTTGCCTTGCCATTGTCCCTCTTCCCTCAGTCTCAGGGAAACAAAATTTGGACGGACTTGGCAGAGTGAGACAACCCGTGCAACTACAGAGTGTAGCTCTTACGTCAGGAGCAGCAGGAAAGCAATAGCTGGGAAGTTTCCGTTTTATTTAGGTGCTGTGTTTGTCATCTATAGCCGCTTATGTAACATGGGATTAATATGATCAAATGTATCAAGTCATTGGAGGAGAAGAGGGTGTTTTGTGTAAAATCCTCTTTGTTTCTACTGCCAGGGGGGGAAAAAAGAGTAGTAGGATATGCATTTTTTGTTTAGTCAACGTATTCTTGCTCCATGGTGATAGAGTCACTTTAAATTTCCAGCTCAACATATTATAATAACAGCGCTTGACAGGGTCATACAAAGAAAGTTCCAAGTTGCTTAATTTTGTGCTTACTTGTCAAAGAAGATTCAGAGGTTCTACTTTAAAATGAGTCTATGATAAAAAATTAGTTTATGGTCTACCATTTTTCCTTAAAAATATGCTTGTTCGTTCCAAAAAATTTTTTACATATTCTGTCATATTTCCATCTGCTGCTGTTTCAAACTGAGAACAGCTGTCATAAAAATGAAATCTGAATTTTAATGAGCCCATGTGAGATGTGTCACTTTAAACAAGATTAGACAACAAGAGAAACGCAGATTAAGTGAATTCTAGGCTCCCCCATGCCGGGTGTCTGCATTTCACGTTGCAACTGTCAGTTTTGTTTACATGTAATTAAATCGATCTTGTTCCTGTGAGAGCCTTCTTGACAACAGCTGAAAAGGACTGAGAGGTGGCCTATCCTTGACAGCATTGCTGCTTTAAGTTTGCTTTTCATTTGAATGCATTCATCTCAGCACTTTTAGGTCCCAGTGCTGCTTTTGATATAATAGACCACAGCATTTCTTTATTATTTAGCGCATAATGTTGAGATTAAAGGATCAGCACTGCAATAGTTTAAATCCTAATTATACAATGCAGTTTTTACAGTCAGTGTAGCTGACATTTTACCTTCAAAAGCTCATCTATCTATGTTCTTTGGGGGGAGTCTATACTTAAAACCTTTGATAGGCACCCTTTGGGCTTAAGTTAAAGAAGTATGGCTCACACAGCCATGTGGTTGATACATGCTCACTGAAAAGTGTGTGTTATTTTCATTATTTTACTGAAGATGTCAGAAAACCTACAATTATAGAACATTTTGAGATCAGTACATGAAAGCACTGTAGGGGCTCATACTTGTGACTCCTTACCTCTGTTTGAACTCCTCTCTTCCACAAGGGTCTTCTCTGGTCACTGTATCGTGCTAAGAGAGTGAGTTCAGCTGGAGGTCTCAGACAAGGACAAAGCAGTCTAACCCACAGAAGTATTCTGAGTGATTGTGCAAGCAAATCAAACTAACCAGCACTTTCTGGATATGTTTTATTTCCTCCCCTGAGGTTAATGAGTACACTGAGATGGACGGCACTGAAATAATAACTACAAAGCTTTGTCTTGCATAAATATGCATGAAGAAACATTTTAATGTACAATTTTGGTGAGAGGGTTTCATCCATTCATCAAGATTGTGAATGTCAAGTTAATTTTTAACTTTTAAAGATTTATTATAATCATTCTTCTTCCAGGCTTAGAATAATAATATACCAAACAAATATAACTTCTTCTCTCTTTTTTTTTTACATATTGACACAAATACATCCTTACAACTCTTAATTATGTAAATTAAGGGTTGATGTTACCTGATGCATTCCTGGCAACACAGTTTGAACATGTAAATAGGTTTACTGCTCTGTTGGAACACCAAATTGTATGAAAAGTTTCAACCACCAACTTATGTGATTTGAAAAGTTGTAGAATTTTGAGGCACATTTTAAAAAGTTGTTAAATTTATATTAACATTTTCTAGATATACACTAGTGCCACTAGCCCATCAGCATGATGTCCCCACCACCATGCTTAAAGGTTGATACAGTTTGTAAGGTTTAAAAGCCTTACTTTGACATCTCCTCCATTTTTGACTTGTTTGAAATTTTAACCATCTATTCAACCATAATTCTCAAACGAAAGAAAATGTTCCAAGATAAAAGAAATTTGGAACTAAGATGGCATAAGTTTATGAACATACTGGAGCACTTGTCTTACTCTCCTCAATCAGGCAAGGTTTATATGACCATAGGCTGAGAAGGTTTCAGCCAAGGAAAAATATTGCTGCAAATGTAACACTTTAAGTTACACTGATATTTGTTGTGAAGTGTGTGGATAAGCCAAATAACTTATAGAGAAAACTGTTAAAATAGAGATTCAGCTGTTTGGACATGATGATAATAGAGATACTATACATTTTATTTTGTTTTTTTTCTATTTAGGAAGATTGTGCATACTCTCAAACAAAGAAGTGGCAGCATCATCATGCTGCAAATTTTCTGTCCATCCAGTGGATGGACAGAAAATAAATCTCTGAACCATCTTTGAATTCTTCAAATGTTCCACAAATCAACAACCTGACATTTGAAACTTGCTCATATGAAGGTGTTCCTCGCAGAGCTGATCTCAGACAAATTCAAACTTGTTCACCTAATTCTTACTTTTCTAGTTATGGGATGTTGTTTAATGTATGATCACTTTCTCCAGATAGCCAGTTAAATACACTATTTGGTGACATTCAGGCCAATAATTTGACTGCAAACGCAAACCATGTGCACATTAAAATCAATTTTAGCAAACATAAACTGTTTGTGTCATTTTGTATTCCTAATTTTAATCTTCTTATCCAATATAGAATTAAGGTTCTCATTTCACATATTCTGATATGCAAAATATCTATCTCCTTGGGCTCAGCATCCCAGGAGTGGCACAACAAAAACGGGATGATCAAGAGAGAAGGGGAAGTCAGCACTTCTAAAGCACACACAGAGAGAGGGAAAGAGACTGTAGCAGCTGTTAGCAACACAGTCACACTGAGCATAAGCAGCTCTTTTTTAATGAGTAATACTCTTGGACCGTGTGGACAGGAATACACAAAAGGGACTCGCTCCCTTGAGTTTGAAGTAAACATTCAAAATGCTGAGGGCCAACACAAGAGTACAAACTGAGGAGCAAATCTCAAAAAGTGCAGAACAAATCAGACACAGTTAAGAAAAACAAGTCTGTTTCACCCTGTGACACATTGTGTTTGAGGGTACATGCAGGACGCCAACCAGCTCCCTAACTAAGCTATTTTCTGCAGCAGTACAGGATAATCGCATTTCTTATCTCAGTGTACCACTTTGACTTATCTATTCTGACCACAGTGACTCATGCCAGCACAAGTCAATGCAGCTGGTGCAAGTAGCTAAAGTTGGGTTTGCTATCAGCTTATCATTTGGTTGAGAGCCCAAGTGCAGATTAAAAAAAAAAACACACCCAGATATCATCTAGAAGTGGTAGTAGAGCCATTCATCACAGCCGAGTATCCTTGTTCGCTCAACAGCTCGCATACCTTTTTAATGATGCACTGTATGTGTGTACACGTCTGTGGTGTTGTGGAGAGACCAGTGAAGACATGGCTAAACAGCTTTAGGGTGTGCTTTTACATAAATACTAGGTTGCCACACCCACTTATAATGAAACTGACACAAAGTACAAGTCCACCTATACACACTGGGCAGCAAAATAAGCCATGACTCTCAATGCCACACAGCTTCCAAACCTCATGCTTTTAGTCACCTACTGTGTTCACACTATGAAATATTACATGAGGTGTCACCCACAAACTCTGCTTGTAAAGCAAAATATAGCTCAAGGACCAAAAAGAGTTTGGAAATAGGTCACCTGAATTGAACTACAGATGCACGTGAAATAATTTTATGTCATAGGGTCATCAAAGAAAAGAAGTAGCACACTATTTGGAGAAAGGCTTTGTTCTTTATCTGGGCTGCCTAAACACAGCTAAAATAGAGTCAGATGGTGATGCCCACAGTATGCCTTGGCCCCATCCTGGCATCCAGCTTACATAACAACCAACATCACAAGTGTGGGGACATGTGAGATGATCCCTGATAACTGCCAAAGGTGCCTATGATTGCAAGGTTTTCTTAATATTGTGCTTTCCCACTTTTTCAAATATTTATCACTGGGTCCAAGCAGGGGAGTTCAAGAAACCTTTATTTCATGATGAGTCATGCTATCTTTAAATTGATTCTTTATTGGCAATTGTGGCCTTGTCTACAATGATGTGGGCACTCTTGGTGTCTGTTGAAGTAAAGAAAGCTAAGACAAAAAGCAAAGATCTTGATTTATTCTTTTCTCTTTGCTCTGATCTGGGGGAAGATCCCGTTGGATAGGGCCTGCAATGCAGATCCAGAACCAACTGTATGCATGTATTGTACGTATGTATGTCTGAACGGACGGACTGACGGATGCCCCTTGAGAAATCTCCAAGGAAGTTTTACAGTCATTTCCAACTTTTGACACTTTGATATCTGTTTCACAATTTAAAAAATTGCTGAAGAGTCAAGCAGAAGATGTAATACTTGCATCAAATACAACAAACAGGGTATTCATTAAAACACTAGAGATTACAACAAGCTAAGTGCCATGTTTTAGTCAAGTCTCAGACACCCAGGCTCTGTTGTTCTGCTTGTGAACAAATTGTGTCTTAAGTCATGATCTAATAACTTTCTAAAAGATTTATGCTGACTGGGATCTTCTCTGAAGTCACAGAGCTCCAATCTGGGAATGACAACACATCAGAGTTGATTGAGCTCCAGTTGCAAGCTGGAAAAACAGTGCAGTTTGGCAAATGCTGTGATTATAACTACAGTAGAAACTCTTTCCTTTTTATGCAGTCAAACATTAAAAGAACATATTCATAAATAACATTTGTACAGCTCTATCTGTGCTGCTGGTTTACAGAGAAACAGTGAGAAGTGTTACTCAATAATTTATATCTTAAATTTTTCAGTGAATAATGAACTAATTTTTTTACATCTATTTTCAAGTGGGAGCTTGAAATAATCAAATTCCAGAGTTTAAAAAGAATGCAGTGCAACTCATAGGTTTGAAAAAACAAATAATTGTTAGGTAAAACAATTCTGTTTTTCAGCGCTTTATTTCCTCCGGAACTGGTATAAGTGAATTTACCTGGAAATCTTCATATCAAAGTCACGAACCAGAATGTACGTGAAGGAAAGAACTACAAGCAAACATATCTGGAGTATCATTCTGAGCTATTTATCAAAACAAATAAAGGAATGACAAAATGGAAACAATAGAGTGAAACGTTTTACATTGTTATGGAAGAGGTTTATGGCATAGATCACTTAAATATGTTAAAATACTTCAGTTTTCTGCTTGGTAGAGCATCAGGCTTTATTTCCAAAAAGATAATAAAAAGCACCAAGCTCTTTGTTCAGCTACTCAACTATCTATCACTCTTGATCTGAAATTATGTTTGTGGGCCTATGGGAAGCAACTGTAAATAGATTTAGAAAGTTATTTGAAATGTCAGCGGGGGACATGTTTCTATTACCAAAAGCACAAATAATTCAGACATTTGTTTTGTGTCGTCAACATTGCAGTTTTAAAACTTCATTAATAAGAACCAGCATAATGAAATCCCAGCCTGTCAGCTTCAGAACCTTGCTGCTTTGTCAGGGTAAACAAAACAAAAAAAAGGACTTTGGCCATTGGCTATTGTGTTTCAGTCAATCTGCTACTATTCAGGAGAGATCTTTCACAGTGGAGTTTGATCGGTAACCTCTCTCTGTATTTGGAAAAGGAAAAGGATACTTCACACTTTAGGGCCGATATTGTGCAAGTCCACCAAAATGTAAAAAGAATACATTAATTAATTCACTTAAAATCAGTATAATAATATAATCCGCATATTTTTTCCAGATCAAAAACCCACTGAGCCTTCTCAGACTTTCAGAGTTCCCAGAACCTGCAAGTGTGTTCATGCTGTGCATGCGTGCCTGTGTGTGAATGTGGTTGCCCACAGTGGTGTGCTGCAGTCCGCTCCCTGCTGTAGCTGAGTAAACTACATGGACATTAGCGGGCGCAGCGGCGCAACCACCGACCCGGAGGAGGGGGATTGAAGCGGCGTGCGCGCGTGGAGAACTGCTCGATTAGCGTCTGTGTGACGAAGTGTGAAAAAAAAAAAAGAAAGAAGAAGAAGAAAAAAAAGAAGCTCGGTGTTTTAAATCTCGAGTCCGCGGCAGCCGGTTTTGCAGCTGTTGAAGCGGCGGAGATTAGGAGCGAACTCAGTAAGTGTTCGTCCGCGCGTCGTGATTGAGTGTTCGCGAGCCCTGAGAGAGAGAGAAAGAGAGGGAGAGAGGGGGAGAAAGAGGAAAAAGCTCGGCGGGAATGGCTTCATCTCCGTGCGGCAACAGTAACTTTGATTCCGGCCTGGAGATCAAAACTCGCTCCGTGGAGCAGACGCTTGTTCCCCTGGTGTCGCAGGTGAGTATTTTTCGGAAGCTTTGTAACTTTTCCCACTGCTGTTCTGAGGGGATGAAATGAGGCCACCTTCTCGTGTTTACCGGGTTGTGTCCGGACTGCGTGCTTCCCTTCTGGTGCGGCGTTTAAACGCAGCTCCGACACTTTGGATGATCTCAGTTGTGTCACTGGAAATAGCCAATTCACATTAGCGAGAATCTTACGTTCTCTCGGTGAACTTGTTGGTTACGTTCACAATTTTTACAGAGTATTGAATGTTTTTTTTGTTTGTTTTTACTTTTATATGAAACACAACAGGACCCACGTATTACTTTAAAACGGCTCTCAATAAAGCAATTCAGTGCATTTCCAGACAGCCAAGAGGATTAGGTTCATAATTCCCTCTTTGCAAAAGTTTACTCTTTTTTTTCTGAGCCCCGGACTCAGTTTGGGAATAACGTGTCAAAGTCCAGAAGAGTATCCTAGAAGTTCCTGGTCCGGAGGTGAGCCGTGATTTCCCACATGCTGTGTTCGACAATAAACACGCGAAATGGAAAAACCCACTTCAATTTGTGCTTAGCAACTCTTCTGTACTGCCTGCCAATGGAACTTGGGTCAATTAGTTTCATCATAATGCACACAGACAGTTGCATTTGTTAAATTTGTACAGCTTACACCTGTAAGAGGTTTCCTTTGCTTTCATTTCAGAAAAAGAGCCAGTCATTTTGTGTATTTGTTTTCACTTTAACAAGGACACATGATGCAAAAACAATGCACAGTAACCCAATCGGTTTACTAGAGGTTTCCGTGCCCTTATTGCAAGGGATTACTTGTTTACCTCCAAGCTGACCTGAGATACAATCGTAAAAGTTCTGTCTCAAAAATGTCCCGACAGTTTATGGGAATGCTATTTTCTGAACCTTTAATTTGTCGTCCTGTTACACAGGAGCTGTTAATTATTTAAATAAATAGAATACCATTCCCTAAACAACCGTAAAACATTTGGACTTTAGCTTTATAGCAGACACTCCGACAAGAAATGCCTTAAATGTCCCATTTGTGTTCCTTGCATTATGAAGGAGCATTGGTTTTTGTATAAATAACAGTGCACTGCCAGCAGAATGATGATTTAGAGCTTTATAGTAAACTGCAGTGAGGTATTTGAGATGGGAGTTTTTTGTTCAGTTTTTTTTATAAAAAAAAACTAAATTGAACTGAATTGGTTTTTAATTGATTGATTAAGACAGTAGAAGGCGTCTTTGTTCTTGGCGCATCTTAGCCTTTGCAACCAACTGATTTGAATTCATGCAAATGAATTCAAAACTATTTCTTCAGTAGAAGTGATGAACAGATGATGCTTCATTGATTTACTGTCACTTTTTGTTGCAACAGGTGGGAGAGGGGCATCATTGTGTGACTCCTCCTCCAAATTGGTTCCAGTCTTCTAAATAGTCCTAAGTAATAAGAGGCAGGTTGAGCCGGGCTGGAGGAGAGAATCACTTTCTTTTGGAACTAGAGGGAAGCTAATAGAGAAATGTAGTGAATTAAAAAGAGGGAATTGTTTAAAACTCCAGAGTTTAGTTTGATTCGTGAATTTTAAACACTGAAAACACAACACATCAATGATGATAAAATGTTGGATTAGCATCAGAATAACATAATCTGACTGTCCCTGATATTCTCAGTTTATTTTGAAGTTATTCTTAATGGAGGTTTAGTAGATCAGTGCACCAATTACAGCTCAATCACAGGTGATGATTTTCTCCTGAATTTATTAACTCCATTTCCAATTAGGTTCTTTAGCAATTTCAGTTTTTTAAGATCTCCAGGTGTCAATAAATCTTAATCTAAGAGCTCTGTCCAACTCTTAATCAGTTGTTGGTGTGCAGGTGGGGGATCCAGAGATAAGGAGTGTCCACACAGCACATTTGGTAATTTAAAATGACATTAGGTGGTGATATTAGTTCATCTATTGCAGGTATGCTTGGATAAATAAAATAAGTTGTGGTCTTAATTGTCCCAAAAACATGGGATAAAAAACTGGAAAGATTAAATATTAACTGGATGAGACTTTCATAATGCTGGTGCTCTCTGACTCAGCCCTGGTTGGTGGAAGAGGAAACCAGCACTTTTATAGAACAGTTGAGAACTGGCTATAGCACTAACACTGATTAGGAACTGAAATCTCTTTGGTGAAAAATAGACTCTGGTCACACTTATTGTACCGTGTTATACATCTCATTGAAAGGACTTTAATGTGTAGGAATGGTATGATAAAACATTTTCTAAACTGTTTCAATAACTTTTAGAACGTTTGAAAACCTTGATTCCGGTAACGGGCCCAAACCGAGAACAACTGTGTTTCACGAAGTTGGGGGAAAAGAAACACTAATCCTTTGAATGCCTTTCTGTGTAGAAGGCTAAAGGGACAAAGACATGTAAAAGCCCTGTTGTTCTCAGTGAAAGACTGGCAGAGAAAGAGAGGCACCTCACTGTTGGGCATACAGAGTGGGTGGAAGAATGGTGGGCATGCAAGAGGTGTCCATGAGACTGTCATCCCCTCACCACCTCCCATCTCTTGTCTGCTTTCCCAAATAGCTTCCTCCCTCTCATTGCTCTGGCTCATTTGAGAGATAAGGTCATCCAGTGCTGAATGGATGTGTTGGTTATCAGAAAAGCACATCTGTTAAAGGGGTGTGCTTTCAGTGTAGGATGTTCCTTTAGGCTTTCAGTCATTTATAAAACGAGAAACGCTAAAGAAAGCTAAAAGGGAATTAAGAGCAGGACCTGGTGAAGTTATAGATGGAGTTACAGTTCATAAAGAAGCCTGCCATGATGTTATACAGACATTTAAACTCCTTCCTGCTGTGGTAGGCTGGCTCAGCTTTGGCGAACAGCAAAGAGAAATGTGTTGTACGCTGCAGTGACATTCAGCATATCACCGTCCTGTTGAATAGTGGGCCTCAAGGACAATCTTCGCAATTTTCCTTTTTCTGTTCGCATTGTGAGACGTGTCGCCATAGCGACAGAGCTTTCGAATGCTCAAAGTAATTACCTTTTCAAAGACTATCAACTTCAAAAATTGTTAACTATTGTTAGAGTGATGGCATCAGTTGCTGTTGTTAGAAAGTTTTTCACATGTTGCAGTTAAATCAATTTGTGCCAAGTGTACCAAGTGATTAAGCAATTAAAAAATAGACTGTCTAGCTGAAAACGTCAACTGTCCTTAGATACAAAAATTGCTCGAATCGCAGCTATTGAGAAACGATTACTTGTTGGAGGCGTGGTCTGCAACACAGTCAGTGTCAAAAGGGTTAAGCAGCAGACTGCAGGCTAGCGAGTTGAAATAAATAACTTAAATGTTGTTGTTTATAAAATGATTTGGGTTGTTTTATCTTTTTGGTTGGATTTTTGACTGTACACCATAATACAGTAAATTTGTGTTTTTTGTTTTTTTTTCCTCAAGCTCATACTGTGAAAATTGCACACTCGCTGAAGCAGAGTGTGAATCACATATTGCAAATTGGGCACAACACATGTCCCTATACCCTTTATATTGAAGCTCACACATAAAACAACTAGTTTAAAGGAAAAAAACATATATTTAGTAGTGAAATTTACACATACTTTATTCTACCTATTCTACTAACTAACCCCTTAGTTAGTAGAATAATTGTTTAGTGGCATTTTTGAGAAACTATTACATTTGAGGTGATTTTATTAAATTATTATACTAAAGTTGGACAAAATCATGATGTGGGCACCATGTTGCAATCTTCCAAAGCAACACCAAATGTTATTGAGTTTGTCGATTTATGCAACATATATGTTGTATAAGTCAATGTATGACTAGCGAGAAGGAAAAAATCTTCTCCCCTCCCTGTCTTGTTGATGTGCCCAAGCCTCAGTTATCAGCTTCACTCCCACCAGGCTGTAATTACAGGCCTGGGAGTGTCCCCGCCTTGCACTTTTCTTGCATACACACTCACAGCTCTCTGTCCCACCCACGTCTTTCTTTTCATGCCTGCGTGTTCACCTGTCATACTGATTCGTGGTTTGTACATTTTAGGGAAGGGTGCGACATGTCAGCGTCATTTACAAAGTTTTCTTTTAGTCGTAGTTCCCTGTTTATTAATATTTGTAATAGACTTCCTGGCCCTTTTCTGTCATTTTGAGTCTTTTTCTTTCCATAGATTCTTTTCAAGACACAATTACCTTTTCATGCAGTTTTCAAAGCTGCTTTTCTCAGCAAGAAAGTTTTTTTTTTTTCTTCCAGATGTGCGTTCCTTTACTTCCAGCCTCAGATTCGCTTTAAAAACTTGATGAAGCAAATTAATTGCTCTGGTGGTGGTCAGAAATGCACTGGGCACCACACAGAGAGAAGTGGAAGGAAACAAGCACGTCTGCAGATCTGTGCGTGTGTCCTACCTGTGATGTGGTTGCACAACAGTTGAAAGCAATTAGCAGTAATATGATGTGTATTTTCCTTGAGATCTGACCCCTGTTTTCATGTGATGGTTGGTTACTAGCAGCTTTGATTTTGTTTTGTTTTTAATTGAGTCATGCTTCCCTAATAAAAGCCTGGGTGCAGACATGGTGATGTTTCTTGGACGCATTTAAAATAAAAAAAGCGTGGGAATTCATAGTTGCACAGGAATAATATCTAAGGCTTTGATCAGTTCAGTGCACATTTAAATACGTGTGACAATTAAGCCTTGTGGTTACACAGCCCTCTTGTCTCCATCATTTTTCTTCAGGACTAAGCATGGAGATTTGCTGTTATAATTGGGCCGGGAAAATCCGTTCTCTGTCCAAGTCTGTTAGCATCGACTTTGCTGTGCTTCCGGGGATTCTGTAGCACATGCAGTATTGCTTTCCAATGTGCTAAAGAGGGCAGTGGGTGAAAAGAAGGGGCAGTTTTGCAGTTTTGTACGTTTCTTTTTCACTCAAACAGAAGTTCAGTTGCATATTTTTCACCCAAATAAGAACTCGGTAGGAAGTTTTGCACTAATCCGCCTACTGAAAAAAGAAGACTTAGAACAAAAGTTGTGTATAATTGCTCTTTGTAAGTAAAATGATACTGAATCTTTATGGGGGTTGGGGGAGAAAGTGTGGCTTGCTTTTGTATTTATCACCCCTCAGTTAAAAACAACAATTATGTAGTTATGTAATACTTTGAATCGATCTAACAAAAAAATATCCCATCAAAATACTCTGAAGCTGTTGGTTTCAGCAAGACAAAGATTTACTAAATAATTTGCACAGCACTGTACTTCTGTCATAATATCCCTAGCCCTGTGGCACAGTGACATGACAAATTTCCAGGTAGAGCTAAAGTTGATTTTTATACCCAGGCACAGAGGCAGCACTGTAGCCATGAGCTATAACAGATCCTCTTCCTTGAGCCTCATGACGATAATGAAGACAAATGAGGCCCTGGAATGAAAGGATTACAGTGTGTGTGTGTGTGTGTGCACTCACAAACCAAAACGTACTAATCCCATGGTAATATGGGGCACAATAAACCTTCATTGTATGTATTAGAACCTATGGGAAAAGGAAGAGAGCTTCCATAGTTTTTATCTATGCGCTTGTAGTACGGAGTCAACTATGGCAGTTTTGTTGAACTGATATTTAATCTCAAATGCTGATAATACTGAAACTATGTACAGCTGTAAGCCAAGCCAATTCACACCTATACAGTACATCAGCTGGTCTGTTTTTAGGCACTACTTGAGAGCAGATGTATCTTCCATATTTTTTTTTTTATGCAAACAAATGCAATTTTTTCATCTCTGCTGTTTGCAAGAAACAACTATAAGTCTTGTGTGAGTCCAATCTAGCAAAGCAGCATGCTATTAAACTAGCATCGCTCTGTTCTCAAAACAAAATAAAAAAAATTCAGCAGCCCAACTGTGATCACACTGACATGCTTTATTGCCACTTGGTTAATAGTATTTATTTTTATTTATGCTATTAGCTTATGTAACATGGGTGACGCATATTAGCTGCTGGTTGCTTGGAGTAAAAAAGGCAGTTAAAAAACCTCTCCTAATGTGTGCTCAAGATAACTAGCATAGCTGTTTTTAATTGGTTGTTTTGTCAGACTTCAGTTCAGAGCAGGGGAGCTCACACTTGTTCAGCCTGCGAGCTACTTATTACACAACCAAGTCAAAATTATCTATAAAAATGCAAAAATTTTAATTAATCATAAATGTTTATTATTTAAAATGGCTGAAAAATGTTTGAGTTTGTAATTTTGACATAGAATGTGTTAGGAGCCTTGTGCCTAATCAAACCTGATTATATCTACAGTTAGATCAGTAATTAAAATTGAAAACAACTTAAAATGTGACAAACAAAGTCAGACCAGGATCCAAGTTGATCTTGATTAGGATGTTAGGGGGCATTTTAGGAAACTGTTGAGTTTTAGATTGGGCTTCTGCAATAAAAACACACCTTTACCAGGGTTGCCAATAAATATGGAGGGAAATGTTTATCATATGACTATTCAAGTGTCAACAGTGCTTTTCACATCCATCCTCTAACTTGAGAGATTTTATTGTAGTTTCTTCTTTCCTACTCCAAGTTTAAACATTAATTTATTCAACTGTTGAATAACCTGAGATTTTTGAAAATAGGATTAGGATTAAAGTCCATCTTATTGCTGCTTTTGTAAAAGTGGGACCATTCGCTAGCTAATGAAAACTCAGATTTATTTTCTATCTTTGATTTTTTTTTTTCTTCCCATTTTTCCTTAATTGCCCACGTTACATAAGCTTTCCCCTATGCAGGGGGAAGCTTGAATGACCAGGGTTAACCTTTGTCGGCTATCTTGAAAGCTTCTCACTATTGGTATCATGGGAGTCACTGCAAAGCTCTGTTTTCTTTAAGTGCCTATAACAGGGTCTGGCTGAGATGTTGAAGCATTTACCTTTCATCAGATAATTTACTTCCAGTTAAAAAAAACTGTATTCTTTTAAAGCACTTGATTGAATGACTGCACATAGCCCCTGAATAACCCCGTAAAAGGAAATCGATCTTTAAGAGTCACAAGAGAGTTAGCAAGATTGCTTAAAAAGCTCTGACAGATTCTGCTATTTAGGTTATTCAAAAGATTGAAGAGACAACGTTGTTTTTTAATTGTTTCAGTGAAAAACTCTTCACAAAGGTGTATACCTATTCACTAAAGGCTGATTAAGTATTGATTAAACAACTGGAATGACCTGTACTCACTGGCTTGAGGGGTGTTAACTCTTTGTTTAGTGAAATGCTTGTGTTTTGGCCCATAGTCATATTGACTCTTTGTCTGAATTTGTACAGTTTCTTTTAGACACTGAAATCCACCCTATTACTGTCTCTGTAGAGATATCTGGCCCATTACCAGCTTGTATTTACAGTATATTGTTTTTTTATGATGATGAGATATCTCATAAGTGGGAGAGCGCAGATGGAGAGCTCAACCAGCAGTTATATGGTGTCTAACGTAGCATGATGTTTAGCATCTGTGCTGGAGCGCCAGGAGTAGACTGAAACAGATGCAAACACACTGCTCAGAAGTAAAACAAGGTTCAATTTCACTCCGGCCAGTTTATTTGGTCCACATTTTAATTTCTTTTTTAAAACAAAAGCAAATCAGAAAATGTCTTGGCAGCAACTCCTTTAATTTCAGTGTTTTAATTGAGAGGAAGATGACTTGCTGAAGTTGCTTCCGGAAGGGACGGCCCTAGTTTTTTAGAAACTATTGTTCTCGTGACATTTTTTACATACAACCTCAAATGTTTTGCAGAGAATGGTCCAAAAAAAAGGAGAAAATCAAATGTGCAGTGTGTGGACTAAAATGCCTTGTTGATGTAAAAAAAAAAAAAAAAATCAGACATGATCGGGCAGATTGGTTTAAGATGACAACAGGGCAACAAATTCTCAAAATTTAAAGTATGAAAAACACCAAATCTAAATGCACAATACTTGTATTAAAAGGTTTACGAAAAGTAGACAATAACAAGCCGCAAAAACATTGTCTTGTCTGATGGGTTTTGATTTCACCAGCGACAGTCAGGTGGCAGGGTCACAAATGTGGTGAACATATATTTATATCTTGCATGATATGAAGAATTTTAAACTTATGATTACGTTATTCCACACTGAGCAGCTCTCTGATATCACACGACACGTCCGCTGCTTGACATGCTGCTGTTTGGAGTTTGCGAGGTCTGGCCTTCGCTGAGGTAGTTATGAAAATCCACAAAAGCAGTCTATCAATCAAATCACTGTTGTGCAGTATAGATCTTGGCAATTGTTGTACTGCCTTTATGGAAGTTGTGAAAAATGGGGAGATCTCCTAATGAAAACAAATCTGGCTTGGGTGGACTGAGGCAGGACTGGTTGAAGCCCCTCCAGTTCTGCCTCGGGAAAAGAGTGTCAGCCAATCCTTGTTGCTCTCCATGTCCATCCCTGTAAACCACAGTGTACCCATGCTCTGATGATTATGTCCAGCAGGAAAATGTACTTTCAAAATGGTTTCTTGAATATGACAAAGAGCCGTCCACAGACTGTTGTAGAACAGCCTCCACAGCCACCAGTTCTCATTTAAATAGGGAAGATTTGGGATGCGGAAAGGTAGAGCTGCATCATGGATATTTTTCTGACATCTTGTTGCTACAGGAAATCATGAAGTTTTGAAGGCACAATAGGGTCCAGTTTGTGGTTCAAGATGGTTTTAATGGCACATAAATGTATTGCAAATAAGTTAAGGTTTCGTTTTAGTGCATAGCAAAAAAAATTACATATTGTTTTCTTAGCAGAAATTTTGATTTTCGAACCGTTGAGTGGAATATCAACTGGGCCTGATTCTCAGGGTATCATTACCATGCGTTAAAGTCTAATACTTTCATGACATTCACACAAAAAAAATATAAATAGAAAAGGGTAGGGCATATAACTGAACTCAACTCCAAAAATAATAGAATAAAATAAATTGTTTTCAAAATATCTCTTTTTCTCTGTTGTTTATAGAGTTAGATACCAAGCCGATATAGACTTAGTAGTCAGACTGTCTGTCTGAAAGGGCCATCTGCAGCTGACGCACAGACATGCTGCATGTAACTTCCCCACCGTAGCATATATTTCCAAATTGTTGAATCTCTGTGGTAAAAAAGGTGTTGACAACTCTTTTTTTGCTACACCTGTACAGCAACTTGTCCCTGCATATAGACAGACACTTTATTCTCATTAACAATAGAAGCAATTGAAACTGGAGGAATCTAATGATGTTACTTCACAATCATACGGATACCTGAGTCATGCCTGTATTTTCCTAATGCAAAAGACCTTTCTTTTTTTTTTTTTTTCTGGGACACTCCATAACATACTCCACTAAATCATAATATAGAAAATAAAACATTTTGTGGACGTAGACAAATAAGGAAGAAAAGGCCACTCACTGAAATTGGAGGGGACTGTGCACGGCATATTCTTACCCTCTGCTGCCTGGACAACCCCAGGTAAACACATTTCTTTGGCAGGCAGCTGTTCGTCTCCCACTGCTTTCCTGTTCATGCTCTCTTTGCTCAGCACAATGATGATTCTGGTGTCGGGAACATTAAATGGACCAGAATACGCTGGGAATTGGTGGAAAATGCTTTACGAAACTGTATTACCTCCATCTATGATATTAGTAAAAAACTTATGTCTGCTTTGATAATAAATGTTATATTAATTTTAAAAATAAAATGGCCTTTTAGGATCATACAAAGCAGAAATATTTAATTTCACCCTGAGGCTATCCCATGTGTCCTCTTTGTCTCCTCCAGAAACATGGTGAACGTTGCCACCGGGGAATTTTCTATGTGTTAATTGCTTTCTTCAAGTATCTTTGAACTTCTCCCCTCTTCATAATAGATTTTTTTGAAGAAATGAAGTTTGACATGCCAGAACAAAGACAGTGTGAAGGACACAGAGCTGAGAATACCAAACATTTTCTTCTCTAGCTTAGATATTTGGAAATTGCAATGGTACATTTTTCAGTTGAGTCAAGCTTTACTTTTTAACATATCTGTACTGCCATTGCAAATGATTCCCCAGCTATTCAGATGTTTTGCTTTTATGTAAGCTTTTTTAGTAATGTACCAGTAGATCAGGCTGTGATAGAAACTGGCAAATTTTTCTCTTGATTGGCTTTGACCAGAGAGGCAAATCAAATATGATTTTTATTTAATTCATTATTGAAAAAAAAAACATAATTAAAAACCCATGTCTTCAATAAATATGCAAAGGAAAACTTGCATGTTCATTTAATATAAAAATTAGCAATGCCACTTTGAGAGTATAGATTCCAATAATCATTATTTCATCCATCGTTGATGGAAAAAATTGCACCACACGTTTGATCATTTGGGGGCCACTTCCGACCTTGTGTAATAACTATCATTTTCATTGAGAGCATTGTTAAGAAGCTGTAGAGGAATCTTTCAGTTCTTGAGGTGACTTTAGGAAGAAGCTGGTAGGACGTATCGGGATGCAAGATGCTGCAGTGCCTCTTTTGTATGCCTTCTGTCCCTCCTGTGTTCCTCTGCTCAATTTCCTGAGTTTGTTTTCCTGTCACACACATCTTACAATCTTGCTCTTTGGTTTTGTCTTTAGCCTTAGTTTCTCTCCTTCACTCCACAAACCCCCGCCACACCCCACCTCTGCTTTTAATCTCAACTTCACCAGAGTCCCCTGTCCCCGTATCCCATGATTAATTATGCGTCCCGGCGAAACCTTAGCCAGGGGCTACAGGTTTGCTCAGAGCTCAGCTCAGCTTTACATTTTCTCTTTGAATCAGTTCCCTTTTCTACATCACTGTAAACTGAGACACAATCCTAAGCCCTGCACCTATTCTTCAGCAGGAGAAACATGAATTATGTGGAGAAAAAGATATATATATATATATTTCATCTCTCGCCCATTTCCGTCTTGTTCCAGTAGCCCATTTGTCATCAAGGTGCTCTGGTTCCCCAACACCTGACGCAGACCTTGTTTGGCCGGGCGACGTCTGAGCCGGCATGTTACACAACTTAGTATCTCTCATGGTATGAGGTAGGCAGTAGCTTGAAGGGTCTTGCCTAAGGACCCAGACTGGATTCGAACCCTGCCCTCTCGGGTGATATACTGATGCCTTATGTATTGAGCTATTCAGTCAGCTGTGAGAACCACTGTCCAGGACGAAACAACTAAGATCCATAAATACATCAGGGACAAAGCCTCAACAGACAATGTGCTCAGTGAATGTCTCAGACAACAGGGAACGGAGGTTGAGGTGCCAGAGATACCATCATGGGAGGACAAGCCCCTACATGGGATGTACCACCAGCAAATAACCCAAGTGGCTGATATCAGTAAATCCTACCAATGGCTGGAAAAAGCTGGACTCAAGGACAGCACAGAGGTCCTCATCCTGGCCGCCCAGGAACAGGCCCTAAACACCAGAGCAATAGAGGCCCAGATCTACCACACCAGACAAGACCCAAGGTGTAGGTTGTGCAAGGAGGCCCCTGAGACAGTCCAGCACATCACAGCAGGGTGCAAGATACTGGCAGGGAAAGCGTACATGGAGCGACATAACCAAGTGGCAGGCATAGTGTACAGAAACATCTGTGCAGAATATGGACTGGAAACCCCGAGATCAAAGTGGGAAACACCCCCAAAGGTGGTGGAGAACGCCAGAGCTAAGATCCTGTGGGACTTCCAGATCCAGACAGACAAAATGGTAATGGCGAACCAACCAGACATTGTCGTAGTGGATAAACATCAGAGGAACGCCGTTGTGGTAGATGTAGCAATACCAAGTGATTGCAACATCAGGAAAAAGGAGCACGAGAAACTGGAGAAATACCAGGGCCTCAGGGAAGAACTGGAGAGGGCCTGGAAGGTGAAGACCATAGTGGTGCCTGTGGTCATCGGGCCCTCGGGGCAGTAACCCCCAAACTGGAGCAGTGGCTACAACAGATCCCATGAACAACATCAGACATCTCAGTCCAGAAATGTGCAGTCCTTGGCACAGCCAAGATACTGCGCAGAACCCTCAAGCTCCCAGGCCTCTGGTAGAGGACCCGAGCTCAGAGGATAAGAACCACCCGCGGTGGGTGAGAAGGAATTTTATATATATATATATATATATATATATATATATATATATATATATATATATATATATAAAGCAGATTTACATGTCCCCTCTTTGACAGAGTGTACCCAGAACTGATCACAATGGTGGTATTCTTAAGATCTTCTTGTATGATCGTCACATATCTTCAGGGGAATCGTGTTATAAAGCTAACACAGTCCTCAGAACACACTTGTAAGGAAAGAGGATCTTAAACATTGTGAAAAGACTTCACACCAAAATTGAAACAATGATTTCTAACATGCCACTGTAAAGATTACAGAGATGTGGGACTCTGAACAAATCTGTTTTTTCACTGAAAGACTTTGTAGAAGGAGTGGGATTTAAAGTTGTCATTATGTTCTCAGGCTGCTTTAAAGATTGAGACACAGTGGCTGCTCATAGCCAGTGATGATTTTTTTAACGCAATTGTCTCATTACAACCACAAATATAACTCATTTTTTATTGGGATTTTATGCGATAGACCCATGCTCAGTACAGAATAACAGTAAAATGGAAGAAAAACAATACATAGTTTTAACATTTTGTACAGAAAAAAATCCGAAAAGCATGACCTGCAAGAAATAAATTTAGCCCACCTGCGTGGAATTCACTTTTAAATATAAATATACGATGTTCAGTGAAGACCTCAAAATCAACACCTGCATGTCATGCACAACACAAATCTGTTCTCAAGAGAAGAGTGACAGAAAGAAGGCCTCTGCTAAAAGAAGGACATAAGAAGTCACATGTAAAGTATTGAACAAGCCATTTATCAGCAAACAGCTTTTTGGCCTGTTAAAAACTGCGTGTGGAGGATAACACAGCACTGAATACATCATCCCTGTTATGAAACATGATGGTGCCAGCCTTATTCTCTGGGGATGCAGTGTTAAAACACACACAGACTATATAAAATATTGGAAACTACATATAATTTCCCCCCCATTTTAGAATGATGTGCTTCTTTTTGATACTCAGTCCCATAAAAGCCTATAAAAATAATTTTAAGTGTGTTGTGGTACCTTGATAAAATGGGTAAAACATTTACAAATAAGGCACATAAAAGGGATTTTCTTGTTAATTGTATTTGCATGGAATAATGTGTAATGTAAACTAGGAGGGCAGATACATCTGGACTGAAACCTTTACAATTTAAATGAAAGTTTATAAATCTCAGGGGTTAAAAGTCAAAGTCCTAAACTCTGACACACTCAGGCATGCTGAACCCTTCGGCATTGACTCTTTTTAGTTTGCTTACCACTTTCACAGACTTCCTGGTTTGATCTAAAAGCATTCAAAGTTCTGATGTTTGTTTTTTCCCCCATCTTTTATAAGCTGAACACAGTTCTTTCATTTTCATAGTATTGAGCACATCATAGAGCGCATCTGTTCATTTACCTCCTGTCTTATCGACAGACTGAAAACGCGTTACACCTTGCGTTTTCAGTGTGATGTAGGTTTCCTTATCTTGCCATTGTGTGTAGATGACTGGAGTCACTGGGTGACAGCTGGGGCCAGTCATCCAGGAAACGCAGCCCAGTCTGTTCTCAATGACACACAGTCAGTGCCAAATCCTATAAATAAGTTCAAGTTGTCTAACTCCTATAAATAAAATTGTGGTTATTTAGGGTGTTTCCACTTGATCTGTTGTCTGAACCACTGGAAGAAGTTATTGAAGATAAAACCTTCATAGTCATTTGCAGGTGTGTTTTTAGAGGTCACTTATTGCATATTTTGTGCCACCATGTCCAGGCTCCAAAAAATATTGAAATTCAGCCAGTGAAAATATGTCATGTGTCATGAAGTGAAAGCATGTTCCTTAAGCCATAAATGTGTTTGAAAGTCTGTGTGTGCCACAACACAAGCTATTATGCTGTCAGAAGTCTGGGGGTCTGCATTCCTTCCAGGGTTCGTGTTTCAAGCTTCTACAATGTGCATCTGTGTGTGTGTGTGTGTGTGTGTGTGTGTGTGTGTGTGTGTGCGTGTGGGGGGGGGGGGGGGTGGGTGTGTGTGTGGGTGTGTGTGTGTGTGTAATCTAAAAACATGTCTCTGTATTCTTTATGGTGGTATTAAGGCTGGGGTTAAAAGTCAAAGTCCCAAAGGGTGAGACTCTCAGGCATGTTGAACCCTTGGGCATGGACTCTTTTTCGTTTGCTTACCACTTTCACAGACTCTTCCTGGTTTGATCTAACAGCATTCAAGGTTTGTTTGTTTCTTCTCCATCTTTCATAAGCTGAGCACAGTTCTTTCATTTCCATAGTATCTTTTTTCCTCGTATGCCAATTTTTTCGCCTTATGCAGCTACTTGGTGAATGTTTGTGCCAATGTTGACTTTTTTTCAACATCTGACTTTTTCTTATTGCCTTTTCTCATCTTGATAAAATCTTCAGTCCATATCGGAGAGGAGGACTTCTAAGTGAACCTTCTAAAATATCTCTAATAAGTGTTTTCCCTCAATAAATGTGCTGCAAACAAAATTGAATCTCCTACATCTTTCTGCTTTTTCAATCAACAGGAAGATATTTGTTTAAAGAAAACCCATTGAGTTTTTTAAGTGTCACTTTTTTCCCTGCAGACCATTCAATCTGTGATTGAATCTGTCAACTTCCTTTGGCTGCGTTCAAAACGCTGTTTCACTGCACACTATTACTTGTAGATTGCTTGTAATTACCCATCATGATGACTGATGGGAGGTTTTTATGGCTGATATCAGGATTTTGTAGTTGTTCTGTTGATACATTTACAAAATCAGCCAGTTGTTAAATATGACTCAGCATGGAGGAAAATAGCTGAGGATTTTAAGGAGGTGAAAATGATTTATGTATGTTGTTTGCATAAGAAATCACAGCTACTCTGCTGGTCATCATCACAGCATAGTTTTACTAATTCAACACGGTAATAACAGTGGATATACATAACTAACAATCATATTCATGTTAAAAAGTATATATATTGCCTCTTGTTTTGTGCATAATCTTGACCAATAAAGTTGATGCTGATTTTCTTCTTGGCTCTGATCTTAAGGTTTAACATGTCGACAGCAACTGTTGTCAGGTAGAAGTTGTTATTGAGTCAGAAAGGGTCGATGTTAGTGATTTTCAGTAGCACTATGATGTCTAAACATGAAGTGTGACTGTGCAAAGACACTGAAGGAGCTATTTAAAAGCAAGTGTTTTGGGCTATAAGAGAGAGCAAGATTTACAGCAGAAAACATGGGATTCCAGCAAAATTATGCTATTTCATCTTTTTGAGGTTTCAATTTTTGTCTTTGTTGGATTTGTCTCATTTTAGCAGACTTTTATCAAATACAAAACAATTGGAATTTTGTTTTGGCAACAGCAGGCAGGTTAACCACACTTTCAGCTTTTTAAAGATGCCTCTGCTGCAAAAGCTTTAACCCAGTTTTTACTGATGTGTGGCATCAGTATTGGTGTCGCTCTGACTCTCTTTATATATATATTTTTTCTATCTCGTCATTGTCCCCAGGATACTTCTTTGGAACAATTCAGTTACGAACAAAGCGGTTAATGCTTTGATGTTACATAGTTAATTGACTTGATTGGGGTTGTTTTTTTTGTATGTGTGTGCGTGTGTGCGTGTGAAGGTCACACAGGTACTCATCACTCTGAGATGATTGAGAAGCTGAGAGGAAAATACAACCACATCTCACCAGAAACCACACTGTTTCTCACAAAGTAAAATGTAGTGGGGACTATTCAAGATCTGGAGTGTAATAGGACTGTAAGAACAATGTTAAAAATATGCCCCAAGGTCACTTTTTGGTTGCAATGTCCAAAGCTTTAGGAGGGATTTGCTGCAGCTTGTTTTAATCTTTTCATTTACCTACCTCTCCTTGTTTCTTTCAATTTTACAAGGTAAAACTGATTGAAATGATAAACTTTTTTTTCATGTTTGACTTTTTGTGCATTCCCATCTCAGATAAACAGAGTGGTTCTAACCTTGAGACTTGAGAGATTTATTATTTATTAATTCCAAAGGTTCTTGTTACACAAAGGCCCTGTTGAACCCACATCGGTTTGATCCCTGATCGGAAGTACAGTCTGAAACTGGGCCATTGAGACCCATAACTAGGTTATTGAGTTACATATGAGTAGCTTAGTAGAAGCGAAAGATTACATTGCAAATGTCACATTTAATATCTTTGATGGTGCCTTTTTGCTTTTGTTGCATTTTCTTGAGAGATTAAACAGCTACAATGGTAACTGTCATGCAGTGAAAATGATGACAGGGGAAACGATTCTTCTATCAAAGAATGAGGTCATTATTTGAAGGATGTGTGACAGCATGGAGTGTACATTTTCAAACGAGTTGCATTTTATCTCCATTGCCCTGCTGACTCTGACAGAGATGCCTTTAATATTTCTTCTTGGAAGAACAAAATAGCTTACATCCAAAGCTGTCTGTTTACTGCTCGGATTTCATTAATAAGCAATAAGAAAACAAACTTTCAGCTTAAATTTTGAACAAGTGCAGGAACTGTGATTTATAGTTTGACTGTTTACTGGAAAAAAATGTTGAAACAAGCATATTGATACTGGTCATTACCCGGTTCTACAAGTATTTATATCTAGCCCTAATATTTTTATCTTAATATCTTTATGAGGCAGAATATGCTGCTGGCAATCAATCTTGAAAGGTTTGCAAGGCTGTTTCCAGCAAGAAAGACTTTACAACATTTCATATATGTAAACAATCCTCTCATGACAAAACATCCAAACAAAATGAGCCTCGAGAGGTGATAATTTGTGGTTATTTGTCAGCCACTCAACTGGGGAACCTTGAGATCGTTGAGCCTACCATGAACTCAGCTGTGTAGGTGATGTAAAGTCAAATGTAAGGTCATCTGTCATGCTTGGGTGAAACTGGGTCAGGCTTCGTTTTACTGATGGAACTGAAAATTTTCTTTGAGGTGAGCCCTACCAATTCCCATTTTGACTGACTTATGTAAAAACCTATATTTGGCTTTTTTAACCTTGCTTGAAATGCATAGCATTCACTGCACTCTCATGTGTTTAACAATTGATTCCAGAAGAAAAAATGGACTGTTAATATGATAACCACAGTCAGATTTTAGAATATTTCATTTTTAGCCTGAATGGCAAAGAAACATTTGATCTTCAGCCGTTTTGTGTTTGGTTACTTTTCAGCAAAGACGTAGGAATTTCAGGTCATGTTTATTCTGACATTCGCATTTCGTCCAGTTCTAATCTTTCATGAAAAGTTGTTACATGAATCCAGATTTCTGATAAAGACTTGCTTTGTTGTATTTCTATGTTAAACATGTTTTGCGTTATTGTCAGTCTCAGATGTCTGCCATCTTTCTTTATTTATTGTGTGTCCACTCTTTTTTTTACCTGCCTATCGCTCTATCGCAGCTGCCCGTCTGTTTTTCCCTCCAGGTTTGTCGTTCTTGCTTATCTGTTTCTGCTTCCTGTAAGCTTCCTGCTCCTCATATCGGCCTGACTGATTACACTGTAGCAGTGCTCTGCTTTCAGTAAGGATCATGTGTGATCATCAGTGAGTGCACGATCAGGTCACCGTGGTTGAACAGCTTCTAGATTTACTTAGCTATGTAGAAATGCATTTGCTTGAAAATCAGGTAAGCTTTCCAAACCTATGACTATGAAGCCTTACAGTATTTCAAAGTGAAGATACACAAAGGCTTTATTCATGTTCAGTCTGATAAATCTCGTCACTGCAGACTGTCACAAACTCAGGTCAGAGTGACTTTGGGCAGTTTTGAAGAGCTAGGTCCCCTCTAAGACTTGATAGATTTCCCCTTATTTTTAGACAGCAGTGATAGAGTCGCAGGTAGCAACAAGGCCTCTCCGCTTTCCTTCTGGAACAGGAACACTACCAAACGCTGGCAGACAAACGTTAAGCCAGTTTTCTTGCACAGCCTCAGAGAAGAAAAACAAAAAACTTCTTTATTGCAACAATCTCAAACATGTAATCTAAAATCCCTTGGCCACGCTTCCATCCGATTATTTGAATTCTTATTCCTGGGAGGTTTCAGGGCAACTCTGGGCTCTCCAACTGTGGCAGAGCATGGAGAGTTGATGCCAAGCTTTAAAACCCGACAATAAGTGGGATTTTAGCTGTTCATTTGACAGCGAATGGTTTCTTGGGAGATTTGAGAGGAGTTTATTGGTTTGTCTTCTCTGTGCCAACCTTGAAATCTATTTTGTTGTTATTTTGTCCTGTCTTATCTGCCTCAGTGCGTGCCGCCAGAACTAATTGACTCTAAAATTTCTGTGTTCCTCTGCTGCACAAGAAGCACCAGAGAAATATTTATCGGACTGAATGAGGGTTTATTTTCAAACTTGAACTTTTTTTGAATTTACAAATCCATACTTTTGATTTTATTTCTGCATATTATCTGCATCAAAAGCACCAATAGTCTTCTTGATTAATGTAATCATGCAAGTACTTTGTCTACTGAATCCTCGCGGTCTTCTCCAAAGGACTGTTGTTACTCATCCCAATTTGCCCGAAATCTGAATTTGTTAACACACAAACAATGAGACGCACAGTGGAGCAGTGTTCAGCGCTCTTTGGTGGTGTGATTAAAAACTGGAACAGGAAAAAGAACCAGCAGATCTCACAAACTGTCCTGCTTAGTCATGTAAGGAAGGATTTCATCAGAGAACCGAAGTGTTAGATGTCACTCCAGATTTAATGAGAAAGCTGACGCTCTGACTGGAGAATGTCTACCGCAATATTAATCCAAAATGTGTTTCAGTTTGTCAGAACTTGGTAAGTTTATAAATCTCTGAGCTTATGTCAGTCAAACCTAATTTACAAATAATTACGTGAAATAACCAGTTTTTCATTTCTGAAGGAGCGCATCAGTGAGACTAAAAACAACATAAATAATGATCAGGACAAAGTTTGTGATGTGGAATCTTCTAAATATAAATACATTTAGAAAGTCTGTTCTTCATAAACTCCTTATATCTTTTATCTTGGATAAATGTAGAAAGTCTGGAAATCCAAACTCCAGTTTTTATTTGTCCACACTTATACCGAGTTGGAGACTCAAAGTACCCAATTAAAGTCAGTCAAAGAGTATAAGAACCCACATATAAAATGAATCAGCAATAGTAGCATGAGTCCTGGCCAACTGTAGCTTGTACTTCCTGGTGCAATTTGACAACAGGGAACTTTGTAAAATGGTGGAGTTCAAGCTTCCTGAAAGTGTTGCTTACCATGGAGACGCTCATGTCCTGGCAGAACCCAGGTGTCAAAAAGCAACATACTGCCGGTGGTCTCATAAGCTCGTGTACTGTTTCAGTACATTTTTATCTATGTTACCTATAAAATGGTTTTTTTTTTTTTTTTTTTATCCTAAAAGAATTTCTTGAAGATCATGACTCCTTCTATCAAGATACAATCAAACTAATTTTTTCTGAAGGTGCTGGTGTCTCTTTACATGTATGGACACTTCATTTTGAAAAGAAAAATGGATGTTGTTTAGCATAATCACAAAAATGACATGATAGTGATTGTTAACTAGCATAATATGACTCATCTGTAATGGAAAGTCAAGACAGAACAATGTCTTTTTGTTGTGATGTGAAGATAATTTTGGTTTATTGAATGCAGACAAACTAAATGGTTAAATATAATGGAATATATTGCAAAAAAATGGGATTTAAGTGTTACTCATACAGAAAAACATAATTATTAGAATTTAAAGAGATAAAACATTAGAATAATGTCAACCATATATATGTTTTTATCAAATACAGAGAACCTGGATTGCTATGCATTTATGCATAAATGTAGGCTCCATTCTCTGGTTAGCTTAAGAAATAGAACCTGAATAGTTAATATAGTGAAAGTGAATCTGACCCAGCATTTTTCTTTGTGCTGAAGATACATCTTACTTCTGCTTGCTGACCCCTTCCTTGACTTCCTCTTTGTCTCTCTCTATCTCACTGTCTCCCTCCTACCTTCTATCCAGAGAATTACGTGAGCAGACACTCATGAAAAGACATATTGTGTTCTTGTGAATGCAAGCAGTGTGTTTCTGAGGCTTTTCCTTGCAGCTTTTTATTCATATGATCATCTTGCCGTTTGGACGCACGAAGCAAGGACATTTTAAAACTTGTTTTTAATGTTCTCTGAATACAAGTCCAGCATCTCATGCAGCCAACATAGAGGTTTTCTCTGTAAACAACATAAATAGTTGCTATGAACTTGAGCTCCTGAAAACAGAAGTTTCAAAAAAAAAAAAGAAAAAAAATCCTATTTGCATATCTGGTTGTTGGAGCTAAGCCAAGAAAATTTCTACTGACCAGGCTGTGTGGCCTTGTAATGAGGACTTTACATAAATTTTTGGGACCTTGCCCGGGCTCCATATGTGTGAACATTCACCGGACATTTTTGTGTCTGAAACTTTATGTGCTGCTCAGAAAATTAAAAGTGAGAATTATAGTCACCGCCACATGATGGAATTGTAAATTTGACTATTATCTTGTCATATAGGATCATTGTCTCTTGCTAAACTCCGCGGAAGACATCCAAAAAGCCTAAAAACATATTAGCACATTGTTAATTGTTAAAACATTTGTCAGTTGGTGTATTTTTTTTATACCAACTGGGTTCTTGAGTTAGATTCACACTAAAGCAACAGACATAGTGGGTTATTTACTACAAATCTATTTTCACTTTCTGCTGCTACTTCTTCAGGTACAGGCATCCTGTAATTTTCCTTTTGCTTTCCTATTGAGACTTAAATGTAGCCAGATCTCAGACCTGCGTACCGCCGTCACGTCATTGTCTCAAAACAAGCCTTCATTGTGTGTTGTGCCTGCATCTGGGAGAAATCAACTCTTGTTTGTTTTGAACATCGTGTGCTTTTCAAAGGGAAATGCTTAACTACAGATTTGATGATAGTTTTAGTTATAGGTTTTACTCATAGTGAACCTGGTTCTCATCTCATTTCATTATATTTTCAAGAAGTCTGCTGCAGATCAAAGGTTAGTGTGTAAAATGTCTTTTGGCTCCAGCATTAGGCTGATTTTCTGGTAACATGAATAACCTGCTTCTCTTATTTGTTGCCAGAAAATGACTGAAAAGCATCATACACGCTTGTAAAGATTTACTTAGACACTCATTTTGGGTGAGAAATTGTTTTTTTTTTTTTTGTAGATTGACTTTATTTGGCCATAAGGTTGGGACTTTTAATAACAGTAAGAAAGAATTGGGGAATCATCAGTAAATAAATTTGCAGCAGGAAGCAGTTCTTCTTCCATTCTTAAGTAAAATGCCACACGCACTCGATGAGGAGAAATGATACTTCTGTGTCTCTTGTCCTTCCCGAGTAGTTGATTTTGCACCCTCGGAAGCAGCTAGTTATTATTCTCAGTCAACCCTTTCCAGCTCATGTTTGCCGTGGAGTCTGTTCGCCCTTCCACATATTCAAATGTCAGCTGTGATTGCTGAACTCAAGCTGGAAGGCCAAGCACTGCCCTTTTCTCATGCATATCCAGTGAGGGGTACAGTCTGATAGGAATCCAAACTCAACTGCTTCCCCTGTATTCTGCTCAGATCTACTCTGAGTGTTTTTCCTTCCCGTTTGCCTGCCTGTGTATCAGAAAGCCTCATTACACCCCCACCTCGCTGTCTGTCTGCATCAGTGTCCACACATGCTTGTCTGTCTCATTGGTTGCATGTCTGTTGGCCTACATGAGCGAGTGGGCTAAAGTTCATGTCATGTGCTCGTTGTCTAATTTGTAGTCTTTTTGTCACATGTTCCCCACTTCCTCACTGATTACAATAACATGAACACGGTCCAGACCCAGACAAAGGAAAATGGCTCAGTAAGCCACCGGTCAGACTGACACATAAGATAACATTATAAATATGAAAAAGCAAACTGGAGATTCAATGCCATAGACAAACAACAGTCAATAGTGTTTGTAGTGTTCAATCAAGTCTTTGCCTTTTCTTTGAGCAGAATTGCTTTAAGGAAATGAAAGCCATCATCTCAAAAATTAGGAATTAAAATGTAGCTCAATATATTTTAGGTATAGCTACAGTGAGAGAAATGAGCCAGAAAATGTTAGAATATGAATATGTAGACACTTGTTAAACGTGTTAAAAGGGTAAGTTAAATTTATGAATATCTTGGTAATTTCTTTCCTTAATTTATTAAATGCTAGTGAAATGGAGGCAAACAGTAGTCTGTAGCTAAGCTAACTGTGTTGAATGGTTGATAATCTCACACAGTGAGGACCCAGTTCTTTTTCTCTCTTATCTAATTTTTTTCAGTAGCAAAATAACCGCCATAGTCGTTCTTGTCTTCTCCTTGTTGCTAAACATCGTCACTGTCAAGCACGCTAAGCAGGAACAAACCATTTCATGCAGATTCAGTGGAGGGTTCAGTGCTTTTTGGTCTGGGAGTGGTAACATTAAATTTTTACTGATTAAAAACAGTTTGAGAAAACACAATATGATTAATTTTGTAATTGACAGGGCCCCATTTTATTTAATTTTTATGAAAAAAAAAAAAAATTGTGGAGGGCCCCCTGTTGGTCAGAGGCTCTTCGAATTGTCCTAACTTTCCTCCCCTATAAAGCGCCGCTGGGCAGCATAACATATTTTATCACTCAGTTTTGAACAGTTATAGTAGTCTATGTAGCTATGCTGACAACATGCTAACCAATGTCAAGACAACAAGTTAATGGTGGATACCTATAGCAACCAGTGACAGCTTAAAAGCTCACTGACGCTTTCTGCAGTCTGGTTGTGCGCATATTTGCTGTGTTAATAAAAAAAAACATCAGTCAAGACTTCTGCTGCTCAGAATATTGAGTGAAACCGTGACATCACAATATAATTCCAAAAGCGGAATTCTGACATCACCAGCGATTATATAAGCTCGACACATCAATCCCCTTTCATCACAACCTGTTAGCAGCCGTTGTTGATACGTTTCACTTGAGAATTTATTTAGCAGTTCACAGTAAGATTGTCAACTTTGTTTGGTGCACATTTCATTTGGAGATTGACATCAAACTTAACGTTAAATCTTTACTGAGTTTCTAGAGAAGTGTTTATCTTAGAACCTGAAACAAGCAAAGGTCACAATGCAGTCCAACCAGCCTAAAGTCGAAGAAGTTGCATCCGACAACATTGTCGAAAGGGAAGTACAGCCACCCAAGCCACCAAAGCGCAAGAAGAAGAAGATGTCATTTGCAGTCTGGTGGGAGCTGCACGCACCTGAGGAGCTGAAGACTTCTGCTGAAAATATCGAACAGCAAGACTCTTCCCTGGTGATTGAAAATGAATCAATTGCCAAAGCACTGGAGACAGTAGGTCAGAAAGGGAACAGACTGACACCTGAGAATGGGTCCAATGAGAAGAACCAGGTAACATTTGAAACCTGGTCGGAGGAACACATCCCCATTGACCAAAAGATTTCTGCAGAAAATATTGAAAAGCAGAATGACCCACTGGTCAGTGAAGAAGAGTCCATCGCTGGAGTGCAGGAGATAATCGGTATAACAGAGAAAGAACAGCCCTCTAAGTCTAAGGAACAGCCACCAACGATGAGGCGCAACAAGAAGAAAAAGATACCGTTTAAGATCTGGCTGGAGAAACATGCCCTAACGATTTCAGCTGAAGATACTGGACTGCAAGACACTTCAATTGACACCAAACAGGAATCGACCTCCGTACTGCAGGAGAAGGAACAATGCTTAACGTCTTGCACTCAAAACGTTAATATGCAGGACACTTCTCTGCCTGACGAAGGTGATCAGGAAGATTCCTTGAAAAAGGAGTGTTGTATAGAAGAACCTGTGATTTCTACAACACAGCTGGTCACCAAAAAGAAATCCACCTCCAAATCACAGAGGAAAGTGGATCAAAAAGGGGCAAAACAGACATCAAAGACGAAGCGCATCAAGAAGACGCCACTATTATGGAAATCTTTCCCCGAGTCAGACGCTTCCATAGATATGATGTTTTTGACAGGAAATAGTGGCGTCAATAACGGTCCTCTGCTGGAAAAAACAGGTTATCAGGAAGCTTTGCCCAGCAGCGGAAAGAACACATTTTGGAAAGTGTTACCTGAATCAGAAGCTCACATTGACCTTAATTTCTTCGCTGAACATTTCGAACGGCAAGATGATTCAGTACCGCCAAAAGACAGTGAACAGGTAGATTCCTTGGAAAACCAGTGTTCTTCCAAGCACACTGTGATTTCCACAACACGTCAAGCAAAGTGTACCTGTCAGGCCAGATCTAAGGAATCTGAATCAGAAAGTATCGAACTACAGAAATATTTAATGAGACAACTTGATGAGATGTTTGACATAAATCGCAAACTAAATGCGAAACTCAAATATCAGACAGATCTGTTGAAGAAAGTACTTTCAGAGCAAAGACATAACGGGAAGTCAGCGGGGTGGGGCCACGTGTGGGTTGAGTGATTCGCCGGAGTTGAAAAAAGAGATAATGATGTTGTTAATTGGATGCTTTAGATTATATTGAAAAGCCAGAACATCAGTACTCATGGTACTCATATAAATAAATGGATCTATATAGATCCCTCTATATGTAGATATCTATTCATATAGATATCTATATATAGATCTATGTGGATAGATCTATAGATATAGATCTGTATAGGTCAATATATAGATCGATATATATCTATAGATATAGATAGATATCTATATAGATATCTATCTATATCTATAGATATATATAAATATGTAGATACAATGATATCTACATATTGATGCATCATTCATACATAGATCAATCTATATATAGATTTATGGATAGATCTGTCCATAGATCTACATCGATGTAGATCTATCGATGTGTATATATATATACAAAAATATGTATATATATATATATATATATATATATATATATATATATATATATTATTTCAGACTAATCTCAAATGTCTGAAGCAGCTCAGTATTATTTCAGACTAATCTCAAATGAACTTATTGACACATTGGTTTCACTTCCAGAGATGAGCACACGTGACTGGACATGTGACACATGGATGTGGTTTCATTTGGAGCGACAATGAGATGCAGTTTTGTAGCTTAATGTAACACGGTTCCCTGTAAACTTTTTCAGACTCAGCAACTCTTTCCATTGTTTATGGGTAACTGAAAGGGCATAAATGAGCACTTCCTTAATTTGAGGACACGACTTATCGCAGCAGAATATTCGTTTTAATTGGCTGCTGGCTTGGTAAGTTGTACTAAAGCTTTTTTTAAAATGATAATTACCAAGTGGTCTCCAGAAAAGTGGCTTTGCTCATTTGGGTTAATTTCTCAGTTTGTTGTCAGCATCTGCAGTGCATTTTGCAGCTAAAATTAGAATGAAAGAGCTTGAAGGCCTGCTATACATTTTTGAAAGATGAGGTAATGTTGGTTTTATATATTTCTACTCTCTTCTATGCAGGGTTTTACCCTGCTCCCTGAAGAATGCATCTCAAATACTGCAAGCTGCTGCTGTATCACACTGTACTATACTGCAGCAGCTTAGCTTTGTGGGTGAACTTGGACCCTCGAATGCATAGTGAGGAGGAGGGAGAAGTTTCCAGAAAGTTAGAAAAGAAGCAAACAATTCAGTGATACAGAAACAAAACAAAGTAGAGAGAGGCATTCAGTAGAAGCACAGTGTCCTCTTTTTTTTCTTTTTTTTAATCCTCTCCTTATTTCACATTATCACATCTGCTCTCACCAACATGATTTCCCCCCCTTTTCATCTCCTTATATTCCAGAGTCTGGCTATCGACCAGCACAAGATTGAACTCCATTCTCCTTGCAGCCAATTTGCTGGGAATTTACTCTCTTATTAAAGTGCATGTTCAGAGCAGATTTCCTTGCGCGTTTTGTTTTGCTTCCCACACACATGGCCCCTGGTGAACAGCGAGTCATGTATCTCATTGCATGAATAAGGGCTAAACAGAATCTTGGCTTTTTGTCAAGGATGCCACGGCTCAGATAAAGAGATGCTAATACTGTCTGGGAACCTTTTTGGACAAACCCACATGGTTGAGACAAACATTTAAAACATCTTGTTCTTTTTCTTTTTGTTCATGTTACTTACCATTTGTTAAATGCCTTAAATTTAACTTCACTGTTAATTTTCTGAAACGTTTTTCTTTGGGGTGCAACAATGATCCCTTTGTGTTGTAACAGGCTGAAATAATATCTGAAAATATTTTCTTTTCTATTTAACTAAGTGATTCACTGCTTGTCTACAATGACAAGCAGGGATTTTTTTTTTCTTTTCTTATGAAGCACACACAAAAAAAGATTTTTCTGGAAAAACCTAACTGCAAATTTGGGCTTTTCAACAAGCATGATCAAGGCGTTACATTTGGCATGTTATTCTTTTGAGCTCAATGATTTATTTTCCAAACCTTGTTCTGCTGCTGCAAAATGTTATCTACAAACAAAAAAAACAAAAAAACAAACTATGGCTCTAGTTTTTGTTTTTGTTAAGCCTTGACTTGCGGATTTTTCTCTAAACTTTAAAATATTACTTTAGTTGCTGTGAGTCAGGAGAACTGGAAATTGCTGAAAGCTGTCATTTTTCATCTACAAATGATATCTTGGTATTTTCCTGGTATAGATTCAACTAGGACAAAACAATTTGTGATCTTGTCAGGTTAGATGGAGTAATGTTACTTTGCTTGACATTCCCTCATTCTCACATCTGAGGATATTCTTCCATTTCTTTAGTGTTTTACTTCAGATTTAGTCTTTCTGCTCTTGAAATATACAGCTCCCGTCGCTTTACCCGTTGATTCTGTCTGTGAGCCAAGTAGAGCTTAACGGCAATAAGTGAAACAAATGAGACAAGCAAGCAGGCCAACACAGGACTCACCAAACAAGCAATTATTGTAATGAACATCTACAATGTGTGTTTAATAAAAGTCCCAGTGGGCCTCTCGGTTCAGCTTGTTCGAACTAACGCAGTTTTGTGTTGTTTTTTTTTTTCTAGCCACCTCTTGTTAGAAGAGGGATTCTTTGCAGTTCTCAAATGACACATGCAACGACTATGTCAACAGAGGAGAAAAGTCTGCTCACAAATTATGCTTGAATTAAAAATTAAGAATGAGAACAGCGGCAAATAAAACTGGGCGACGGGGACAGGGTGATTCCGATAACATCGAACTTTCTCTTACCATGGCCATTCAGTGAAACTGAATCTGTAGCCATGGGAGGCAGCCACAAATGTTTCCACCTTTTGTTACCCTCAGATTTATAGTCAGTCACTGTGTCCTTGAGGTACTGGCCTAAATTTCCTGCTAACCAGTGGGTGGAATTGGTTAGCGTATTATTCACAGTGAGGCACATTGAGGTTTTTTCTTATAGCCTTGTAATTGTCTTCCTTTTTATGCACAACAAAGAGATGAGAGCTCAATTGTTTGATATTGACTGGTTGAATACCAAAGGAGATGGAGAGATTGTGAAGGTTAGTAGAAAATGGGGTTGAAATAAAAGTTTTAAGTCTAAATTTGAAAAGTTGAAAACCTTGGTTAAATTGCCACAGAAGCATGAGGCAGCAAAGTTTATAACACGTTTTATTTTTATTTTTTTCAGTACAAACCTTTCACAGTTTTAAACTTTTGAACATAAATCATGCATCATGTTCATCAATTTGCAGTCTTATTGTTATAAATGTGATTGTGTTGCCAATGTTTGGTTGCTAAAAAATAGTTTTAAGTTTCTAAAAGGTTCAAACCATGACTAAATGGTTTCAGTTCAGCACCCCTCTGTGCTGAACAAAACCCAGAGTAGGTGCTGTGCTGTGAGTTCAGTTTAAGTTAAGTAAAAAAACTTAGCATTTTTAACTTAACTTAAAAATGTTATGGTTTTCAGAACTTAACATCTTAACTGAGATGATTGTAAAGTTTTTTTTTTTTTCCCACACTGACATATGTAAAAGGAATGTGCACTTTTCACCTTTCCACAAAGTTCCACTGATGAATGCTCAAACACAAAAAGCCTTCCCCAGTGTCATGGCACTGTATCAATATTATGTTTTCTCCACCCGGCTCTGTTCCTGTTTGCCTGGCCCAGTAAATGTACCAAACCTACTAATCTCATAACGGAGGTGATCCCAGAATGCTTGCTTTCTGCTCTCTGTCCTCCCTTTGGAAAACTTTCTTGCCTCTTTTTACTGCTTTATTTCCCCTCCACTGGTTAGGTTCTGTCTATCAAATCATGGTTGTTTTACATAAAAGACATTATGTAAAAGCCCTTGCAAATCACATCCTCATGCAGGTTGTACTTTTGGGAAGTGAATGAAGATATATGTGGAGAGTTAAATTTGAGCTCATATTCATTACAACAACCTATTGCAGAGACATATCTAAAATAATCTAAAACATGCATATTAGTGGGCATTAGTCACAGTGGAAGAGGACCACTATAGTTCAATAACTTTTCCTTAAAGAGAAATTGGTGCTCAGTTGTCTCTTGGTTTAACTTTTTCTTTTTATTGCCTCTCCTCACTTTATTTTTCCTCCTTCTTCCCTTATACATCCCAAATTTCACATTCCTTTTCTGCCTTCAAGCATGCATGCATGATTGAATAAATGCATCCAGGACTCAAACAGGTCAATTCAACATCATTCCTTTATTTATATTGGAGGAAAGCCTCCAGGCCTTTCTTTTGCTTAGAATGTTAGTACAATTATGTTTCTTGATGGGGTATTCCATTTTTGTGGAATACTCAAACATCCTTCCATCCTTTGAATATGTCAATGTGTTTCCTTTTTCTCTTTCCATGTCTGCTGGAGATGGGAACCAGCACCTAGAATATATGTTTTTGTGCCCAAGTTGTTAAAAATTCATGCCTTGCAGTGAAAAGTAATTCAAAAACGGAAGATGCAAAAGACATCGTAAAATATTACTTAATTAAAAGAAGAGTCTAATGTGCACTTTAGGAAATGTTGTCATGTTGCCACAGACGGTAGAACTAAAAGCATAAAAAGCTGTTTGACATATAACAACTTCTGTTTTTAGACAAAAAGAGCATGAAAATGGTGAAGTACAGCAGGTTTTTCAGTCGCTTTCTTTCTCTCTTAAACATAAGCCCATTGGTGCCCTTTGTACCCTGCCTGACACCAACAGTCTATATAAAGAAGATACTGTGGGTAGAATGCAGTGATAATAGAGTTATCGGAAGAAAAGGTGGTATCTTAACAAGGAATTGATTTGCAAGTCCTTTGCTGACATGAGCTATGCCCTGAAAATTATTTTACCAGTCTGTGAAGTGACAACATTCTGCCATTCAGACAAAGAAAGCCACATTTATGTGAAATCTTTTTTACAGCTTCAACCTGACATGCCGATATCTGCACACTTCAAATTGACTAAGAAGAAACGTGCACCATGATGAATGATCTAAGTAAACAATATATCAATTATTTCCAGCTACATACATTTATAGGGCTACTTTAAAAGCACTTGTTTGTTTTGTTTTTTTAGCATATTAGTTATTGCTATACTTAACCTTTTTACCAAATATGTTTAGGACCTGGTAAGTTAATGTTTGTTCAAACTGTGTCTTAGTATAAAGTCTGGTAGGTTTAGTTCATGGGAAGAACTTTTTCTTCACACATCTGAGAGCTTTGCTGTCAATCGGTCAGTAGGTGGTGCTCTTCTGATAAGTCATGACTGTAACTTGCAATCAATGGTTTTAACTAGATTAAAATAATTTGACCATCATACAGTCCTGATTGATGGCGCACAACAATACATACATTCAAGAAATCTCTGTTGATTCTCTGAAACTTAGTTTGAACAACATGGGATGTATAAAAGTCTTATTGAGTAGGTACGTTTCGACTCTTTAAGACCATGACAACTCAAGAAGTTGCTCCAGACATATCGGGGTTCAACAAGGACCAGTCTTTTAAATGTGTTGTTCTGTACAGATAATTTGTTGTCACCGATTCCCCTCGTGTACCACCTACAGTCGTGTGCCAATTAAAAGGACCACCCACCTCCTAAAGAACTAAATGATTTATAACATACACACACCCACGCATACACTCAATAACAACAGCTGGAGAGAAGAAGACGCAGCCAATAAATATTTAATGTCTGCCTTTATCTATTTGTAGCTGATGCGTGTTGCCAAAAGGACATATATCGGTGTTTCCTCTTACTTGTCCTGTATTCCTGTGCTGAATAGGAAACCCTAAAAATGTCTGTCATTTTAGTTGTTTTTCTGTTGAAATACTATTTGACATAATTGCTCACTGATTTAAGAGTACTATTCCACCGTAGTTTAAATGACAAATGGCTGACCAAAATTATGTAGCATTGATCAGCTTTTTCTGTTCAAAATAAAACTCTAACGCTTATTTTAATAGAAAGAAATCCTCATTTCTTTTTTGTCTTTCTCCTGAAATTTCTGCAGATCACGACCCTGATTAACCACAAAGACAGGCCAAAGAAGTCGGAGCGGACGTTGGCAGCGATTCACCGTGTGGGTCAGGCGGTGAGCGTGGCTGTGGGGCGTTTTGTCGCTGTTGGGGAGGCCATTGCCTCAGAAAACCAGGAGCTGAAGGATGAAATGGGTCAGGCATGCTTTGAAGCACGCAGAGCAGGTAGGAACCCTTTAGCTTGCAGGTGTTTAACATTTTATCTAAATTGTGTGTTTATAGTTCATAAAATGGTGAACATTTTTCCTGCTTTGTTTCAAAATGACACTTTGTTGTGCGGAAAAATAAACAATGCAAACAGTGTTTTTTTAGATAGCACTCTATCTTTTTGTTGTAAGCACAAAAAGGCTTTATGGGATTTTGGGTTTTCCAAACAGTTTGTGCTGAGCAGACCATTCAGTAAGCTAAGAGTTGCTCATCAGTGTTTTGCCAAGCTAAAGTGTGACAGTTTCATAAAGCTTTAGACACGTCACCTTCAGGCTTCACCGTGTTATCAACTTTTAGCAAATTTCGATTAGTCTGGACAACCGAGCTGTCACCCAGTATTACACCAGAAGACCTCCAGAGTGCTCTAAAGACATTGTGGTTATTGAGTTGGGGATGAAGGCGAGGGGAAAAAAACAGCTGCAGCACCCTGGGGTGTTGTGTAGAAGAGGAAATTAATCTGCCTTTACATGGATAATGGGCTGTAATTGAAGGTTATTGGACAATGGTTGTTACCTGAAGAAATATCAACCTGTTAGATTTAAATTGAGGGGAAAAAACCCCAAAGCATTTGTATTGGATGTCTCTTTTTAAGTTGAGTTTCTACAAAGCAGCTGTAAAATGCATTTTGTTCCTGTCTCATCAGAACTAATCGGTTCATATGTATGGGAGGCAGAGATGGACAGATTTAGCATCATCCTAAATTAATCAGGCAGATTCTCTAAAGAAAGATTTTCTGTATTAGCATGACCAAAATATGTCTTTTTAAAGTTTTTATTGCAAAGACTTGTAGAAAGTCATGTTTGGTTAATTTGCTGGATTTGCACCAAAATCATTTTGGCGAAAAGCCTTTTATTGATATTTTGTTTGTCCTTTAGAGTTTTGGCAAACTCTTGGCAGAGTATTTATAAACAGTAGCTCTAAAAAATTATACAAAATTGGGGGAAAAAATGCCATACACATCATCAAAACAAGTAAAAATTTGATTTACTATATGGAAGTGAAGAAAAATGTGAAAAATGTCATTGTCAAATCTTTCAGCACATTTACAAAAAAATAAAGACATTGCGGTTGTTGAGTAGGGGATGAAAGGGTGCTGTGTTTACATGGGTAATGCAGTATAATAAACCCAGAATAAAAGATGATCAAAAGTTTAGTTCACACTTGATTGGGTAGAGTGTTGTTTGACACATAACCGTCCATAGAAAGTGTTTTATAGATTAGAAATATTTTAATATTAACTTGTACATATATTCATTCACTACAATTGTTATCATGTTAGGTTTTTCTTTTTTAGAAAAAAAAGAAAAACAAAGGCTGGACATTGACTTTACCTCGTTCTTCACATTTCTGCACCTGTTGGAAAGATCTATGGCCGCCATGTTTATCTGATGATCAATATGTTCTAAATGTGTAGAAATGTGACAAGGAAACATTATTTTCTTAGAACATCATCATCATTTCTATAAGAAGCATAGAAATTGTAGAAATTGTAATTGTACTCACACAAGCACAGGGACCCTTGTGTGTTCAGGGATGCCAGCAGGAAGGTGGGGTGGTGCAAAAAGGGAAGCTACAAGGACAAAAGGTTTAGCAGTCACTCCACTTACTCACTCTTTACATGGTGTCGCCTCTTTCCTCTCTTACTATTTTCCTACTTCCTTTAAAAAACATTTGCACTACAATACAAATTCATCCTATCCAGAGTATGTTTTTGTTTAGTCCCAGCAAGGGACTAAATAATCCTAAATTAACTTTTAAAAATCTGGCTCAGTCTTATGGACGTTGTACTTAGTCTAATAAATTGGGGAAAATAATTTTACCCCATTTTTGGTAAGTATTTATTTTCACAAATACTGAAAAAGTGTCTTTGCAAGTCCTATTTGTAAAGTTGTCACATATGGGGTACATTTCAAGGTAAAGATTGAGGGACCTTTTAAACAAAGCTTTGTTTTCTACGTTATTACATTTTTGAAAAATTAGCCACTGTTATGGTTAGAAAACATATGTTAGCATTTGTGCTAACACCTCGGGAAGAAGATTCATGGTTTAGGTTTTGAGACTTCAAATTTAGGTGTAACATTTCTTAATCTACCCTTAAGATGGAAACAGTGTGACATTGCTTCCAGTTGGGGGCAAACAGTGTCTCAGAGGCTAAAGATTTTAAACCCAACATTATAACAATAGGTTAACGCTGGGGGAACCAGCTCGTGTAGAAAAGCATTTAGTCCTCACATTGCTGATTTGTTATGACGGCTAAAACTCTTAACAAAAAGGCTACTGTCGAGAGGAGTTGAGTCAGCTGCTGAGGAAATGTTCTTATGCATAGGTGAAGCTGACTGTTCATGCATGTGTTAATACATGCATGTTTTTCTGCCTGACTAATTTACTCTAGTTTTCACAATGCTCCTTTCACAGTTCTGCCTTTGAGTTGGCCCTGAGAAACTTTAAACTATTGCTCATTATATTTTTTTTTTTCTAACATCTGACTTCCAAACATCTTGATCAAAAGGAATAAGCTTTGTTCTTTTTTTCTTTTTTTTTTAAATCTTTTATACAGTCTGCGGGGGCAGAAGAGGTAGTTAGCAAGGCATTGATGTTTATTTGTGTCATCTATCTGAGCCTTTCTTTGCAGTTAATAAGAGCAAGGTTAAACTACAATACAAACTGCATTAGAAAATAAAAAAATAAATAAAAATGTGAAAGCGTTTTCCATTTTATATAGCCAGTCAAATATTTGGACTCTTGATTGATATAACTAGTGAAATTAGGCATCCTGCAGAAAAAACTGTTGTCCATTTCCCATCTGCATACTGAGAGAAGTGGGTGCAGGCTACTGCAGTCTTCATCTTTTTCTATTAAGTTCAGTGTATTAAAAATACTGATTGTGAATACTTAGCAATGTTGACTTCCAAGAATTCAGCCACAGCATGCTATTCACATATATTAAAAACAAAAATGCTGTATATGACGTACTACTTAAAACTGAAAATGTATTAACACTGACAAAAGCACAAACAGTAATTGGATTGTATTTTAATAACCCAATTCATTATAAAAGACCTAATTTCAAAAGCAATTATCCACGTTCAACAAATGGGATTAACATTTTTGGTAATTCCTCTGATACATAAACAATATATACCTTCCATCATACCAGAGACATATTTTAGTTCAAGAGCAATTATAATCCAATTCTTAATTTCCTTAGTCTCTTTTTTTCAAAGCCCTATGTTCTACATATGGGGAAACAGTGCTGACTGTGTTTTTGCTCACTACTACAGCACAGTCAAGGAACTCAGACTGGATCTCCTCTGAGGCCGGCCACAAATTTTAACTTGTTAACAGAGCTGGCTCTGAATAGCAGCCTGTCAGATACAATCATTTTGTCCGGGCTGCTTCCTAAAAAGGACCAGCCAGACCTGGAAGAGAATCGAACTGCATTACGTGATATCAGCCTGTGTCCTCATCCTCTTGCTATCAGAGCTGGGTTTTTTTTTTTCCTTTGCAGACTCTACTTTGCGATCTGATTCCAAAGTCTGTTTTCTCTTTAGTGGAAGCGTCTGAGGTACTTTTTTAGAATAAAAATAAGGAATGAGAAACAAGAAAAAAGCGAAGCTGTGAACCCCTGGAGACATTTGATTGGTTGTTTATAAATTTCAGTTGGCATATTCACAAGCTTTTTCCTTAGCTTTGAAGTTTTTAGCATAAAAAATTGTCTCCACAAAGCATGAAAGTTTTGTTTGGGTAAAGTTGGCTCTGTTATTGTAAATGTACTCCCAGAGGTGGAGAGCAATAGACCGGCATGGCATTACATAACAATGTTGCTCCCAGAGAATTGATTTAAAACTAAGGCTACATTCCATTAATCCTTGAATCCAGAATTTTGACCTGGGAATGATATTAAATCCAACTAAACTTTGTATAGTTTGCACACTGCACAACCAGTATATTCTGTTCTTTGCTATAAGTGTCCAAGCTAAGAAAAGTTTGCAAATCAAGTGAATAATGATGTATTTCTCTTCACTATAGGCCTTCAAGCTTTAAATGAACATGCTGACAAATGATGATTCACATTGCAACACATGTAACTGGTATAATACAGACCCCCAGAAGACAAAGTAAACATTTTATTTCTGCAACGTTTCCTGCATTTTGTATGTGCTGCTGCCTGAAGCTATTCTGGATTTAATTTTTGGTTGCTGTGGGACCTTCCCAGGTTGGAGTTTTAACTTGGGGGAGCTATTGTAGATTACATCTGAGTCTGAATTTGGAAATTCAGACTTCAAAGTACCTGAAAATCACCCCTAAGAGACAGCTGGCAGAAAATTCAACATTATTGTGTGATGTAACAGAGAAGGCATTAAGAAGTATTGATTTATACAACTAAATATGATCCTTAAAGCAGCGTATTCTTTTATTAGAAAAAAGAGAAATAATCTCATAATTTTAGAAAAAAAACTACCTTTGATTTGAATACCCCTATTGAGTGGGTAAACAAATTAAATGTAACAGTATATATTTTTAAATGCATATTTATGTTTGTTTTGTCAGAGTTCCTAGAAATTTTCAACTCATCATTATTGGTTCATGATTTCCTCAGATGCCATTTTCTCTGAACTACTTTTCAAAATGGGCAAAACAAGAAAAGGCAGATATGAATGATCTTTGTAATTCGGATAATAGCCACAAAAAAGCTACTATACCTGTCCTTATCTGAAGTCAGACCAATAGTTAAAAAGTTTTGATAACTATTAACTGTTTACATCTTTATCTTACCAACTTACACTGGAGGTTCCTATATCCTGCTTCCTATTATAGATCCAGATCTCATGCTATCAGGAAAACCAAAGAGGCTCCACATCTCACAAACCTTAAGGCTCTCTCTGCCCAGATTGCATGTTTGAAAATCTCAGCCAGCTCTCTTTCTGCTTTCACAGCATAAAAACACAATAAAGAAGATAGTAAGAAAAAAAAAAGGTTTCCACAGCATTTTTGTATGCACTTTTTGACCCCTAAGAGACGGCTTGTCATCCGCGTCTTAAAGTTATTTATGATGACAGATGTTACTCTCCTAATCTTATTGACTGGCTTCATAAGTTAGCAGTCTGAAAGTGCTACTGCACCAACTTATAAATCAAAAGCTGTCTTTCAGCACAGTTTTGATAAGAAATGCAGAGAGATAACAAGTCATCTTACAACTCAAATGTTCCATTGTAGTTTTGAAGTTCAAAGTTTTTTGTTTGTTTGTTTGTTTTTTTGGGACTTTGCAAAGCCCTACAAAAGTGCAAAATTATGAACTGCAAAATCATTCTGTTTCTTAGGTGATGCAATAGCCCAGCTGACAGACGTGGGGTCAGCCATGCAGCCTCAGACAGACGGGCGTGTCACAGTGTTCAGTGACAGGACTGGGATGGTAAAGGCCGCCCGCCTGCTCCTCTCATCAGTCACTAAAGTCCTCGTCCTTGCCGATCGCATCGTCATCAAACAGATAATCACATCACGCAATAAGGTAAAACTGCCTGACATGAGACGCGCTGCCTTGAACAACATCTGTAAACTAGTCAATCACATACACAAGGAAAACACTCCTGAGTCCTTTATTTTCCCGATGAGTAAGCAGTGGCCCCTTTGAAAGAATACCTTGGATGTAATTGAAGGGAAGCAGCACTTTTAGTGACCACATGAAAACACCCGGCCAGGGACCGCCTCGCTCTCATATCAGGCTGTGCTCTTAGCCAGACAGTGTGATACGGATGTCGCTTCAGACTGGGCCAAGAATGGAAACAGCGGCTTAATCATGACCGGTTTGCTTTGTTCGGACGGACAGTCGACAGCCCTCTGTTCTCCATTACTGGCAAACACAATTACATCTCTTCCTCCTCTTTATACACCACAGATAAAAGCTGTTGCCGCTGCTGTGTTGTTCCTGCTGACTAGCAAATCTTCAACGACTAACTTACCAGCTTACATAGATTGTTGTTTTCCAAAGTACAGATTTCAGGCTGTTTAACTTTAATTTTTTAGTCTGTAGTGACCTTTATTTAACAGTAAATGGATAGGAAATATGGAGGGGAGGAAAGGGGAAGACATGCACCAAATGGGAATTAAATCCATAACAACCTCTGCATATGCTCTGTCAACTAAGCCACCCAGCAGCCCTTTATTTAGGATTTTATCTGTGTGATAATATCAGAAATTAAAATGAAAAATATGAAAAATAATACAGATCCTTGCAAGAGAACTTTGACGAGTTTCTTTTTTCCATTTTCAGGTTTCCGCTACTATTTTCAATGTATTTTTTTCAGAATATATGTGATAAAGCAACACAAAGTTGTACATAATTCTAAAATGGAGGGAAAATTATGCCAGATTTTGAATACTTTTGCCAAATAGCGGTGAATTAGTTAAATTCCCAGCTCATTGAGATTGGGTGGATGGTGTCAGTAGACATAAATGTTTGACACAGATGCTAAATTATATTTTCATGTGTTTCATTTTGACATGAAACACATGAATATCCTGAAACTTCAGAGTATCCTGAAACTTTGGATGCACAAACCTTTCGAACATACCTAAATTAAATTGATGGGTTATTATACTTAGTACTTAATCCTATGATTTTTTTTGGGATCCTTTTCTTTCTAATTTGCCATTAGGAGCTACCTTGTGTTGATCTGATACACAAATTTCTAGTTAAAAACAGAATTTTGTGGTTGTAATGTGACAAAACATGAAATATGTTCCACAGCTAATTACACTTTTGCAAAGCACATCCAGTCTAAATTTTAATCTTGATCATTTGTTACTATGTGAGCATCGGATAATATGTCCTCCACTGTTTTAAAACTGCATCTGCTAATAAATATGAGTTCCAAGACAAATACTAACTAATCATCTCACCTCGCTGATCATTTTGCTTCTTTCAGGTTCTTGTAACACTTGACAAACTGGAAAGAGTCAGCACCTTCCAGGAGTTTGTGCAGATTTTCAGCCAGTTTGGCAACGAGATGGTGGAGTTTGCTCATCTCACAGGAGACAGACAGAATGTGAGTAGCAATGCAATTATTAAATTACATTAATTAATGTTTTTAATCAAGAAAACCCTATCAAGTATTTTAAGTAAAGTCTGAAAAATCTTTAGTTTCCTCCTCATGTGAATGCTGTGCACTAAACTGGGCTTTTCATAAATTCATATCTATGGGATAACGCTGGACTTTGAGAACTGCAGTGTCTGCATAGTGAAGTGCAGCACACTCTGGAAAAAAGTAAATCAATAATCCAACCATGAAATATTTACATATTTTAAAAATATCTGAACAATTGTGTAAGACTTCTTTCTCAGGCCTGGCTTCTTTTTGCAAAGCTTCTTTCCTTATCCATATTTATTTTGCATCGCCAGTCTTTAGAAGCAAATCACAGGTCAGTTGTGACTCACACTCCTCAAAGAATATTTACATCACGATTCAGTCTCGAAAGGAGCTGACCTGTGCTTTCTTGTGGTGAATTCGATCAGCCATATTGCAGCACATTTACAAAACAAAACATGCACTCAGTGCTTCGAAAACACCCTCCAACTTGAAGGGGTTCTAAACTTTGTACTGTCAGAGGACTGATAATCCCACTTTGATGCATACATTCAGCTTCTGTAGCTAAAGCGCTTTGCCTGCGGAAGTCGATGTGAAATGCAGCGGCTGCGTTATTCAAACAGTGAGGATCCGCCATCTATCTGTCTGAATTTCATCAGGGGCTCAGGTTTTGAAACGCACATCACGTCGCTCCTAACGCTTCCTCTTCTCATTTGCCACTTTTTTTTTGTGTCATATTTACACCCCCTCATTCACTCTCCATGTTCACACATGGAAAGGCACATGTCTTTTTCTTTCTTTTTTTTTTTTAAAGGAAAAAAAGCATCTTCAGCTATTGAAAGCAGATGAGCGGAGAGGCAAAAATAATGACAGATAATCACATCGTCTTTGTAATCTGTGGCAAAGTGCCTGCAGAGGAGTTGATTCAGCTGCCGTTTTCAAATCCTGTGTCTGTAGAATTCAATCTGCGCTTCTCCCATGTAGAATCCATGCACAGTGACAAAAACAGGTTTTCTTTTTTTATATTCTGGTAGCATCTCTCTTTTTTTTTTAAAGAAATATAACCCACAAAGCTGCACATGTGTAACCTGCAGAAAAATCCTGATTATATCTGGGTGACCGAGCAGGATCCTTTTTATGCCTCATATCCCTTGGACACCCTGAGAGTTGTAAGAAGTCTTTACTAAAGTAAAGGCATCCATTTTCATTGTGTGTGTGTATTTGTGCTGTAGGACTTGAAAGACGACAAGAAGAAGGCGAGAATGGCAGCAGCCCGGGCAGTGCTGGAGAAATGCACCATGATGCTCCTCACAGCCTCCAAGGTAAAACTGACCTCGGTCATTTGTCATTGATCATGTCCAGCTTAAAAATTAAAACCTCTCTTCAATTTCAAGTTTTCCAACATGCTTGGGTCTGTGCAGTAATTGAGTCAAGACACATTAAGTAAAAGAGAAATAAAAAAAGAGACAGAGAGAGAGAAGAAGAGAGTACATTGACATTTCACATCCAACCCCCTCCGCAGACTTGCCTCAGGCACCCAGACTGCGAGTCGGCGAGGATCAACAAAGACGCCGTGTTCCACCGAATGCGCTGTGCCCTGGAGCAGGTCATCGAGATAGTCACCGAGGCACGGAGCTGTGGGGAAAACAAGGTCCTCCCTACGAGTATCTACAACAGCATCAAGGACTTCAAGGTAGAATAATGTTTTGTTGTAAAGAAACAAACCTCACGTTGCTCAGCCGATATCCGATTGGTCGAAATAGACACTATCCTCACTTTTGAATTAAACAGTGACTTGCAAATGTATTCATGTATATACTGACATTTTTCACACTTTGTAAAGAGGGGAGGAGTGGGGCGAAAAAGGGTTTTCAAAATTCTTTGCAAATAAAATCTTGAAAGTGTGGCAAACGTTTAATTTGTACCACCTTTACGGTGCCCTTTGTGGACCTGTGTTGATATAAGTAGCAACACAGCTGTTCTCTAGAGATCTCAGATTTTTATTAGAGAGTATTGCTGATCACAGCATCGTGAAGACCAAGGAACACATGTTTGGATGGGAATAAAGCTGTGGAGAAGTTTGAAAATCGTAGTTTGGTTGCAAAACAAGATCCTGAGGTTTCAACGGCAGCATCCCACAAAGCATTGTTCAATACATCATATGGAAAGGCAAGATATACTACAACTGTGAAACCTCCAAGACTGCTCAGTGTGGGACCAGTCTGTTCAATTAGGAAAGCAACCCACTAGCCTATAAGGAAAATGGAGGAGTTGTAGAGAATCACAGCTCAGGTGGGACATCCAGGAAGATTAGTGTAGAATAAAGATGTTTTCAAAACATCTAGCCATGGTATCCCGGCAATACTGGAGGAAAGGCTTTTAGAGGGGGCAGCAGATTCACCTTTCAGCAGGACAAAAACAGCGAACATGGCGCCAGAGCTACAATGGAGTGGATTAGATCAAAGTATTTCTGTTTTGCTGCAGCGTTCCTGTCATGGTTCAGATTTAAACCTAACTCTGTTGTAAGACTTGAAATTTGATGCACACAGATTCTCTCCATTCTCTCCATCCTCAGTTGTTTGACAAAGGATAATGGGTAAAAGTTTCTGTCTCTAGATGCACAAAACTGGCAGAGACATGTCCCAAAAGATTTTCTATGAAAGGGTTTAGTTGTTTTTTTTTCACGGAAACTGAATACAAATATTTGCCACAGTTTTCAGATTATAATTTGTAAAAGCATTTTACAACATAAAATCCCAGTAAGATGCATTGAAGTTTGTGACTGGGAAAAGTTGAGGCAGATTGCGGTTGCAGAGTAACTACCGGCGCACGTGCATTCATTGTTTGTCGAAGCTTCAGATGAGACTCAGCCCATCAGAACTGCGGTGCACACGTTCTCACTTTGTAATTCTGTTAATACAGTTGTGTAAATTGCCACAGAAGCCCTCCATTGCACTTGCTAATCTGCTCTCTCCGCTGGAAGATGAAAGAAATGAACCTGCGTCAAAGCACTTTGAGGGCAGCTCCTCAAAGAGAGAAAGTATTTAATGACAGCCCTTGAGATTGCTGTTGCCTTTAATTCAGGGTTCACAGTGTTTTAATGGTTAACTTTAGTAAAAGTTATGTAAACTGATCTTCATTCAGCATGTAAGCAGATGCTCTTAAAATGAGCTCTTTGTTGAAGAAAGAGAAATAAAAAAATTTAAAGGGGGAGTGCTTTAGTTGTTCTGTTTTTTGAGTAAGAAGAAGTAGTATGTAAAGGCTGTTTTTACGCAAAAGCACCCTTTTTATTCATGTTGTATAAACCCTGCTCTTGCTCCCCATTCTGCAGGGCAGCGTTGAGTGCCTTAGAGAGAACCTGCACTCTTCGACGCCGCAGATCATGGCCAGTCAGCTGGAGACGCTGGTGGAGCGCACCGAGGACTTCACCGATTCGCCCTACACCAGTCATGAGCAGCGGCAGGCCATCCTCAGCGTGTGCCAGCTGGCCCGCCAGGACACCCAGCAGCTGGTGCACGCCTGGATCGAGGTGGTACGTTGGCGCAGTCTCACGTTCGTACCTGCAGAAGTGTTTGAAAAGCAGTACGAAACTGAGTGAGGAAAATACAGAGTTCCTCCAATGTAACGCATTTGTGTAATTATCATTCGAATGACTGAAAAAACACAACAATTGCGTTTAGTCGCATAAAACATGGCCTTATTACTACTGATTGAAACAAAATGCATCAGTCAGTGGACAGAATCAGATCTCTTTGTAAGAGATTATTCTTAAAAAATGAAACATAATATCAAACAATACCCTCCACAAATATGGGGACAACTTCTAAATTTGTAAAGTATCTCTTGCACTAAAAACTTGCTGCAGTTTTCCTATTTTCTCTGTTGGAAACAACAGAAAAGGACAGCTGTGAGTCAAAAGATATAAGGGCCTGTTAACTTGGCAAAAAGGCTGTTTTTAAACAGATTGGATATGTCTGAGAATCTGGACCACAGTACATATCTAGTCTTTACCATGTAAATATATATTCATATGATAATTGAATTTCAGGAAACATTTATCCAAAACCATCCTGGCTCTTTGTGGGAAAGTAATTGCTCTTCATCAAGCACCCGCTACACCTGGGAGTCTTTAGGGAGTCAATTTGGAGGAATTTTGTCCCACTGTTTCTTGTTGAATTACTGTAATTCAGCATCCTTGGTTTTTGACTATGAATTGGCTGTTTAAAGTTGTGTCTTAAACACTGCAACCATGTTTGATTGTCAGTTCTTTTTTTGTGTTGGTTTATGCCATTTGTTGCAGGACACATAGATCTTTCATAAAGATTCATTTTTGTCACTTCAAGATACAGAATATTTTTTCCAAATAATGCTGATGCTTATTGTCAACTTTGAAATGGGACTTTTTGTTCTGTTTGGTCACAGTTGAGGCCAAATTGAGTTGGATATCTTTTTTTTTTTCTATTTAAATGTTTGCTCATATATTTCCTTATCTATCCCTGCTACAGCACAAATGAATAAAAAACAAAAAATTGGGCATAGTGGGATGACATTTGTTTCAAAAGACAGAATAGTGTAATTTAAACAAATGAAAAACGAACAGAAAATGTCTCGACTTTCGCCAACTTCTCTTTCATTTACTATGACAACTTTATGCTTTTACATATGACTGTGTTGCCTGCTGTAACAGGGAAATATACTACTGTGTCGCACCATGAGTGCATTCCCGATAAAGGTGAATTGAACTGGAGCTCTTTGTCACATCAAAATCTCCCAAAAACCCCAACCAAAGGAAAATCAACACTTCAGTTTCTTTTGCCATGAAGTCAGAATACTCAAATTAAAATTTAGATTGTTCTATGTCTTTCACTTCCAAATTTGCAATGGAAGATTAATTCATTATCACTTTCAAACTCATTAGACATCATATAATATGAACTCAGCCCAAACCATCTTTTTGGAAACTGGTGACATTTTTCATCATCTGCTAGTGACAGCAAGAATATAGTACTGCTGTAGATAACTCACATGTATCTATGTAAAACACGGGCTCTTTCTGTGTTGTTGACATTTCACAGCAATAATAAACAACAGAGTTGATGCACATGTTGAACCGTAATGAGTTTTCTATTGGCTTTTAAGCAGAGGCTGCAGCGTGTTTCTGATAAACAAGTAGAAAAGCAAACAACTTTTGTCGCTTTAGGAGTAGAAGAAAAAGCTGTTCTTATTAACATTCGTTTTCACACACCCTAAATAAGACAGTTTTTTTTACCGTCTTTAAAAGTCTGGTAACATTGGGGGAAATGCCCAAGTTTTAGAATAGTCTTCCTATTACAGGATTAAAGTTGTTATTGGAATATATTTTGGGCTGTTTATTTTCATTTTTTGACTTTAGATTAAGTCCTTTTACATTTGAATAGTTTTTGTCTTCTGCAATTGATTGCTTAGGATTTTAGATTATTAACAGAGCCAACAGATAAATAAATGCAAGTCCATTCAAAAATCAAAACAGACAATTTTACAGCTTTTTGGCCTCGAGACTCTTCGATTTATGGTTTTGAACTGAACTTAGGCTTTTTTCATCTTCGCTAAGTGTTTTGCTACTTCTCATTTAACCGTTTTGTGAGTGAAAACTAAAAATGTGCAAAATGCTTTATTAAATTTTTTTCACACATCATTTTCTTGCGGCAGTGTTGGTATGTTCCACCTGCAGACTGAAATCGACAGAAGCACAGCATCCTTTCTCGCACTCTTGATTAGCCTTCTTGCACAGTAACCCACCTGAATAATAATATATATTATTTTTTTTTCTTACCAAAGCTCACTCAACGTGGAATCGGAACACAGTTTTCCGTTACAGTCACCAGAAATCTCCTTGGTTTCAAAAAGCGTCAGACTTGCAAAATGCAATGAGTCTTTATGCCGCAGCTTTTTCGTCTCTGTAAACTTCTAGCAGTGTGCACAGAGAGCCTGCAGCTGCATAATTGTACTGTAGTGGCTCATCTAATCCCCTCCAATTGAAGGTCGTGTAGAGATTTGAAAAGACGGGGCTGCTGCAGTGCTCATATGATAGAAGGATAATATTTGCGTGTTATCATACTGCCCAGGTTTAAGACTGCGCGTGATGGCTTTGGCTTCGGTTTTATTTCAACGGCTTCTCTAAAATTTTGAAAATTGTGTGGTATTTGTAGATTACATCATTTGGCTTTACTTAACTCATTGGACAAAATTACAAACTGAAATGCTGTGGGCCTTTTGTATTTCACAAATGTTAGAGAGAGTTGAAAACAAACTCATTTGGCATTTAATTTTTTTGGTTTGAATTATGAGATTAACATGTAGGCTTGCGTGTTTGTATTCATGTCACATGTTTATTGTCCTCTGTGTCCGTCATCACAGCAGCAGTCTGTTCATGCCAAAGAGGCCACAGAGGAGCTGGAGGTGGCCATTCTGAAGACGTGCCAGAGCATCAGTGACCTGAGACGAGAGGTGAGCAGCAATCTGTCTCCAAAACTTAAGACCCTCACAGACAGAGACGAGAGCTGCTCAGCACCTGTAGCTCGGCTCCTCTCTCTCTAATATTGCCACACTTCACCTCTTCTGCTCCTGTCATCTCACTGTCACTTCTGCCTGTCTCTCTGTCTCGGCTTTCTGTAAAACAGAAGCCAGTGAAGTTCATCAAGCACATTTGTCTCTCCCGTTTTCTGTCACACCACTGTTTATCCTCTTGATTCCCCACCATCCAGCTCCATAAGGTCGCGGTGGGCCGCGCCTCCGACTTGCTGAAAGCCCACGGCGAGCATCTGCCTCTGAGGGCCCTCAAAGCTGCTGGCGCCGAAGGGAACCTGGAGGCAGTGGCAGAGTATTCGCGGACGCTCACTGAGCAGAAGGAGCAGCTGGTGGAGGTGGGTTGGGTCAGCAACAAAGGGGAAACTCTTATTTCCATGGAAAGATAGAGTTAGGATTATATTTGGATGACTCATTGTTTTAATGCCTTTGGAATTGGTGTAGAGCATATACATTTCTGTATATTCTCCATATACAGAACATTAAAACATCACATGAAATGTGATGTTTTAATAATTGATTTTCAGAAACTCAATAGTATACCTAGTTGATGACACCCTTAACAAATTCCATAAAATAAGCATTTTAATTGGCAATCCACGACTCCCTGTTTCACCAATCAGCAACTCTTACAGTCTAAAGAGCCATTTTCTTCTTGTTCCTGTGCATCTAGATCACAACCAAAACCCACTTCATTCATTTAAACTTAAAAAATAAAAATTTTGTGGGGCCATGGTTTAACATAGGACAAGTGGCTCAACCAGTTCTTTGTTTTGGGGTAATTATGTTTTCCACAAATGTCCAGATTGATTTGGATATTTTTCTCTCAACAAATGAAATCTGAAATGTTGCTTTTAATTCTAATTCAGACATTTAAATTTGTTTTATGACCTTAAAGCTCAGGTATGTAACCGTTTTTCACATATTTGTTAAAACTGTAACCATGTCGTGATGGCATAAAATGAGACAGACACGCAGAGTTAAGAATGTATGAACAGGCTCTTTACAGGTATTTGAAAATATAAATTGACATTTGTTATCACTGTTATGGTCTACAAAATAGACCAGGGTGTATTTGCTAATTTATTGCAAGAGAACACAATATTTATTGCAAGGTAATGCAAAAAAAAAAAAAAAAAATTAATATGTTCCCAAGGAATCGTTGTAAAACAACAACAAAAAAAAAAGTAAAACATTTTTATTGGAATATACAATGTAAAACATTTTTTTTTGGTAAAAGTTACATACCCTAGCTTTAAAGCTTTAGGGTCAGGAAGTCTTCCACTGATTGTACATCATTTGTCTTGCGCTGCTTCAAAATAGGGACATGTTAAGCTTTAGTTACATAGGAAGAATAAAAACATTCATTATGTCCTGATTTTTAAAACCTCTCAACCAAAATAGGGTGTACTTACCTTGTCTCACTGACAAATCATTTATTATGACGAATAAAAGAGATTAAATCTCTTGTTTGTTTCCAGACATGCAGATTGTTGTGCCATGTGTCGGGGACGGAGCCATTAGAGATTACCTGTATACACGCAGAGGAGACCTTTCATGTCATTGGTCCACAGGTAGTGTAACAAATTTCACTGTACATTATGATGTTGTGTTATATCGGTGCGGTGTGGCAGGGACAGCAGAAAGAAATTTGTTTTGTCTTTGTTTAAACAATCCATTGTCCATTTAACACTTTGTATATAGGATTAACTGGAATGATCACATATTGTTTTGAATGCAAAAGTTAAACCAGTAAATGCGATGGTGATGAGGAAAAGAAGGAGACATATTTCCCTTCTCCTCTTGGTGCCTTTTGCACCTCGAATCCATTCAGAACATGCTGTTCACCTATCACATATCTAATTATATTTGCTCTTGAAAACCATTTGTGGCAGTAATTATCCAGCAGTGTGGACTGTTCCTGTCCCACGGTGCTAATGTCAGGCTCCACACGACTCTGCAGTAATGACTCGGCTCCTAAGTTCAAGGGTCACCCAATCAATAATGCTGTGATACAGGCCAGGGCTGGTGATATCTGTCTGTGTCCGCTTAGGCTAATGCAGGGGTGGCCCACAGGGTAATTGCCAATTAAATCCAACACAGTAGGTGGCGGATGTGTTTAAGTTAGGGTATAACAAAGTACGCAGCTCTGGAGACATAGTGATACACAATATGGGTTCTTGAGAAGAAATAAGATGAAATTGTAACATTATTAATCAGAAACATAAGAATTTTAATATTTTTTGTACTTTTGTTTCTTTTTAAATATGAACTAAAGGTTTCTCCAGGGCCGGCTCGGTTGTATCGGGTCTTAGAGTTTGATTTGGGACCCTTCAGCCTGTTAAGTGAATCACCACAACTAACAATGTTTCAGTACAATGTGGAAGAGAGAGCCAAGCTTAATCTCAAACAATTTTATAATTTTTCATGTATCGCACAAAACGGTTTTTAAAGTGGAGGGAAGCTTTGATTTAAAATTAGCTTTACCAATAATTGCAATTGGATTTTAATATAACAATGTATGCACTTCCTCTCACTTATTTTTAAAAAATGTCTCAAATACTGAAAATAGCCAGCTCTGAGTCAGTAACAACTTCCACAATAAAGAGAGCGTTTCAGGGGTGCGCGCTGTGGCGGGTTCACAATTCAGGAAAGAGATTTTTTTTTTTTTTTTTTTGCGTTCAAGATGAAAATAAGTTGCCTCTGATCACTAACAAGTTCTTTGGGCATTTCAGCTGATCACCATAACAGTAAAAGTGATATTTCTTCACTTTCTTAGATCATCTCAGCTGCCCAGACATTGGCCCTTCATCCATCCAGTAAGATTGCTAAAGAGAACCTGGAGGTGTTCTGCGAGGCCTGGGACTCCCAGCTCTGTGACATGGCCCTGCTGCTCAAAGAGATCAATGACGTCTTTGAAGGAAGACGAGGTGGGCTCACAATTAATTGATGCTTGCTGTAAACAAGCGTAATTGTGCTGGTTGCTGTTTTGCTTTCAGATCCAGAAATGTGCGTTTGAATCTGCAGAATCTGTAGACAATTAAGTTAGCAAAGTTTTCTTTTTAGATCTATATGTAAATCCGTCTTCTGATATTTTAGCCTTTTCAAACTAAATTAAACATTGAGTAAAAAGGCACTACCTTTTGGTCTGGCCCAAGTGAATACATTTTCAGGCTACAGCTGATGGTCTTGCCGCTTGATTATCTTTTCACTGGAAATAATAACATTCTCTGTTAAAGCTCAGATGAACCATTTTGTCCTTGAAATCTTTCACAAATATGAATGAAAGTTGAGACACTGCAAGCAGTGTGGACTTTTTTTTTTAAATGAATCATCACATGACGTAGGGAGTATTTTATGCAAGAGTTATCATCACTGCCCTTGAACCTCTATGCATTCATTTCTTCTCTGCTCTGCGTGTCTTTACTTATTGTTACTCACTGAAACTCTCAGTAAGTAACTCTGAGAGCTCAAGAAAAAGTTAAATGTTGAAAAAAAGTATTTCCACATTGCTTTTTTGTCACAATGAAACATTTCTTTAATCTTCGAATGAAGGTCATACTCTGACACTCAAGGATTTTTCAACAATTACATCATGTCGGTCAGATCCTCAAAGAGCAAAGCCAACCCAAAGCCGTGTTAGTTTTACAAAACGTTGTAACGGAGGGACACCTTTCAGAATGTTAAACCTTCGTCTTATTAGTCCACAGAATATTTTCGCAGCACTACTAATCAAGACCTTTTTTTGGGGATCTCTAATTTCTACCCAGTTTCTTTCTTTTTGTTTAATCGTGAACAATGACCTTAATTGGGGTAATTGAGATCTGCTGTGCTTCAGATGTTCTACCAGGTTCTTTTGAGACCTCATACATGAGTCAGCCATTTGTTTTTGAAGAGCTTTTCCACGTTTTCTCCATTTAAGGATAATGGCTCTAAATGTGGTTCATTTGAGTCCCAATTTATCAGAAACAGTTTTGTAACTCTTTCCAGTCTGTGTTGATAACTTTCGTTTCTCACGTGTTCCTGCATATCTTTGGATCCTGGTGTGATGTGTTGCTTTGTTAAACATTATAGCCTCTTCCATGTTGTCAGACAGTAATTTCTTGATTCTACAGGTCAGGCGGTAATCAGACTGGAGTGCAATAGATTTGCGTTAGTAGAATTGAAATTAAAATGGAGTTAACTGTAATACTTTTTTTACTTTACAAGGGGTGCAACTACATTACTACCAACGGCCAGGCTATTTTTTTCTTCTTAATAAAATGAATTAATAATTTGAAAACTCCTTTATGAATTTGTTCTCATTTTGTCTGATATAAAAAAAAATGTTCATTGTCTGAAAAATATTTAGATAGGAAATCAGCCAGACATGAGACTCTGAAAAGGGGCAAAACTATTTTCACACATTACAGATTTATTTATTTATTTAAAGCATACAAAGAAGAAAACTCCTTTTAATGCTCTGCTGTTTTAATGCTGGAATGCGGTAGAGTTTGACATGATTTGAACTCTCCCTCAGATGGGTCAAGGATTGTGTCCATTGTCAAGTCAAAACGACGTCTTAAAATGCTTTATGGGTACCATAATGGGGTTTTTCCATGTCTTTTATTACAAATGTGGCAATAAACTTTATTAAGCTAGATAAAAATGCATAAAAAGTAGACAGTGATAAAATGATATGTCATATAAGCAAAAGCAGCATCCATATCATATACCTCAATCTTTTGTCAAGATTATAATGTATGATAATCATAATAAATGTCTTCTTCTAGGTGACAAAAGGCCCTATCTGTCTCTTCCAAGACCTGGGGTGTGTATCACAGTGTTCATCTTTATAAATGCTTTAGTGATGCAATGGTGTGTTGCCTTTTGATTAATGACACCACATTTTTTGTTCCACAGAAACACTCAACTAATCTGAAGACTGCCAAGGCTGTCAAGTTGGATGCAGAGGTAGCCCTCACTACATGCTACACTTAATAACATCATGTTTTCTATGCTCTAGCAGCAGCACATTCATCACCAACAGGGTTAGCCTCACTCTCTTGAAGATGTTTTTTTTTCCCCCCAGAATATGGGGGAAAAAATGCTTAGCTGCATTTTACCAAAAGAAGCAGTAGGAAGTTTATTGCAGGCCATCCACAAGTGGAAGTGCTCATTTGCATTTCCAAAATAACCTCAGTTGCTCTGTGTGTATCTCTGTGGGTGCAGGAGCAGACAAGCATGGCCAAGCTGGGGCTGGAGCTTCGTCTGCTCTCATCAGATGTGGACTCGGAGGTGGAGAAATGGGAGGAGCAGGAACATGACATAGTGCGGCAGAGCCAGAGCCTCGCCAGCATGGCGTACAACATGTACCTGTTCACAAGGTACCCAACAGTACTCTTGTGCAGTAGACAAAGCCGTCAATATATTTATTGGGACTACTACAAAATATGTATAAGAATTCCTGAAAGATAATGTTTTAGAAAAACTCCATCCTTATTAGAGTTTTTCAGAATCCTGTGTCCTTTCTTGTGTGTGACGTATCCAGTCATAAAACAAAAGGACACTGCGACTTCCATTTGGTTGATCTGCAGAACGTTTTACAACACAAGCGCATAAAAAGTGATGCACGTACTTTAAAGACATCACAAGACTTTACGTTCGACAAATTATGTTTCAAAATACCCAAAGTAGATGGAAAACAGTAGCTTTAGATTTTGCTTATTGAAATCTGATGACTTCTTTATATGAGATTGTTTTGTCTGTTGAAAATTTGTAGTGTCACTGAAACTGAATTTTAATTTTCTGTTAGATTATTCTATGGCTTCTGACACATTTTCACAAGAGGCTCCGATGAATTAGAATGGTGCTCCATCTGGAGTTAGCTGAACTGGTTCAATCATTTCCAAATTATATATTGTAAAAAAACAAAAGAAGAAGGAGAAAAAAACAATCTAAGCAGCCACATGAATCTCCTCTGAGGCTTAGTGTTAATGAGATTCTCAATCCCCAAGCCATCAATATTTACAAAGCACATTTTGAGGATCGGGAAATGGTGACACAATATTAGGATTATAGTGATTTGTTTACACTTTTTATTCGTGGCGCTGAACATAGTTTGTCCTTGTCCATCTTTCTAATCTATGTTATTATTTTTATTAATGACACCACAGAGGGGAGGGGCTGTTGAAGACAACTCTGGATCTTTTTCATCAAGCTGAGGTAATGACATCCACGTCCTCTAACTTTCCCGGCTCCTCTCCCCGTCTTCTCTTTTTCCACCTCAATTTATTGAAGTTGCAGATAAATGCATGTGTTATTCTACCACACTGAGGAGGAAGATCAATAGGTCAGTAAAGGCACACAGCTATTCATTCATTAACCCCTTTTCAGATCTGACAGCAGATGTCAACAATATATTAATGTTGCTGGGAAGGCGATGCAGAAGCTTCCTGGCTGTGTCGGAGAGAAGGGGCGATGCAGCTCTGTGCAGGGGTGTATCATATTGAGCTTAGATTATTGCCTGTAACATAGAGTCATTTGTAAAACCACAGCACCATATATCACACAAGATTAATTCAGTTTGGGATGAAAAGAGATAAAAGAGAAAGAGAAATGAGAAGAAAAGGGAAGGCATACAGAAAAGAAGAACTAAGTTATTCAAGATGTTTTGATTTTCTTGTGTTTATGCAAGTTTTAACTTATTTTCAAGGTTCTGTCTGAAGAGGGACTTCAGCTTTGTTCATCTCTTCGTACATTTTCCTCTCAGGTAAATATTCTGGCTCATAGTGCAAATGATACACTGACATCAAAGTGATTATTTTTCTTCTTATTTTTCTGAATGTCATTGTAAGGAATATTGTGCCTGAGTTGAGGTTAGTGTTATGTTTCTTTTCTTACTGTTTGTATAATACCTAATATCTTCAACATACTTCATAAGAATTACATTGATTGACATTCTTCCCACCAGTTTTCAAGCATAATGCCCAAAAATCCTGGAGTCAAATGCTCCAAACGTTTGACTCCAGCATTTATGTTTGGCTTTGTTTTATTAATCTAAAACTCAGCATTGACATAACCCTTGCAGCATGATTGAACAACAATTCTTTTCCATTTTATACCCTAACATTTTAGATAATCATAATTTCCAGCAACTTTAAGTTTGTAATATTATCAATGAACCAGTATACATATGTCATGACACAAAAGCCAAGTGTGTTGATCTTTATGCAATATAATTATTTTGTAAAAAAGAAAATACAAGTTGGATAGTTATTGACCATTGAATACAGGGTCAACAACACACTAGCTCTATTAAACAATGTGAAACTGGAGTGCCATAAGGGTCGATTTCAACCTAAAGCGGACAAAATGTTAATATTTTGAACATATTATTTTACTGTTATGTTCCAAGAGACTTTAGGAGATTAGTCCAATTCAAATGCACCTCTCACTTCTTCACACACCCACATCACCCAGCCTGGCATTGCTTGCTTATTGAGTCTGCCTTATAAATCACACTACAAGAGCAGGAAATTAAGGCTGTCACACACCTCTTTCCCTCCCGAGAGCAGAGATCCCACAACAAACACAGCCTCTGTGGCTTCCTTCCTCTCGCCCTCGACCAACTCCTTACCCACGTCCTCCGAGTAAATTTAAATGGCTCTTTTTGACAGGATTTAACGACTGCCATTTGTCACTGCAGCACATGCGGGTGTGGGTGTCTGTGCTGCTGTGCACGTGGGGATGTGAGGGGGGTGCCATGTGCTTGACTCTCAACAAAGTCATAATCAAGGGGCAAAGTGTTACTGATGAAGCATCGACATTCAGATAGTTCCCTGTCAAACCAAGCTGCTCTGTGCTTTTGTCAGTGAAAAAATGTCACTTCAGTCATGTAAGTGAGGTAGATCTGGGGATTAACCCAGTTGCTTTAAAAGAATAAGGCAGTTCATCACTGTTGCTGATGGATTAGAGCCACCAATTCTGATTTTCTGTATCATTTTAATCTGTTTATTTATTTATTTTTTTACTATCCATGTTTTGTCTAGGAAGAGCACTGTAAATTCACACATTCACCCTGACTTCCTGTAGAAAATCTCTGCAGTTCTGAAAGACATCTCTGACTCTCTCTTTCTTTCCCTTCCACTGTTTTTGTCTCATTCTCGCTGTTCCAGCTGGTTGATGAGGAAAAGTCTGTGGTGATCACAGAAACGGAGAAACTGGTGGTGTTGTGCCAACAGCTGCAGATGGGGGCCAAAACTCCTGTACAGGGCAAGACTGCCACCTTCCAGAAGGTAATCATACTACACCTGTTAGGATTTTGATTTTATTGTTTATTTTCAGGAAATATAGTTACTTTGTGTTGCACAAGGTTTACAGCTATTAAAAAGTTCTCCAGTATCAATTTTACTTCAGTTTCAGACAGAAGTCACTGGGACCATGAGGACACTGTTGTTATCTTGATAGTTACAGGGTTTTAATTTAGTAGTTGGCCTGTAAAACAGATTCTGACATCTGATTGGTTAACCTGTTCAGTGGATATTAAATAAATTCCCAGAATGCAGCAACACAAGACAAATTATTTATATTGTTACGTTTATATTGTTGCATATTTTTATTATTTGATAAAATATGGGCTCCATACTTTATTAAATGTGTATCTTTAAGACTTTTGGAGACATTTAAATAATTATAAATCATTGGATTTATGTAGTTAATTTCCATATTATTTTATGTCAACTATCACATATATAGATATTTATTCACTGACTTGTTTGTATATTAAGTTGATTTAAATTGTGTCAAAATATCTAGAATTTTAATTTAGTTCCAATATTTGTTTGTTTACTCACTGTTACAAAAAAATGCCAGGCTTGATGGACTTTTATTAAATAAAAGAAATTGACAGTTGCAGAGGGTTATTTGAGGGTTGTGTTCTTGACATATGTTGAGTCTTCTCTAATGCAAAGATTTTGTCCTTACATGGTCAGGAACAAGAGGAAAGTTTAACTGAACAATTTGAACCCTGTCAGAGATATCTTGCTAACAGATTTGATGTTTTCTTTGTCTGCAGGTAGACTCATCCATTCAGACAACCAGAAATATCATGACTGTGGTCCTCTCCCTCCTTCCCATTATGAATAAGCTAAATAAAAAGGTAATGTCCACATGCTGCTTTAAGTTAAAAGTACGCTTTTTTTATCTAGCGCTCTTTAGAAAGTCGAAGTAATATTTTCCCTGAGGCAAATCCATCTGTTTGCCTCAGGGAAACAGCTGGATTTTAACAAGTTCTCCATCTTTCACCTGTAGAAAATGGTATTATGCTTTTAAAAGTTCAGATTTACTCATCTTAGTGCAAATATATTTTTTTTGTCAGAAAGAAATTAGTCCTTTTGTAAATAACAAAACAGCTACATTTACATATTAAAAAAAAAAGATGGACAGTCAAGTTGAAGCATAATCAATTCTCATTACCAGACAAATCCTAATTAAAATCTTACCATCAAAGTGATATTCAATGAAACCTAAGCAGGGTTTCATTATTGTATTATTTAATAGTATTACAGGCCGGTTACTTGTTTTATAACAAACAAAATTCTCACACACCATTGTTAGAGATTTAAAAAAATAGATGTTCCATCCACAATATGCTATCTTTTTCCTATGTTAAAAAAAAACTTCTTAAATGAAACAGTTTCAAGACTAAAAACCTTTTATATGCATTAGCATATAAAAGGTTTGTTAATTATCATCTCTATCATTCTGGTTAATTTGAGCCTGTGACTCACTAAATGGATTCATTGAACCTGCTAATTAAAGAATTTTTATACTCTTTATAATCTTTTGTCAGAAATGGTCTAAAATAACAGATTCAAAAAGAGGTTCTTTTATATTAAACAAGCCAATTTTAGGCTTCAGTTTGATACAAGAACTATTTTCAGAACATATTCAACATTTGTTTGGTTTGATGGATTTAATAGAAATCAGCTTCATATACTGTAAATCCTAACCTAAAGCAAAATGAGCATCTTTTATTCTTATTTTAACCCATTAAAGGAGCTGAAAATGTCTGAAAACAGACGCATTTTTCTTCATGTTTAATTATTTATTTATCCCATTGAATTTGCAGTACAAGTCAGAGAGGACGAGCCTCAGCTCCCTGCAGGACTGGGGAGAACGACCGGACGCATCCACGCCTGTCAAAGAGGAGGGCGCTCTCAGCAGCAAAAACACAAACGGCTTTGGAGTCAAATCCCTGGAACAGCACATGGCCGGGCTAAACCTCCTGGAGAGCAAATAATCCTGGAGAATGTCTCCTTGTTCTTTTATTCCACTGTTGTTGTCAGAGCACCACATAACCAACCTTACCTCTGTGAAATTATCCCATCATCCCCTCCTACCACTGTAGCCTGGACTTGAACTACAAGGCAAATATGGCTGCCTATGGGTCAGATAGATTGAAGTTGGCACGTGGGAGATGACTCTGAAGGTGTGCCAAGAAAGAAATGCCAACTGAAGCTCTGTATGTGGATTCACTCCACTTTAGGTACTTAGCATGAACCACTAGTCAACAATCAGTCTTAAAATGAAACTGATTTCTGACTTGATTTTGATTTTCAGGGTTCCTCAACATTCATATTCAAATGTTATACACTTTCAGCTTTATTTTTTTTTCTAGCATTCTGTAGATAAACTGAACAAAAATGAGGTCATGAAATTGGCCACCAGTTTTCTGTGTGGTTTAGGGGCATCTGGGCTGTATTACATGAAGACTTTTTCAAAATCTTTAACTCCTGGATTTGTCAAAGTGTCAGACTAAAAGCAGATAATTTAAAGCACCATTTGTGTGCTTTGGTACCAAATGCTGCAGTTCTTCTTTGTCTGGCATTATAATCCCACTAACCTTAAGAACCACATAGGCCATTCTAATTGGACAAAAATAAAATTAATAAATAAAAAGATTGCCCCCTTTTTAAATTCTGAGTGTGGATTCAGTCATTAAGTAAAAAACTAAAATGCTGAAACAATAAAATCAAGTGTGACGAGTCTATTCAAAGATAATAAATGTAATTCGAGGTTAAATCAATGTATCTTTAAGAATTCTTGGACTGAAAATACCTTAGATGGAAAAGTAAAACTGGGATATCCAACAATTTTCCATACTTATCCAGACCTCAAAAATATTGAGAGCAGATTGAAAACTTCTCCAGGCTGTGAGTCATAGTTCAGCCACACATCTGTTGTCGCAACGTCCCTGTGTGTCCTGACCCCCCTTTGTTTTTTGGTGTATTGTAACTGTGTTGCACAAGCATGGTGGTAACATATGTAACTGCCATAATGTCACTTCCAAACAGATCACATTAAAAAAGAAAGAAGAAAAAAAAATTACACTATTTGCCATAGCATTTACTATAGAGCATTCCCCATGTGACATGTTAATAGAAAACTAGGATTTATGCCAAATGATTGAGAAACATTAGCAGAGATATTTTTTTTTTCCTTTGAGTGACAAGAAAAAGCTGGAGTTGGTCATTTAAGCTGCTGAGGAATCAGGATTTTATTTTAAAGCATGTAAAGCGAAACCAAATCATCCGTCAGATTTAAGAGTTGTGAACGGGCATCGAATAGAACCTTCAAGTGTACTTGTTATGAAGACTATCAGTGTGAAGCTGCCAAACAAGCCAATATGTATTATAGTTTATGAGATGTTTAAATATATAGTGTGGTACTTAAAGCAGTTAATGGGAATCTGAAGGTTATCACTTTGGTACTGTGAGAGCAGGAGATAGTGATTCAAATCTACAATACATAGTAGGCTTTAGGAAAATTATGTATCTTTTAGGAGAGCAACTAGATATTCTGGACATTATGATGCCACCACAAATTTAAATGTTAAAAAAATTGTTTTGGACCATCTATTTTTTTTGTTGAAAGGTTGATAAAAGGGTGAGAAAATAAATAAAAAATATTTTTCATACATTTGTTTGATTTTTATATACAACAAAAACACCTGAAAATTATTTGCAGCATTTCACAGAAGACTTTGTTGTTTTCACTTACTTACTACTCAAATAACATAAAAAAAATTAGTCACAATCAAAGCACTTTTAAGCTGAAAACATCCTGGAGTCTTTGTAACATGATAAACTGAAGGCACTTTGCTTATGTTGCATAAAAGTGTCTTACAGGAGAATCAGTCAGTCAACTTTCTCAGTCTTTGTTTTGAACCAACATGGAGAGAGAGAGTGAGAGAAGAAAACCAAAGAAACTCCCGGATCAGGTTAGTCTTCAATGATCCATCAGGGGGGTTGTGACAAACTGCGTTTGGAAACGACAACCTCAAACTCTTCTCTTGTCAGGAGGTTTTCAGTTATGCTCTTGCTTTCTTCAAACTTTGGAAGGATGACAGCAATATATCCTTCAGTAGATGGCTGGACAGAGTTGATGACAAAAGAGAAAAATGTTTTCAAGCACTTTGTTTCATGAAGTAAGGGGGGAAAAAGGCTTATATTTCGAGTTATTAGTTTACAGACTCAATCTATGATGGATGTAATATAATTTACCTTTTCTAGCAAGAGATTTGGGGTTTCTAAAATGTTCTCATTGACCTCCAGAAGACGCCCCCTTATGCAACTGAAACGACAGCAAAAATATATTGCAAAGAGTCAAATAACAATATGTTCACAAGGGGGGAGTGGGGAGGAGATTGTGTACCTGTAGATTGTGTACTCCATGTCATCTGAGCACATTATTCTGCACAAAGGTGCAAAATCTGTAAGGAACTGCGCCCCCTATTGTCAGAGGGGAAAAACATACCAGAAATTTGGGTTTAAAAACAGTTTCTATACACATCTACCAAAAACATCTGAAGCTTTATGACTTACCCGCTTGGACTTCCCAGACACTTTATTATTCAAGCGACTGCAGCCGTTACTGATCTGGTAATTGATGCTTTTGATTGCGCGTCCATCCTGAAGTATCGGATGAGTTTCTGCTAAGGTCACAACGCACAACCTGCAATAGGAAAATTGTATTTTGACAATTTGTTTATAGGTAGAATTTTCTACAGTATTATGGAAGTCAAATCTGGGCTCAAATGTGATTTAGAATTAAATGGTTTGAAAAAATGAAATTGAATTAGGACTGTACTTTTAATACCATGGGAGACTTCAACATATGAATACACTCTGATCTAAAGCAAAATGTTTAGATCAGTGCTCTGGTTTATACAACAATAAAAATAAAATCATAAAATGACTAAACATAAAATAAAAATAAAAAAAAGAATAAGTCAGGGAGATTGTCTAAATAACTTGTTACACTGCACTCATTACCATTTCCACTTTAGGATGGTACTACCAGTCCATAAAGGCACGGTTGGAATACTAAGAGGTTGAGCGAGCATCGGGGTCAACCTTAGACTGAGAAAGCTGGTCCAAAAACGGCTGCCGGATACCACAGAACTTATTAGCGGAGGCCACAACATCATACCAAGCGCCTCCATGTTTTAAGGTATGGACGTTGTGCTCAGGGTGCAGTGCTCAGACATCCACCGGACATCTGGCAAGATCAGTTTTAATCTGATGTTCTTCCACAAGTTTGCATGGCTTGTGCCAAAATAAAAACTGACCTTGCAATGGTTTTCTTTAAACTGTTGCCGTCTTTTTATGAATCTTTCAAAAAGATCCGTTTGTGTAGTACACAACTCATAATTTTTCTATCCACAGATTCTCCCACTTGAAGTGTGGATCTCCATGATATCCGAAGGCCTCTCAGCTGCTTAGCACTGCCCTTGCCAGCATCTAAGTTCAAGTGGACAAACATGTCTTAATAGGTTTGCAGTTGGGCCACACCATTTTCTTGTTCATATTAAAACAGCTTTTATAACCTCAGTCTGCTTTAAACTTCTCAAGTTTAGCACTGGCTGGTCTATTGTGCTTCTTGGACTTCAAAAATGCAGGATATTCACCAATATCCTCAAGCAAATCTGAGGGCTTTCACAAAAGATCGAGATTTATACTGAGCAGAAACTCAGCAGTCTATACTGTCTGTATTTATGTAGGGTGTAAAGAGGACCAAAGTCACACAACCGTTTTCAGATTTTTGTTGAGCTAAAATAAAATAATAATAATAATAATAATAATAATAATAATAATAATAATAATAAAACATTTGGGAGAAAAATTACACTGACGTTTGTTAGTAATGAATACTTTTACAAATCACTGCAAAGGTGCGCCTTTATCATCAGACTCAGTTATTTTCAAGCTCTATCTTATGATATCATCATAAGATTAGAATATCTGGACTAATCTTTAGATATCTGGAATATCTAAAGTCCAGATATTCTAATTCAAATAGACGATTATTACATCAGCGAATTACCTGTTCGAATGTTGTAAGATGCAATGGTCCTCACACGATTTGCCCTTCATATCTAAAAAAACATAAAGGGAGTATATAAAAACAGAAAAACAAGAACATTTAGCTTTTTATTAAATATTTATAGTGTTACCTGCTCTGTACCACCGGGTGAAATATCGGTCGATAACAGAAGGCGCTTCGTTACTCTGCTCCACACAGTCCATCAAGGCAATTCAACCAGCAACCTTACACAATTAAATAAAAACACAATACTGAACGTGAACATAATGTGCTTAGCTTGACGGAAATGTAACGGAGTGACACCAGAGATGTCCGCCTTTTAAATGTTTCCGGAGTCCTGGAAAAGGAAATAACGGCGAACGTTCCGCCAGGGGTCGCTTACTAGAATTTTGAATTTTTTTGAATTTACTTTATTCAACAGACTCATGGTCCACAAGATACACAACAACACAACATAAAAACAAGAGAAAATGAAAAATAAAATACAATAAGTAGTCATAAAAAATATAAATATAATTCTTATAGAAGACTTGTATACCAATGTTTCCAAAGAGCCGACTAGTATCTTAGCGCACTAACAGAAGGCTGTGAGAACATTACAAGAAGATTGTTCGGTGAGTTACCCAAACGACACATAAACTTGTATATCAGATTTCTCAAAAGGGCCTGAAATGTTCTGACATATGCGTTACAGAACATTTGACTTGCACTGCTGAACCGGGGTTTCTTGATCAAAATTCTATTCTCAAAGAGTCATTATAAGCAACCTTAAGCTTCTGCATACTTGTTTTTTTTAAATTTGCACCACAAAGGAGCTGTATACAAGGATGTATAGTAAGCTTTAAACAGGCTTATTTTTACCTCATCAGAGCACATATGAAATTTCCTCCCCAAAACGTTTGCCTGGGCGTATAACATGCGACACTGCCTATAGATGTCATCATCATCAGAGAGCTGGTCTGTGATGTAGTGACCCAGATACTTAGTTTTGGAACAAACATCTAACTTTTGCCCTGACAGAAAAAAATCAGGGAAACAGAGTTGTTTGTCAGCTTTAGTTCTACAAACTAGTACAACAGTTTTCTTAGCATTATACTGCACATCAAATCTCAACCCATAATCAGAGCAGATATTCAATAACTGCTGAAAACCAGCACTACTGGGTGAGAGAACAGCCAGGTCATCAGCATACATAAAGTGATTGACCAAAGTATCACCAATCATACACCCGGTTTTACAGAGGTTCATTTCTTTTGATAGGTCATCCATATACAAGTTAAACAGGGCAGGTGAAAGAAGCCCACCCTGCCGCACACCATTACTAACACCAAAGGAAGCAGAGATGTTATCTCCCCATTTTACATGCATTTTCTGGTTAGAATACCAGTAGAAGTAAGTCTCTGTATAAAAAACGCGAATGGTTCCGATCTTATGGGTTTAGTCTACTTTTAAGGACATTCATAATTACTTGGTCAATTATCATACTTTATTCATCACTATTGCAAAACACATTCTACAAGACGCTGTAGTTTCCAGTAAGTAACCAGGAAAAATAAGTTTTCCTCTTTTTTATTATTTTAAAATAATTTATTGATGGGTCACACATAGATAAATTTTGTCCCTTAAATTTTTGCTGCATGTATACATAAAAAACCTGACTTAAAAAATTAATAAATAATAGTAGTAGTAGTAATAATAATAATAATAATAATAATAATAATAATAATAATAATAATAATAATAATAATAATAATAATAATAATAATAATAATAATAATAGCCTTTATATTATTATTATTATTATTAGTAGTAGTAGTAGTAGTAGTAGTAGTAGTAGTAGTAGTAGTAGTAGTAGTAGCTTATATTGTAATAATAGTATTTAATAATATCAATATTACTAACTTATTGCTAACTTATTTATAATAGCTACTACTACTACTACTATTATTATTATTATTATTATTATTATTATTATTATTATTATTATTATTATTATTATTATTATTATTATTATTATTATTATTATTATTAAATACATTCCTATATTTAAATTGCATAGTTTGTTATCCACGTCACCACAATTTTGAAATAATTTATTGGATTTATATATATTTTTAAAAATCTTTAACAGCTAGGTTAAATAATTCTGTATACATTTTTACAAAGAAAATTACTTATTCGTTAAAAATACAGCATTAAATTACTTTTGATTTGATTTGACAAGCATCCCTCATAATGTGTCCGCACAGACTCCCCACTAGATGGCAGAATATTTCCGATAACAGAATACACAGCTCCTCCTGTTTACGTAAAATCCCCCGAAAGCTTAATGCTCGCGAGACATTTTTCGGTGACGCATCAGGTGCATTTTGGTTTATGTAAGCCAGTCAAGAAAAGGCTAGAATTTATATAATCTCATGAGGACAGATTATTTTTGACAATTTGGACATATATGCCACATTGAGTCTATGTTGAGTTTGCCAATCAATGTATTATGCAATGCAGAAGTCTTGGATAGATGGTCTGTGCAGAAACTATGGAATGTTTTCTTTTCCTTTGGATCTTACGAATACAGCTCCTGAGGGATTCAGGCAAACGAACTGCCAAGCATATCCGGTATTATATGTTCCATTACCTTCCCTCTGTGGACACGACTACCAGTCGCATGAGGTAAATTACATGGTAATGACTTCATCTCTGCAGCATAATTGAGAGAAATCAAGCCCAGGAGCTATTTGGCAGATGCTTGTTCCACACAATGAGTTTTCCATGTACCCACTCACCACTTCTAAATCTATGAGACTTTTTCTGTCTTAGTTGATCCTGATTAGTTTTTCCATTCCTCCTCCATCTGTGACCCATGCAAAATCTTTCCACAATGAAGCGGACATAAACAGAGTCTGATCTGAACCGATGATGTGGAAGAGTCACAAACAAGAAACACAACCACGATCAATGTAGCGTAAGGGCCTTATTTAAGGTGCACTGCAAATGTATAGCTTCCCCAACACTTGCTGTCAAAGTACACAATAAATGTGAGACGTCATTAGGTATTCTGTAATGCTTGATGACATTTGCATAAGCTCATGACCGTGTTTTCTTTCTCCTCACATTCAACTCCTCATTTTTATTTGTATGAGCCAAATATTCCCTTCTTTTCCACATTTTGAGACTCTGCACATCTAGCCATGACACAGATGTGCAGAGTGCCTTCAGTGAACAAGTGTGTGTTCAGGATTCACACACAGCTCCACGTCAATTACTGCAAATCATCTCCAGTCTGCCGTCCGTCTGCTTGGCTCCAGCAGTCCGTCTCTTCACGTGGACGCCTTCCAGCTTCTTTCTGTGAATTGGTCTCTGTGGTTCTAGTGTAGCTGGTATTTTCTGTCTCTTATGAAAGACACAGAAACATAATATAAGGCTAACTAAAAATTAAGATATTAATATGTTCTAATTTTGTATTATAACCAAGTGAGATAGCCTAGCTGTTCTGAGAAGCAGATTAAATACTTCTGAAATAGAGTTAATGCTAGTTCTCATCTAAAAAGAAACAACTATTTTAGCCATCTGTAGTGCTCTTCCCATGACTTGATGAATGCCACACTCTTTTTATAACTGTGTTTCAGGTCATTGAGGTCTGTGGGCTTTCAGTCACGAGCAGTCTTTCTACAATACTTCTGTCTCACAACTTTTACGAGTTTTTTCCCCCCTTAGATTTTCGTAGTTGTCAGTTTGAAATTATTTTTACTCGTCGTCCAGTTAAATCTGGGAACTAAAGCTTCATTAACTCTTAAACTTTGTGCTGAATGAAATGTTTCCACCTTTTATCATTACAAATAAAGCAATAAAACTAAACCAATCAAAAAGCTGACTATGGAATTTTGTCAACAAGTTGAATTTGATTTAATATTCTACTTCTGATACTTACAGGTTATCAATATTACCTGCTCTAACTTGTCTACAGTGTCATCACATGGAAATAGTGCTCTCTAGGCCCACTGTGGAAATAAACATATTAGCACATTTATGTCTAAGTGACATATTTAATCACTCGAAAAATCAATTACTCTTAACTGAACCTGGTACTGGTTCTTCTAAACAGTTTAAGTTTCATGTTTACAGCAGTTTTATCACTTTGATAAGGTCTCCTTTAATGCTGACAGATACGAAGCAGCTTGCAGGTGCAATCCATCAAGTTGGAGCGTCTCTGTTTTTTTTATTTTTTCAACCTTTCTCCAAAGGCAGGAAAGGACAAGCAGTGAAAATCCTGCACTTTTGCACGTGCATATCTGCTGTCAGACCCCTTTTCAAACCCCTGCAAATACTTCTAACCATGTAAGGACCTAGAGAAAGCCTATAGAAATGCTGCTCAAGACTGAATGAATGAAATACATGGCTTCTTTCAACCACAGTTTGAAAACATCACTCACAACCTCTATATTAGGTCAATGTTTTCTACCTCTTATTAGGTCAATATTTTCTAAGTTCTATAAGTTCCTGGAAATGTTAGCTTTAAGAAAAATTACTTTTTTTTCACCCGCCATTGATGCAATTTCTACGCTAAAAGACGTGTGAAAAATGAGAGGAAGTGGTCTCAGCAGGGACGTTTCAACCACTTACTAGTCGTTTAGGACACAGCTGCGCTCTGAGTTACTGATCAGTTTCAACTTGTGCGCTGCTTTCAGTTTCATCAAACGATAACAAATGTTGGGAAGTTAAAGTTATGTCTCTATCTGTGAGGAATAAATGTGTCATTTTATGCTGGGTATGTGAATAAAGCTTATAAACAAGCAAAGTAAAACTTCATTTTTTGAAAGGGTATTCCAGGTGTCTGTATTTCTTCTTATTGCTGTGAACGTTCTCACTCAGGCTTAGCAGCAAACATAAATTTCCAGCCGATTACATCAGCTCGCCATGTTCCTTGACTTGGATGCTTTGCAGCTTTTATTTCTCATGGATGTTTGCTTTTTGTTTGTTATTTTTCTCTTCTTGGCTCCGTGCACAGCCTTGGTTGTATTGGCTCAGGATCCTGTAGTTCAACAGTGAAGGCCGTGTTCTCATGTTTTTGTTTTTTTTTCGTTCGCTTTTTTTTTTTTTTCTACGACCAACATTAAAAAGGTTCTGCAAATGGTTCACAGCGTTTGAGTCATTTTCGGTACCGTCATTTAATGATAGCCAATTTATTCAGAGCATTTTTATTTTGAACTTCCCGTGTTGCCGTCCACCCTTTGTCCTCTGAAAGAAATGTTCATGCATACCAAACTGAACTTGAAGTAGTTTTACATCACAACCTAACAGTATTCTGACGGGAAATGAATACGCTAATAACTTTTTGTACCACGCTTAAAACAAAAATATGCGGTTGTTAACTGACCACATATCTCTGTTGTCGAATTAAAAGGAAAGTATTTTTGATGAGGCAATAAAAATATTTATGTGCGTGTCCACAGCTCACCAGTAAGCTCTTGGTGAAGTCAGAGGTTTGGACAGCTGGACCTTGGGATTGTGTGCTAAGACTTCGGGAACTTGTATGATAAAAACACGTTTCAGAGAGATTCATCTCCTTCCATCTCTTAATTTTCTTGAAGTATCCCATCTTTTTGTTCCTCAATTCCTTCCCTGATAGAATAAATGTTCACGGGTCTCATTTGTTGGTTTTAAACATAAAAGGAAGAGTGCAGTTTTAATAAATTATTTGGGGGTTAAAGTCACTGTAAAATAATATTTTTTCTTAAATTTAATCCTCTTTGTTCATCTAAAAATCGGCCTGAACCCCTGAGCCTTTTCTGCACAACAGGACAAGAATTGTGAGGATATCTTGTTTATTTAGTTACCTTTGAAATTCAATAATTTTCCTTTTTCTCCCATGAAAGCTTTTATTTTCATGTTGTGCACAGACCTATTGGTAAAGAGACACTGGCTTATCTGTCCTATCTGCACCAGTTTTACAGCAAATGTTAAAGAGATGATTTTCTCAAATCTACACTAATGTAGCTGTGGTCAGAAATTGTAGCAGGCAGAAATTACTTTTCCCCACAGCAACCTGCACATTTATTGGAACATTTTGTGAGAATGTCCCAAATAAATTCCTTCAAATAAATTCACCTTTGATGAAGTAACATAATATCACACTGTAATATTTTTTAAAAAAAATAAAAATACAACTTTGATTTCAACATATTTAAGCACATTTATTTTTTGACTGGAAAAAGTTAAGAAATGAATATCTTTTTTTACAAAATCCCTCCTAATGCATTATTTGGGACCAGCAAATAATTCCCTTAACATAAATGAAACTGGTACATTATACTTCATCTTTTTTCTTTTCTTTTTTTTTAACAGTCAAAGATTTCAGCAACTTTCTGCAAACAGTGAGTGACTTCCTGCTTTTCAGGACAGAATTGTGAAAAGACATCTTAGCCAATAATTTTGAGAAGTGGGAATTAAGCAAAGTAGAATAATGCTAAAACTTAACTGTGAAAATGAAATGATAGGCAAAGCAACATCTGAATGTCACTTTCACCCCAGTTTCTTTGCAGGAGTTTTTTTTTTTTGCCTACAGTGAAACACTCAGATGGACAGCAGTCTCTGCATGTTGCATTAGGGCCACCAGATGTTTGAGTCTGCATCAGTGGCTCTTCCGTTCAACACTCTGAATCACACACGTTTCAACTTTACTCCAATCAGTAACTTGCAGACATTTAACGAGTGCTTATAACAGGCTTACACAACTCTCATATCCTTTTGTTTTACAGGCGAGAAAGTGCTGAGCTCGACTTGACTGATCACACGCTTGTCGGCTTGTAAAGTTAATGAAACCATTAATAAGATTGGCAGGGCTGCAAACTTTGAGGAAATACGTGAGGGTGAACAGCAGCTTTTTTAAATTGCCCCATTGTGGGTGAAATGTAAGCTTGCATGCTCCTGTCTTTTCTGCCTGTGACAAGACCCGGGAATAGACCTTTGATCAGTAGGCTTGAGGCTCAACGTTAAGAAGAGCCAAAGGAATTTTAATTTTTATGGGGAATATTTTCCAAATATTTTACCAAAAGAATCCTCCTTCCCTTCTTCATTAGCGTAAAAACCACGAGAATGTGACTAAAGCAACAGAAAATAGCTGGAAACACAAGAAGACAATAATGTGACATGAACATATATTTTTAACCCTCAATTTACAGAAATTTACAAATAGAAATTAAAACTTAGCTAAAAAAAAAGGATAAATGCATTCAAAGTCAGTATTCCATTGTAACAATGCAAAGCTAAATGATCACAGCTTTACACTGACTTTACACGCTATACATTTCCCATGTGGACTTACGTTTACTGTATTGGCATTGGCATCAACATCACATCCAAGTGATAACGCAACTCTATTGTAGAGCTAGAAATCTATAATTCTTGTAATAATCAAACCTAAACGGATTTAATTCTGGCTTTCAGAAGTCGTTTTTAAAGCACAACATAAGCCAGACTTCAACTGAGGCGTTAGTTCAGAAAACACATCATTCTGAACCCAAGCTTCCCTGAAATGGAAACACTTCTCTAAGCATTTGAGATGATGTGGAGAAAAGCATGACTGGCAGATATTTTAAAGAGAAGACAACTTTCTTGTTAAAAAGATCTTCCGTATATGTGTAGCAGTGAATGAGCACTCTTACTTTACCTAAATATCCGGCAAAGGAAAGCGAGGAAATTCATGAAAATAAATAGGTGAAAAGATTGGGTCTCTCATCTTCCATGAGAAAGAGCATTCTTGCTTGAAACATTTCTTTCCACAAGACTATCAGGCAAATGGAATCTTGGCTTCAAGAAAAGGAAAAATCCAAATATGAGTGTAGCAGTCAGGAGGAAGAACAGCTTGTGAGCTTATAGATTATTGTGTTAGAAACTGCATTGTTTCTGTGGGGTTTTAACTTTAAAATACTTGCAGGACTTTTTTTTTAAAGATCAAACTCTTCTGTGGTGTCTGAGTCAAATTACTGTCAGAATACTAGTATTTTGTCTTCACTTTCAACGACATTAACATTATAGAGCCAAGGACCTTTTGCAGTGAGGAAAATATTAAGGTTTTATTGGTGCCAGTGTCCTCAGAAAAACATTTTGACATTTAAATTGCTGTAGTGCAATTAAATGTATCACCCTTTGGTCACTTTAAGTAGTTGCTGCTCTGTAGTATATTTATTTCAATGCTCTTTACGTCATTCTTAACGTTGCTCATGGGAATGTATGTACGTGGAACCTTAAAAGGGATTCATTATGTTGCAAAATTCAGTTTTTTTTTTTGTTCATTTTGTAACAGTTGATTTTGAAATCACCGGTGTTTCAACATGCCTACCGTGTAATTAGCTTGACCTTTTCCTCTGCAACCAACATGTGACTCAGTTCTACTTCGCCATGCACTGCGAGGCCTGAGTTGATGCCTTTAAACTTTGTCTGACACCAAGGAGCCATAAATAGCCATAGATAACCTCAGACAGAAAAATGACAAAATATTTGAAGTGCTGAGAATGATGCATTTTAACATCAAGATTTGCCTCATACGTGGAAACCTTTTAGAGCCAGTGATTATTAATATGTAATGTCCCGTAAGTGCAATATGCATAAGAGGAACTTGTTTTAGCACCAAGTTTGATTATGAAATGTATTCATTTTCCATACCAACTATTTCCACTGTCATAGAGGATGATTGCTCACTGACATGCAGAGTCCATCTGCATGTCAGAAAAAGTTAGAAAGACAATATTTCAATGGAAAGTTTTTGAAAAGTAAAAGCCACCGAGTACTTTCAAGGCACTTTTTAATCTTCACACGCGTAACAAATGGTGTTTTTTTTCTATTGTTTTTGTTTTTTGACCTCACAAGCTAAACAATGTAATTTCCACATTTGATAACTTGTGTCATTTCAACTACACTTAAAACAGACATAAATATATTTCAGGGAGATAGTTAAAAAAGCTAAAAAAGTATTTGACAGAAGCAGTGCACACTTTCACATTAACTGTATTGAGAGTAAATATAGAAATGACTATACAAAGGTAGCAGTTCAAGTCGAAAAGATAACTAAGCTATACATACATATACCAATGTTATAAGGCAAACTTTTTGGAAATTAGTGGGAAAATGTGTGGCTTATTTTTGTAGTTTAAGCGAACAGCAGTTTTACACTTTCTCTTGACTTCAAGGCAATTTTAACACCTTCAGTTGACTTTGAAAATGCACATAACAAGAGCTCTTGTTATGTCCATCATGTTAATTGTTTTAGTCCAAAGCTCAGTCTACTCATATCAGAAGAAAATAAAAAGCAGGTGTGATCATAAACAGAATGTTTTCAATTGGGTGGAGCAAGCAAATAATAAGCAAAAAGACAAAAAAATGACATTTGGGGAGAAATTTCAGTAGTTTAACTAAATCTAGCTAAATTGTATGGATTCAGAAAAACATCTTTAATTGTTTTCATTGTCTTAACAAAAAACAAAACAAAAACACGCACACACCCCCCCACACACACACACACCAGAAATATTCCTAAGCTGCTGGTTCTTATCTCGCCATGCATGTCAATGTGCCTAAAGATGAGTTTTGTTATGTGTGTCCACTACAAACATTAAAAATATTGGGCACACAAAATGTTGTCATGTGCTTGAAATATGGATATTTTGCACTCCCATTAAATATATTAAATATATTGTACTCTTTTTAACAGTTTACAGCAGGACAAAAAAATGTAACAACTATAAGTGGAACAACCATAAGTGTAACGACTATAAGTGGAACAACTATAAGTGTAACAACGGCATTTCCGCGAGCTCTGCCACCAAATATAAGATGTTTATTCTATATTTTAACAAAATCTGTAATCCTCCACGTATGAGATCATTTTTGCAGCAATATTTGTTATAGTCGCTTTCTTTTTTCTAAGCAAATGCAATTCGTGATTTTTTTTCAACACATATCATGATACTCTAAAGAGGTCCTTGCATTGCAACACTTATAGCATGTCATGTTTTCTACACTAAAAAAAATAATATTACGTTGCAATCTGAGAAAACATAAATAGATGAGCTTTTGAGCTTTTGTGAACAAAAATCTTGTCAACTTCATGAGGTAAAAATGAACAAAAGTAGCAAACATTTATTTGTATACATTTAAATATTTATCTTCAACTGATAAAGGGAAATAGTTTGAACCAGTACTAGTATTCTAGATACTTCATCCCAATAATTTCTATGGACTACTTTGTATTTGAATAATGCTTGTTGTTATTGTTGAAGCCACGTCTGACTCATTCACTCATTCACACATTCACGTAGAATCATATTTCGTTTGTCTTTGAAGCATGAGTACAAGTGTAACTTACTGTTAAAAGATTTCAAAGTGCTGTTACTTCAACTCACTTTCAGGTCCTCTGACCATAGCAGAGCCAGAGGATTCCTCAGCCGACATCTGAGAGCTGTAGTAGATATCTGAGAGTCTCTGCTCAAACGTTTTTTTGTAAATTCATTCGAACCGAGCTGCTGCCGTCTCTAGAAGTCGTCCTCGTACTCAGTGTTTGCATTACTACTTTCTGGAATCATATACACAGATCTAGATTTCTTCTTCCTTTGATCACCTCGCTGCTGCTGAGGGTGTTCTTGGCCAGAAAAGGACAAATAAGCAGCGATGCTGTTCCTCACACCGTAGCTCACCATGTTGTCGCTGTTGCCGTCTGTGCTGACCAACTGTTTCCTGTTAAACCCAGTGACAGACCCACCCCAACAAAATTTATTGTCTACAGTAAATTTGTGTTGACATATTTTTTGACAATCTACTGCCTTTTTTTTATTGTACTAGTTATATAACCACAGTTTTCTTTATGTTAGTCACTAACCTTTTAGCATAAAGTAATATTTTATGAGGTTGCATTTCTGAAGTACCGTATATTTGCATTTTGTCCTCACAACAAAATGCAGGTTTTTTTTTTTAACTAGTCTAAGGTCAATTTTGCACAATGTTGCTTAATTTGCATCTGTAAATCTTTCACTTTACTGACATCTTTTTATCACAAACTTGTGGTATGTTGAAAATGTGTTGCATAACTTTAGCTCTCTATTTTGTTTTGTGCCCCTTTCTCTATTTTCCTTATGCGCCACAGCTTATTCCCACTTCAAACATTTTTGATCATCCTCACATAAACAAACTAGATCAATGTGACTTTGACGTCTCTTCTGTACCTGTCTACTTTCCTCCAGTCAAAGTTGTGTCGCATGACGACAGGTGGCGGTCCAGGATTTGTTTCTGGTGCCTCAGCTTTCCCCGACAGACAAGGAGTGGTGAGCGTGCAGCACAGCCCATCTGCAGAGTCTGTAGGGGAAGACAGAGGGGAAGTAAAATAAACAAAATAAAACCAATTTTAGGTTGCATTATTTGCATTCTGTCTTCACACACTCGATTGCTCAAGCAAATACCACTCAAACCAACCTGTGAAAGACTGGGCTTCAATCACGCGCCTTCAACTATTGCCACTTTATTTGACAGTTTGGTTTGTGCAAGACAAGTGATTATCAGTCATGCATAGCTTACTTAATTTCCTGTTTGTTCCAAAAGTTCTCTGAGTGCCGGAAATATATTTATAATGTCAAGATCGATAAGAATTGTCTATTTTGAGGATATGAATATTATTTTCAGCAACTCAAAGTAAACATGTCGGTGCTTGAGTCTTCAGTGCGTCCACTTACCAGAATAATGACTGATCATATCTTCAAGACATTGGAAGGTGAGCTTCGGTGAGATGTAGTACCAGCTGTTGTCCAGTCTGAAGATTCGATAGTGCTTCACTGCCCTGTGCTTCACTGAGAGTGAATACAGACCTGAGGAAATCACAGTAGACAACCACACATGCGGAAAAGAAAAGTGAGGCAAAGCATCAAGAAATTACATTGTGTGCGATGTTGATGTTGCTTGACAAGTTGATTGTCTGTTCAACTGCTCACAACAAAGACAAAAAAATATAAAGCAGCTTCTTAAAGTGATAGTTTAGGACTTTTTAAAGGGATTCTACAGTAAAACGTTTTGAGCTATTAATGTCCTATTGGCTGTTATTAAATCTATGAGTGTCTTAATGAAAATAAAATTTGTTTGTCCAGGAGGCTGAGCCTAATGGTTAGTCCAAAACCGAAGTACATTTCTATCATCATAAAATAGTTCCAATCTCTAAAACAAAATCGGATGAATTTTGCTTAAAATCTAGTGACCATTTGCTAAACGGATGTGGAGGGCGATGTACCAACATTGTTCTTCCTGTGTGAAACATACTGCAAACGGAACAATTACAGTGCTTGTGGTCAGCAAGACAGAGAAAAAAGGCAGTGTAAAAATCATAAAATTATACATTTTAATACATATCTTTACTTTTATACAGGCAGTTACTTAGAATGAAACATTTAACTTGTTCTGTTCTCCGAATAATTGGTGGATAACCTGCTTCATACCTCCATGGTTCACGTAAATTATCGTTGTCCACTTTGGTTCTGTAGGTTTCCACATGTTTATGCCACGTTTTCTGGATTAATTATTTTTAAAAAACTCCATAGGTGCATGCAGAAGAGATGTAGCCTGCACACTGTAATCTCTAGTTTTAATGGAAAAGGTTTCACCGTACAGCCGTCTCTACTATCGCTAATATTTAGATTTTTACTTTCAGTCACACTGAGAATGTTGGCTCAAGTAAATGCAGAAATAGCAAGTCAGAGGCTCGCATTTGTCTTTGCAGCAAGTTTAGCGAAGGAACTACTTACAAAACAGTTTCATCGTTATTTGAAGAAAAAAAGTCTATCCCAGGTTTTTTGGGATCATTTATTAGTTTGTTCCTTCTTTAGTGTTTCAGTACTGAGAGAAATGATGTTCCTGATGCTTGTCAATGAATGGAGATAAGAAAATATTGAAAGAAATATTCAACTAACTGTACCGGGACTGAATATGGTACAGTAAACAGCAACTGAACTACACAAAAACAAAAAGACATGACGAGCATGCATGTGGACCTGCTATGGGTTAGGTTAGGCCAGTAACAGCTTTGTTCTAAAAATAGCTGCATTTTGGTGATCTTGGTGAGGAGAACAGTGATGTGGGATCGGTTGCACGAATGCTACGTTTAGAACAAAACCCCACTTGAGTCCTGCTGCCGTGGGGAGCTGCCTCCCTGTTGAATTAACGTGCAAATACGCAATAGGGTCTCTGGTCATGCCACCCTGGGTGGTAAGCCATGCTGACTGCATCACATACCAGTGCTGCATGTGTTCCTACCTCTCTCGCTGGTGCTTTCTCGCACCAGAAACGATCCCACTCTGTTTCCAGGTAGAAGAAGCAGCTCTTCGGCTTTCTCCCTTCCCACCCCCTCAAATAGCCACCTGACAACACAGTAAACACGATCAGCAACACGAAACTGTTTCCAGAACTGACATTACAGAGAAGCGGACTTATATGGACATGTCGCGAAAAGAAAGACAAAGAGCTTTTGTTATTTATTTATTTATTTATTTTTAGACATGCGCTGTGAGAGTCAGCTTTAGAAAGAACATGAAGTTCTACTCACCCATGGTAAACTCTCACCACATAGTTGTTGGGTATGTAGTTCTCCTTCCCTGTATCAATAGAGCGAACTCTCCACCAATAAGCTTCTCTGAAGAAGAAAAAGAGGAATTAATGGCTGACCTTTCTAAACGCTTCTCCATAATGACTTCTTGTGCAATAAATTGACTCTATTTTACCAGGAGCATTTGAGAAGTGTTGAGAATTTAAACTGAACAAAACAAAAAACTTACTGTGCAATGACTCTGAGCTTCTCCCCCATTTTGTAAATGGGCTCACTGATTTCCAAAGAGGGGTAATCGTTGATCACAACTACTATGTCGTCATCAGAACCTGACAACAAAGCCGGATATTTGCGAACATTATAAATACTGACTTTGCGCAGGCCTCATGTCTAAAAAGCAGGATTTTTGCTCACTTTCATTTGAATATTGATTATTGTTCTTTTCAGAGGATAATTAACTCATAAAATAATGATCTATATTTTCAGAGATAGCTGTGGATGTTTTGATAAATAATAAAAACAACAACAAAAAGAAATAGATCATTTCAATTTCCTTTATAAAAATTACATTTAAAATTGAAATGCAAGTTGTTGCTTTTTAATTAGTTTAAAATCTGCGTTTTCTTTTAATGTTTAATGTGATTAAAATGAAAAATCACCAACAAAGTGAATTAAGAAGGAAGATTTTTTGTTTCTCTAAATTTTCCCAGACGGACGGCTGATTCTGTGAATTTAACGTTGAACTCACACAGACCCTAATGGAGCAGTGATGTCATAGGAAGAAGCCTTTGTTTTATCAGTGCAAGGTGTAAAAGTTATTTCTCTTTGTGACTTATCCTTCAATATTTTTTTAACCATAAAAATATCAAATTTACAATTGACTACAGTATTTTGAAACAAATTTCAAACTATTTGTGTTTCTTTTTTCACACTCTTGGTCACTGAACAGAAGCTTCAGTTGTCCATACATGTGCAGACCAGCATTTCGCATTGTTTCATTTTCATTTTTAATTGCAAAAACGATATAACTGATAGCAGCAGGTAAAGATTTCACTTTTTTTTTCAAATAAAGTAATTTTGCAAATACCCTTCCAAGTTGTGAAGTTTTTAGAGGTGACCTTACCCTTCTGAGCACTGTCAGGGTTGTCAGGATTGACCTTGTGACTGTCACTAGCGCCTCGCATCATATTCCCCATCCTCCAGGGGGACCAAACTCCAGCCTGAAGTCAACAGACAGACATGCAAAAATGTCTTCATATACCGCTCTTTAAAGTCTCCCTAGTCTCATGAACTTCAAGTTCTGCATCTCACTGCGAGCTGACCAGTGAGCTATCTCATCTCTCAACTATCTCAGTTCAGAATGGGGAAGCTGAGGTTAGATGTTATCGGCCAGAATTTTCCATTGCAACTTCCAGTTTGGTGTAGACAACTGATAGAGGCAGATTGGCGTATCATTTTACGTAAATAAAACCTTTTAAGCTGCTAATTTTATATGTTTTGTGTAGCGCCCCTGAAGAAGAACTGAAAATCTAACTGCACATGTAAATCAGATCTTGTATATTTGATCCAAAGCTACTTTACACAGTGTTCCTTTTTCTGGTATGAAGAAGTAACAGTCGCTACATAAACTAAGTAGCAGAAACAATAAGTATTCAACCTACCCATAGAATTAGTAGTTCATTGCAGGAGTTTCAAATGAGATGATAAAAGTCATCGTCCAAACAGGGCCACGGTGGCAGCCGCCGCAGAATCTAGACCTAGAGCTGTTTCATGTTAGCAAGACTTTACCAGAATGACATGTAGAGTGCGGTGACAGCCCAGCATCATACTGCAAACTTACTTCCTGTAGTGAAATGAGGAAGAGAGAAGGCAAATGTGTTTTGTAAAGACGCACCAAAAAAAAAAAAAAACTTAAGAGTTGAGTTCACAGCAGTCGCCCTGTTCAGCCTAAGTGAAAAACCACTTGAAGTGGGTTTAACATGTTCTAGATTTGAAGTTTTAGCTAATCACAAATTAAGAAGAAAAGACTAATTTGTTGAACTGAATCAAAATGTATCACGTTGTATACATTTTTATAGGTAAAGTATAAAGAGTAAGTGTAATTGGGTCATTGTTACAGCATTGAACAGAAATGATCTCTGGCACTTGAGTGGCAGAGATCTTCAGTCTAAAGTGTCTTCACTGTGAAGACACTTCACTTCAATCGTGATGTTGTGAAGAGGATTGCTACTTTTCTCCATCAACTGTTGAGCAGCATTATTTATTGCGCCATTATTTTTTTTCAGCATCACTGTCGTGATGCTGAAATGCATTTATTTGAATGGACTTTTTTGTTTACGCTACCAAGCATATTGAACAAAGGTGGTTAGTTAATGTAAAACGAAATAACTAATCTTCATAAGCTCTCTTAAACTCTTCATGCAGTAGAGTTTTGTTAGTCCTTTCTAGAAATCAGCCAGGCTACTGAATTTTGTTGTGAAACTAAAAAAAAAAAAAAATCAAACAGCTCTAGTAATGGACTTGTAATGACTGTCAAAATAAAATAAGTAACCTCCTTATAATGTTTCAAGTGTTTGAAAATAAAAACTTAGGATATCTTGCAGAAGTATTCATGTCTTAAAATCTCTTCATGTAATACCACAAACCTCACTGTATTTCATTCAGGCTTATTTTTTTTTTATCAGTGCTTAAATGGAGAAAAAAAGAAGTTTCAATAGTTTAACAGCCTCTAAAAGTTTTTTTTTTTTTCCCCACGATGTGTCTGTTTGTAACATCAAGTATGAACAGCTTCCCTGTCTTTGGTGAAGGAAATAATACACCATCATAAAACCTTCTCATTTTTGGATGACAAACATATTTCTCGACCTTAACTCGTGTTCTATAAAATGCAGTGCCGACACATTCGCGTAGAAAAATGAAAAATTACTAATTGTTCGAAAGAAGATAGACTTATTATTTTGTGGTGGTTTTGTTGCCCAAAACACTGACTTAGCAATTCCTTTGGTTGGCATCCTGGTGAGTTGATGCAGTCCTGTGTATGTGTGTGTGTGTGTGTGTCTGGGAAAAAGGTAGAAAGAGAATCAACTCTGGGAACAAAAATATATCCAAGACATATTTGATAAAGCCCTGCATCACATTATTTATAAACTAAACAGGCGAACATGTTCTGCAGCAGAAACTGTCGCTGTGGTTTGGCTGCTGGTGGCCAATTTCAAATGCCAAGACTGACTCTGCCAGGAAGGAAGTTGTCACTTTGTTCAGTTTAAAATAAATTCACAGTCAACATGTAGCTTCTGTGGCATATACTAAGTTTCCTGTGGCTAATTTAAAAAAAAAAATAAGTCATATAAGATGTACTTTATTACTTGCACAGTATCATACATTCAGACATGAAAACTTTAGTCCAAAAGGATACTTTGAAATATCAATTTTATTTAGTTGGTTTTAATTGATCCATGTTTCAAAAACATTGAGAAATTGTGAAATGAAGAGCAGCTTAGATATTTCATGACTTAAAGCCAAATCTCGGTTTATAAATTTGTCTCTTTTTACTCTGCATAATCCACCTTTCAACCTTCATAGTTGGCCAAAACTTAGGCAAAATCTGACTGACTAAAGAAGTTTCTTCTTGTTTAAGATTGCTAGAAGTGCTGTAGGATTTGCTGGGGAAATTTTGACATTGTAGGTTTTCGTCACAAAGTTTGTAGAAGGCATACTGTAAATGCAGTGGAACTCTGTACAATTGTAACAGAATTAACCATCAGTTTCAAACTGCACTCCACTCTTTTTGTTGTTGTTGTTTGTTTGTTTGTTTTTCATTATTTTCAACCAAGATGTAGTAACATCCATGTGTTTTCACATCAGTGACATTTAATCAGTCACAAGAGGGCGCACAACTTTCCAAAGGATATTTCCCTGAGGTCATTCTTTTAACAAACTTTTTTTTTTGGCACACCGCTGATTTATTAGGACGCATAAGTTCATCTGAATATGTTTTACAATTTTTGCTTTGATAAGCTCTAATTCTGAAAATTATACCTAGAAAAAAGTGATTGTAATAATGAAGCACCGTCTGTTGTTGTTTTGCTTTGTTCTTTTTAACAAGGATGTTTTGGCATCCAGATAACAGAATCGGCTTTTGGCCTGCTATTAAAACATTCAACACACTGCAGTTTTCTTTTAAATCAACAGATTTTGTGAGAGTGGAAATGTGCCTCAAGTGGTAGTGGAAGCAGATTTCTAACACAAGCTAAACAGTGTTGTTAGGCAATTTTGTTAGGAAATTTGTCTCATGCCAGTACTTTCTAAGTGTATGCATCCTAATGTACAACGGGGGGCAAAACGGTTACAAAAGAGGGGTTATGGTCCCTGAGGCTGTCCAGCCAATTAATACCCAAAAATATGTGGTGGGATAAAAGCTTTGACGAAACGTACTCTGTTATTAGCACCACTGACTGTGCTATGTTGGCTTGACAACATCAAAAGAGAAAATTAAAGGTTCTAAAAAAAAAAAAAGTAAAGGACACATTGGATGCTTCTCCACCATAATAGTCTCTATAAAACTGTTTGTCATGAACTTTATTGAGTGAATGTTTGTCAAATTGTGATGCACAAGCCTAATTATGCAGTCAATGAAAAGGAAGACTTAACCGTGCATGGGTGTTGGTTCTCCGCACATGATCAACTGCAATAATGTTAGAAGTCAAAACAATGTATTAGCAGTTTATACATCTTTTATTGTTATGGGGTACAAAAAGTAACACATTTTTATTGAGAAACTCTCCGTTAAAATGACCCCCGGCAGGTGTTTGGAAGAGTTACTGCTGCCTGTAAAGCTGATATTATGCTGCCAGGGCTTTCCTCACACAGGTGCTTTGAAAGAGCTGGAAAGTGATTAATGACCGAACTGGTATGGGATAGAAATGAAGATGGGAACCTCCACTTTGAAGATGATGAATGATTTGCTTGCATTGTTCCTGGCAACTGAGTCTTGATGTGATTCCTTGTAAAAGACACAGTGTCTGCTTGACTGTGGTTGACACTGGCTGCTTGCCAGAGGCTATTGTGGCACAATCTAGATGTGTCTGAACATTTCTAGAAGAGCTCTCCACACCCTCTGTCTAAAATTACTAAATTACTGACTGGAAGGAATTCTCATCATAATTTCCCCCTTGTGTCTAAATAAAGGCGTTCAGATGACTTTGCCCTGGAACCAAGAAGTGAGAGTTGTTACACTGGAGATCCTCTTTGTTTCTCTTTTGCACAAAAAACACAAGACAAAACACATGGAGTTCAAATTTAAGTGCTTGTTCTCCCTCAGTAATAAGCAGTATCTGAATTCAGAAGCCCAGCTGACCTCACTAGACTTAAAACCACTGGACAAACTCATAGGAATGTTTCTCCAGTAAATGTTTCTGTGACATTTTTGTCCTCAGACTTAAAACATTTGCTGCCAAAAGAACAAGAAGCTGCTATGGTTGCCTGCTTTACGGTCAATTTACTGTATGGGGGTAATTTTGCCATCTGGAACATCTTAATCCATGAAATTATCTGTGAAGGTAATCAGCTCTCTCTGAGTATGCATGCACAAATGCATGCAATTTAATATTCTTTGTTATTACTGTTGATTTAAATAAACTATAATGAGAGTGTATTTTACTCTGGATCATAAGTAGAATCATTTAGGTAACATAATTGGATAAAATTTCATGAAAAAACATCTCTGCATTATCCCATAGTCTGAGACGCGAATCACAGACCTTCTCTTCCAAGTTTTCTCTCAGGGAAGCTTGAGAAGCTAAGAACCAACATCGACCATTTGCAGACCAGAAACATTCATTCCAGTCAGCCGCAGTAAATAGGACAAGACCTAATGAGTTTGGGAAAGAGTTACTCCTAAGAATTACATCACTGACTTTACTGTGAACTGCGACCACAATTGCAAGCATTCAGTTTTAAGACCTCTGACACCAGTAGAGTGTGTGTGGGGTGGTGGGGGCCAATAAAAGGACACTTTCAGGATGCCCTTGGACAATGAATATATGAATGTAAACTTTAAGTAGCTAAGTTCGATTAACTAAAGTGTTCGATTGCACAAATTGAAATTACGAAAACAAATTTGTTTAATGGACACATGGTCCTCTAATGTCTTCTTGCTGATGAATGCTGAATTATGAATGTATTTCATGTAATTGTATACATCCCTCGATGTCATTATGTTTAATGACTTGAACAAGCTTATTCACATGCGATTTTCAGGACATTTCTCATTTAATGGAAACAACAATTGCAAAATGTTGTTTATTTGACATTAGCAGAATAGTGATAAAAATTTGTGCACATTTGTAACCAGTGGCGGAGCTAGACTTTTTTTCAAGGGGTGGCCAAAGGGTGAGCAAGGCTTTATCAGAGGGGTCCATATGGACTGTTCCATGGAACGAAAGGAAAAAACATTTGTTTCTTTTCGTTCAAAATTAATTAATTTAACTAGTTAGGTTATAATTCAAAGTTTCCATATGACATAGCCTACTTACATTTCGTTCATTATAAAACTTAATGGTTTTTCACATATTCTTACCACACACATTTCAAGCAAGAGCTGGGAGATATAAAACATTACAGGGCAGCATTTGCACTAAAACATATGTTAAAGAATCTGTCTAAAACACGATCTACCAGCACTAGCATGGCTAATATAATAAACGAGGCACTACGCAGCGGTGCACAACCATTTTTAGAAATGTATGACAAGTGCCGCCTCTCATTAGGAAGGTAACAGCGGTTACCGCTGAGCGGTAAAATGTTGTAAATACCTTCAAAACTCCTCCACGGTGTAACTCTAAAGCCGCGGATGTGTTTTGGATCAAGCAGGACCCGCATGTCAGTTTAACCAATGAACAGCGTCGGGCATCGGGCTGCCTTCAGGGACAGTCGGAAATTACAGTTTTCCTGGCAAATCTTTGCCGATCTCATAAGTATTATATTTTAAAATTACCATTTCCAGTGGGGTGGCAGTAGGGGTGGCAAGGGCTCTGCTGGGGATGGCAAGTGCCACCCCGGCCACCCCTCTGGTTCCGCCACTGTTTGTAACGTTCTCTAAAAGAGATTAATGAAGTCTAAATCTGGCCAGGGTTTATTCTTCCATTTATTTCTGGTACAATGTGAAATTGTAGTTTTAAATATAACTCTTCAGGTGTTGCTAAATAAGTGTGGTGTGGTCCATTAAGGTTAAAAGTGTACATAGAGTTGATGAGGTCAGCTTAAGTTCTATAATCAATGTTCTACCTGTGTATTCTGACAACACCACCTTGAACCTTCACTCACACATGCACACCTCAATGATAATGCCAGCCTTCATGCTCTGGGTTGTGCAACCATTAGTTACACTGTCAGTCAGCCTCGTACAACCCATAATAAGAGTTTGCATCAGCGGTTTCTCTCACTCCCTTCAGTCCAGATGGGAATTCACTGCATATCGCTGCATCATCATCTGCTACCCACTCATTACCAGGCAGGGAGCTATTTTCACCATGTATGGATTCCCTGTGCACCTGTGAAAGTCGTGTCCACCCACCTGGAGACGTACAGCAAACCTGCTGTTTCTCAGACATTTAAATCCTGCGAAATCCAATAAAGACGTTAATGATGCAATTGGCTTCAGAGTTAATGTGTGTTTGCCAACTGATAATATCGCATAAGAATGTAGAGCAGAATGAAATGTAACACATGCAGATTGTAGGAATTATCTTTCCTGAGTGTGATAAATGACATATTTGTTGTCATAGGTTGTCCATGAACCACATATTCATGTATCTAACAGGTTTTTAAAGGTCACACTGGTAGCAAGTGTGTGACTTCAACAAGTGAAGGCGGTGTAACATAATAGGTTTGCTGGTTTGCATCTTTCAACCCTACACTAGATGACTCTGCACATTACGTTTTTTGACAAATAGTCCACAGGGAGCAGTAAAACAAAACAGTATGCTTATTGTTCTTCATGGCTCACCAAGCTTGTTAGCTAACCACATTATAATTTTGGTCATGAATTGAGACATAAGAGAAAGCAGATAAAACTCTCGGAGGCTCTCAGAGTCACTGCTGACAGGCCCATTCTAAAGTATTTTTAAGAATCACAGAAGCTCTTTAGTCTCAGTTACAATGACCTTCAAGAGTATTTTGCAAAAATACTGATATCGTCACATTAGCATCGGGCTGTACTCTATTTGGATTTTTCAGACAAAGAAATGTAAAGTAGCACATAAAGCAATTGTGAAGAAGAGATATTGTTTTCCAAAGTTTATTTTTTACAATAAAAAAATCTCAAAGTCTGGCAGAACATCTGGATTTTTTACAGAGACTGAAATGGACACATTTCAACCTATTCCACTAATAAGGGGATTCTTTCCGACAATTATTTTTCCTGGATGTTTTTAAGGTACCATAGTAAAGACAGTAAGGGCATTTAAAAGTGCATGCTGCAGTTTTCTGAATGTCATTTGTATGAAAATGTTGAAAACTATGTATTATTTTCTCTCTACTTTACAAATGTCCACCATATTGTTTTGATTTATCACATAATTTCAACACATAAGCTTTTGTGACTTTAACTTGTTAAAGAGAAGATCAATTTATAAAGCAATGTAGATAATGTTGCTGGGCACCATTGGGTTCTTATGATCAGAAAAACTGTTTATTTGAATACGCATGTGGATAAGATTAGGTCCATAGCCTTCATCCTAATGTCAAGTTGTGTAGCTCATATCATTTTCCTCATTCCTGGGATTCTTCCCAGGTGTTTAGGACAGACTTAATCTTTTTATCACAACCTCCAGGTGACATGTCAAATCAGGACTTTTCAGAGGAATCCAGGAAAATACTTTTTTTGCTGAACTATATTTATTATCCTTTGGTAGCTGGATTGTTTCAAACTTTGAGATAGATGAGTAAAAACATACTACTTATATGTAATCTGAATCATAAATGGGTCCAGATTGCTGTTTATCCTACTATATTCTGGATGTACTAAGGACCATAAGCTCTCAGAAAACATGGTCAATATTTTAATATGTTTTTCACTCTATTTTTGGCTTCATCTCCTCTGAAAACTTTGATTTGACATTTTGACATCCCTCAAACTAAAGTTTTGATTTTATTTTGTCACACAGTGAGTCTTTGTGAGAAATGTGCAAATATATTTTTAAGTCATACTCCAACTCACAAAAACAAAAAAAAGCTTGTTTTGCCTCAGTCTAGCAAAACACCCAAAAGGAACAAATGTTGGAAGAAAAAGAAAAACATGTCTTGCATGTGACTCAAGAGAAAACGGGAAAGGAAACTATCTAAGAAACCCAGCCTCCTATCCCACTTCTAAATTACACATTAACCCCTCTGCTGTTTGAAAGACACACGTGTTGTGCAGAAAAAGATCAAATTATATATCATAAACCTCTGCTATTTAGCTGTGTTGTTTGAACACGTGTTTTTTTTTTCCTAAAATTCATGTTGTTTGTATCATTTAGATTCTAAATGGACCATAAACCCGCTCTCGCCAACAGATGGAGAAAGTCCATGAATCACATGTCCCGAGGTCAAAGCCATTCAGAGACCCGGGTCTAAGCATTCCTGAGACTGACATTCCTACTGTGGGCTGGTCACTTCCATAAAAAATGTAAAAAAAAACACTTGAGAGCTCAGCAGATGAGCCATTTCCATGTCCTGAAAAAGTTTGTTTTCTTAAAAACACAAGTCAGTCTTCCCGCAGAACTGAAAGGAAATCAGACCAGTGTTTGGTTTGAATTTCAGCCAAACAAATGCTGGATTGAAATGAAACCCCCTCACTGGACTTGCTCATTGTTGACACAAAGGCAGACACTAAAAGACGGCTTTTGTTTAAAGTTATGAGCGGGGCCTTGCAGCATCCTAAATCCATCGTATTCACTGCGTGCCACCAGTGAGCAAAGGCAAACAAAGTCAAAACTCTACAAAGCCTTTATAGCTGCCTCTATAAAGGCAGCTATAAAGATCACTCATCAAAAGCCTGAGTGACCTGAACCCTTTTAAGATTATCCACCCAGAATGGCTGCTGTTAATTTATACTCTCCAATCAGTAAACACTCTGTCATGGAAAGAGTGATTTGAAAGGCAACAACAAATGTCCTAAGATTCAACATTTGTTTTTTGTTGCATGGAAAATATTAGAAATGACCAAAAATGATTAGAATCAGTAATAAACAGATATGTCTTCATTCTTTACAACCGTAATTATATTAAATCGTCCTGAAAGCTGTAGTTTGATCTGTTGTTGTGTAGTCAAAGTGGTTGAGGTTTGGAAAAAGGTGATCATAAAACAAGAATGCTTTTAGTCTTCTCCAAATTTTCCATGCAGAAAAAAACAGTCTGCTTGGAAGGAAAGTAAACTGTGGCATAAATCATTTTCAACTTGAGCAAATTTCAGTTCAGCCTGTTGCAAGTGGAGTAATAGGTAAGTGAACATCGGCAAGCAAAGGCAGCATTTCACTTTCTGCAAAAAAAAAGGAAATAAATTAAAAGAAGAGCCATCAGTAAAAAGAATACTTTCCAAATGAAAACCTAAAGTGCTAATCTATTTTCATAAAAGTTCCTTGAAGATTTTCAAAGTTTCTTCAAAATTACAGAAAAAATGGTGAATGCAAAGCTACATGAAAGCACATGTATGCACCGCTTCATCTTATTTTATCAATATTCCATGTAAGTTCCTGGAAGGAATTGGTAACTTCTAAGAATCGTACGTCAATCAACCCTAAATTCAGAGAAGTTGGTGTTATATTTGGCTGTACTACTGAGGAGGCAACCTTATGCATATGAGTATGACTGATAAATGTGTCATGTTAACTCCTCTCCTTTATGAGGAAAGAATTGACCATTGACTGCATTAGAGTCTGTTGAGTTCATGTCAAATTCTTGCATCTCCTGAAACCAGCAGATGTTTTCTTGGGTCCACAAGTTTCAGACCACAGCTATATAAAGACAGTATAATTACTGGACCAGCTTGAGCAAAATCAGCCATGCCCTTGCTCTACAGCACACACTCACACATATGACATGCATATAAGTGAAGAACAACCTACATGTAGTACATGGTTTCCAGTTTTAACTTCCACAGAACTGTACAAGAACGTTTTACATTTAAATTTGTAGGGGAGCAGCTTTTCAATCTACCAAAAATAATAAAGCACCACAAATATAACATTTATATTTCGACTCTGAGGTCCATGTGTGAAAATTTGCTTCGCATATTTCAGTGGAGTTTATTTTTTCTAACCATTTTCAAACTTGTTCAAAAATACACTTGGTGCGACTTGAAAAACGACACATACCTCTCGAACACATTTCTGCTCTTTACAGCCATAAACTTTATTTTAATGGGTTTTTATGAGATAGATCAAAACAAAGTAGTGCATAATTTTGAGAGTGAACTACCATTTGTGGCATTGACAGCTGCAAGTCTTCTGGCGTATGTTTCAGCCAGCTTTCTACATCTGATGACTATTTTCTTTTCTTCTTTCTTTTTAATTCTCCTTAAACTCATTCAGTTGTGAACAGCAATTTCACAGACTCTGAATGAGATCTTGACTTTGACTGAACCTTTTCTAACACCATGCTTTGCAACCATTGCATTGCGGCTCTTGCTATTTGTGTTTGACCATTGTACTGCTGGAAGGTGAACATCTATTCCTGTCTCACATCATTTGCAGGTACAAACAGGCTTTTTTTTTTTAAAGGCTGACCATCTTCCATATGTTTGCTCTGAGCCTTTTGCAATTTGTTGCAAAGTGAAAAACTAAATTTAGTGACCTCTATGGGCAACTAATTGCATTGATTTTTGCTCAGGGGTGTTCAAGTAAAGCAGGCTGAAAAACAAAAAGGCATTCCACTTTTTTAAAACATATATCCTTTGTGGATGTCAGGACAAAATTTGAAAATCTCACAAAGTCCTAATTCTTAAAATCTCCCCACACTTTTTGAAAAGTCATTCATCTTTTTGGGAACCCCCAAAAAAGTGTTCTCAGAGTAATTTTACCAATCAAAGAGGGATTATCGCCTTCACTTGACTTTGAGGCTTCAACGTTTTCAAAACAGGTCGACTTCTTTAGGACTTCCTGGTCAGTTGAGGGGGTTTTAATGAGGGGATTTTCAGTTTGAGCAGTGATGCAAGACTCAAGTCATAGATGATCAGCTACCATAATCAGGCCTTCATTCACACTTTACCCTTCATGACTCTACCTCTTGTCCTCTTGAGTGTTGCACCTGGGGTTTCACAGCTTTCATGGTAGACGATTAAAATCTGGCTTGATCTGACCTGAGTGCACAGAAAGCATGCGTCAGATTTTCCTCTTACGAATCAGTTAAAGATGCCACACGCCTTTAAAGGTTGTAGATTTCATATTAGCGGTTGAAACTTGGATAAAGATAATGCAACTGATATCTGTGAAACACTTTAATAAAGTCTTTCAAGTTTTTATTCAAGCTTCATAAAATTCTCCTAATGATCAGCTAAATTAGATTGAATTTGACTTTATCTGGACTATGCTGGTAAGAACTGAATTCAATTTTTTTTTCACACTTGTCACATTAGAAGTCCAGGTTGAGTCCTTCTGTTCCCCCAATTCTTCTTGATAAAGTAACACAAAGCAGCTGTGGAAAACAAAGTGAGGAATCCAAATAGAAATCACAAAATCATTTAGTTTCCCCGAGTCAGTATTTTTCAGGGATGTTTATAAGATGTTTATTGATTTGGAAAGTTTATGCTACCACACACACCCCACCCTTCTTCCTTGCAAAATCCCTCAAGCTTAGTCAGATTGGATAAAAAGCATCTGTGTAGTACATGAACATGTAAGACTTGCTAAAGCTTTTTAATTGGATTTTGGCCCAGATGTTGACTGGGCCGTTTTAACTCATGAATATGCTTTGATTCGACGCCATTCATTACAGCCATGTCTCCACCAAAGTCTCAAATCATTTTCAGCCTGTGACCTTCGAGCGTTGCCCTGTATTTAGCTCGACTCGTTTCACCATCAGCTCCTACCAGTTCCTCTAGCTCTCTGCTAAGTGAATGAACATATCCACCGCATCATTCTGCCGCTGGACTCAAGCCTCCCAGGAACTGGATACGACTTGAACATCACTGTCGCTGTCCAGAGTAATTTTGCATCACTTCTAACCGAGGAAGTGCAAAGGAAAGAGTATGTGTTCTAGAATTGTCACTTTAAAAGTACCCTGAGATTTTCAGGTATGTGGAAAACAGTCTTAAGGAATGAAACAAACCCAAATTATTTGACTGCAGGGAAAAGAATGAGGTTAATTTGAGGCACTTAAACCATGAATACTGCACCAGCTTCCAAAGATGGACGTGGCAGCATCATGCTGGAGGTCTATATTGCATAAACATTGAGAACTTGTTTCTTTTTCAAATTCTTCAACTTTAGCCTTAAATCAAAAGATTTAATATTTAAAGTCTTGAAACTTGGACTTGTGGGTTCCAGCTCCACATTCACATCCCAAACACGCGTCAGAGCCCGACTTAGTATTGATAAATCAAACGTTAAGCTTCTGGAATGGCTTTCCCAAAGCTCAGACATCAAATCTCATGACAAATTTGTGGGCTATGATTTAATACTGCGTCTGTGGTAGAAAACCAAAAATATTTAAGTGACTTTTATTCAATCTGCAAAGGGGAAAGGTCAAATATCCAGCCAGAATTATACCAGAAGGTCTGGAAACATTTTTGAAATAATGTTTTAATCCAGTGCCTGCATCTTGTCATCTGGACAAGTTAGGTACAAGATAAATACAGTGGAAACTCCAAAACTCCAAAATGACAGCGAGCAAGATAAGCTTGAGAGACAGAGAGTGTGAAGGAGTGAAAGTGGTCACAATATGCTGCACTGGGGTCGGGTCACAGAGGCCAGAGCGGAGACGGAAACGCTGCTCAGATCAGCTCGGTGGCTGACAGCTCTCTGACAGGGATTAGAGGGCTCTCTGTAAATAATAGGGGTTCAGTCCTGGGGCAGCCAGCTCCTCTGCAAAGTGTTCATTTCTCATCCATTGCTCTTTTCTTCTCTGTCTCCTCCTGGGGCCAAACATCCTCGCACACTTTTGGTTTTTCTGAGTGATATTTTCATCAGCAGCCCAGCAGCGTGGTATTTTTCTACTGAGGGGAAATAGTTTCACTAAGTGGAATACTTTTGGACCCCCGTCTGCATCTTCTCAAACTGAGACACCCAGATTGTCTGAAAGAATTGAAGGGATGGGGAAAAGAGGAGACAGTGATGACATCATTGATTTAATGTGAACATCTGGGAGCCAGACGCATTCAGAAGCCTAATATAGACACAGTGCACAAGAGGTGGGCAACCTGTGTGGTTTGGTGACACATCAACTGCTTTTTGAGGGCCTTTTTTATAACAGGGAAATAATTTCTTGCAATGTAGGAATACAGTAACATGCTGTAATTCAGCAGTAACAACTACATATTGAACAATGTGTACAAAACCTTTTTGTCTCACCGTTGACAAGCCTATGCACAATTTGGAGGTATGGGCGCTTTTTTGCAGTTTTGTAACTCTACGTCTTAGGCAGTCTTGTGCAAAAGTCTTGGTCAAGGTACTTTATTTATGAGTGCGGTGATAGTGGATTTTAAAATCCAGCTAATTTTTAAAATCCTGTACTGCTCTCCTGTTAGGAGTTTTCTTATGATGTCTGTTTTTCCATTTTAAACTCTGCTGTTTTTCTTTTTGTTCTTTTGGACAGTTTTAAGCATCTACATCATATTTAATAAAACATTTATTTATTTTTATTTTACATAAATAAAAACTCCCCTTGCTGTAATGCTTCCAATAATTCAGCTAAAAAATTTGAGCCCATCAAAAAGAGAACTACTTTGTTGTGGTGACACAGGCAAAGCAAGCGCTATATCTCTTCAAAACCTTTGCCGTATGTAATGTTCAACTGAAAAACGCAAATCTGTCAGAAGAAATAAATCCTAAAGGTGCAATAAATCAGCACCATGACACACAAACCCATAATTTGTCTAAGCATTTTTTTTTTAATCCGTTAATCAACATTTCAAATCTAGCTTTGTATTTGTTAGATGATATGCCTGAAGATTGAGGATTATAGGACTGTTGGTCATTATGAAAAACAAGCCTGTTAAAATACACTTATGCTCTGTTTTTGAACTGAATTTATATCCTTTCATGTTAAACTCAGCAAGTTCCACAGAGCACAGCTGTCTTCCAGACACGCCTTAACCACCAGGGCTGCCCAAACCGTCAGGAGAGGAAGAGGAGGAGAAGGAGGAGGAGGAGGATTTTTTTTTAGGTGAAAGTGGAGCAGAGAAGAGAGGAGAAAACGTTCCTCAGAATGCTGTTCCCATCCTCACAGACCTTACGCTGGGCTGTCAGCAGAAGGTTCGGGATCAGAGGGAGTGACACTGCAGAGGATGACAGCTCATGCAGAGGGACGTAGCTCACCTGCGGAGCAGAACCGCGTTCATACGGTGTAAACAGAGCGGAACCGAATTCCCAATTTAATGCCCGGGCTTTTCCTCACCAGTGATGAGTTGGCTCCTGTTGTGGATTCTGACAGCAGCTGGTATTCAACAGGTGAGCTGAAGGAATTTATTTTCCCCCTGTTGTTTGTTGAATGTAGATTTATTTATGACTTCTGTGTTGGGGATTTTTTATTATATAATTGAGGTAAAGGCATTATGTCTATTGTTCAGGTGTTTTCTTTTCATGGATCATGATGCTTGACAATTTAAACAGTTTGACAGTTTCTCAAAAATATTTTAATTCTTTTTGGTACATATGAAAATAAGCTGCTATAGTTTGTCATATTTCCACTACTAAATAAACTTGCAATGTGAACAGACACCTTGCGTGTTTTCTCATGTTATATTTTAGTGCCCTCTTGTGGTTAGTCCAAGAAATGCTTTTCATTTGGCTCGGATTTGTTTCTTGAATTTACTCCAGTTCGTGAGCATCAATTATTGGCCTTTTGTTGGCAATTGGAAAGTTATAATCAACAGCAGTGGGTTGTATTTTACTTGTCAAAAACTGGAACTCATCTGTCGAGTGAAGTAGCATAAATAAAAGTAAAAAGATGTAAAAGATGTATAGAGTAATTTTAAGACAAACCATACACAGCAATAATTGAATTGAAGATAACATATTTAAAAATAATTTGTTTTAAATGTGAGCTGGCTCCACAAGGTAGGAGTCTGAAAATGTAACACTGTGCTTGAATTCTCTGCCGAGAAACACTGAGAAGGCTTACCAAAGATTTCTTGTGGGATAAGATCTTTAAGATGGACGGGAGTGATGCCATTGAAAGTTTCATATTTGATAAGAACAACTTCAGTTCTGTCATTGAATTCACAATGATGATGTGTAGGAAGTTTGGAAATATAAGTTCTGATCTTTCTTTCAGAAGTTCCTCCGACATCCAGTTAAAAAAAATATTGCTAAGTTGTAAATGCATCAGTTTCTTATTTTAGGTGTGTTTCACATAAAGTGCTCTAGAATTTTTTAATATCAGACGTAAGAAAATAATAATAATAAAAATTAACTCAAAAGACTCTTTATTGCATTTGGAGTCAAATTGTTACTCTCTGGAATGGGAATGAAATTAAAAAAAGTCGCTGAATGAATAATTTCAGTTTTTGAATTGTAAATACATTGCAGGACCCTCAGGACCTAATGCCTTCGAGGCTAACATGTTTTTTCCATGTTCTGCAAGTGCTTCTCAGTAAACAAAGATCTTCAGTATGCAGTGAAACTGTGTCACTAAATAGGTTGGCATATTAAAAGGGAATAGACTTTTTGAACTCTTAAAATACTGTACAAATCTCCCTGCAATTTAACAAATGTTAAGCACCATGACTGCACTGAGCACCCAATCTTCAGATCCCTCCTCCTCCTTGGTTTCGCATCTGCTCTCTTTGTTTACTAGTTAAAAGAAGAGTTTTGTATTTACAGCTAAAGTCAAAATTATTCACGCCCCTGTTTGGTTTAGATTTAACTTCTGTTTAATTCAGCCAAAAACCATTTCTGTGATAGAAAAAAAAAGATAATTTTGAAGCAAAATAAGTTTTAAGTTTTTCCCTAAAGCATTACATATTGAGCACAATACTCATTTGAGTAAATAGTGGGGAAAAAGCTTTTTTGGCCCTTCTAATAATTTTTGACCAACTGGTATTTTCATTTCTGCAATAAGCTAAAAGCTTGATGTTGGAAGGTTTCATATCTTTATAGATTCCCTGCAGGAACATGACTAATACTGTTCATCACTCTTTCTGTTGTAAAGAGACGTGAGACTGCAGGCTAAATGAACTCCTCTGGGGGTTGGCTTAGTGGCACAGCTTTGATTAAAACTCATTAATCAGCATTAGACGACAACATCACACTGACTTATTAATAATACGATTCTAATTTCAATTGAAGGGCTGACAACAGGATTTAAAAATTGACCAATAAGCCTAAAATGATTAAACATGTTTTACCATAATTACTTGTGGATTAGGCATGCATGCTTGTGTGTCCGGGCGTGCACGGGTGTGTGTGTGTGTGTGTGTGAGTGTGTGCGTGTGTGAGTGTGTGTGTATGCGTGAGTGTGTGTGAGTGCTCATGTCTTTTAAAGATGTGAGCTAAAGGCTTCTGCTTTCTTCAGTGGGATGAGTCAATCTGTGATTCATAACTTGACTATATTTGGACCTGCAGTCATGTGTGCCGTCTCTTGTCTAAACTTTGCCACATTGTGGTTGATGTTGATGGTCAACTGTTGAGTCTTACAGCAGATCAGTTATTGCATTTTCTCAAATCCATTCTGAAATGGAAAAATGTTGGATTATAGCTGCACAATTTGTTCTTGGACAAAATGCATTTCAAATTAAGATAGCAAAAAAACCCTAAATAAATAAATAATAATAATAATAATAATAATAATAATAATAATAATAATAATAATAATAATAATAATAATAATAATAATAATAATAATAATAATAATAATAATAATAATAATAAGTGACTTCTGATCCTGGGGCTCTTAATGCCTCTCAAGTGATCTGTACCAGTCCATCAACAATGGAAGATAAACTCTGGTTCATTATCAGTATTTTGTAACCTTTCACCAGAATCACATCCATAACTGCACTCTGATGCAGATTTAATAAGATTATCTCCACAGGGACTTGAGCTAACTTTCCAACCCCTTGTTGAAGTTAATGTGACCACATATTAGTGATCATAGTGAGTAAATTAGGGAGGCTTTGATAACGCATGTGTGCGTTATCAAAGAGGGTCGGGTATGAAGAGAGTCAGGATTAGGAATGTCTCATACAATACTTGACACAATAAGTACAGTTTTCTTTCTGCAGTCCTTTTGCACACTAAACAACGTAGAATCTGGGATTACAATTTTTAACTTTAGAAGCTTACGCAATATCTTTTTGACGCAAAAATATAACCATGGCAACCAAGCTCTTATCAATGACATATTTATTTTGCCGAAACACATTTGTAAAAAACATGTTCATTATAAATTGTAAATGATTATTTCCAAGCATTCTTCAAGCAGTTTTTGTTTGTTTGTTTGCTTCTCTCCTTCCAGGCCTACTCCTTGAATTCCACTGCCATGCCTCCTGCCACGGCCCTCCCTTCCCCAACTCCAGACCCATACAACGTGACGCGGTACTGCAAGTGGCCCTGCGAGTGCCCCGAGGTGGCTCCCAAGTGCCCTCCGGGCATCAGCCTCCTCATGGACGGCTGCGACTGCTGCAAGGCCTGCGCCCGGCAGGTCGGGGAGGAGTGCAACGAGGCCGACACCTGCGACTTCCACAAGGGCCTGTACTGTGACTACAGCTCGGACAAGCCTAGGTACGAAAAAGGAGTGTGTGCATGTAAGTGTCACTCGCTGGAATAATCATCTGGTTTTCACACACCAGGAACAGCTCAGTTCACATTTTCAGATTGTATGTTGCTTTGTCAAAACATTTTGACATTGCTCTTGTAGTTTAAAAAGAACGCAGCTGGCATTAGATAAACAACACAACTGAATATTAATGTTAAAAATAGATACAAATCAAGTTCAGTGTCAGCTTTATTGTCCTCCCCCGGGTATTGGCACTCCTGACAAGATATGCAAAGCCTTAATAAACCCATTAATTTACCACATTACTATTTGAAAGTTACATCTTACCTTAAAGATCTGCTGTTGTTGTATCAACCTTCCAGACCTCTCAGGTCTTCTGGTTCTGCATCCCCAGAACCAGAACCAAAAGAGGAGAAGCAGCATTCAGCATCTATGGACCAAAAATTTGGAACAAACTTCCAGAAACCTGTAAAACAGCTGAAACACTGACTTCCTTTAAATCTCGGCTAAAAACGCACCTGTTTAGATTTGTAAATTTGTAAATTCATAGTCATAAATACTGTATTATTATGTTCTGTAGTTGATGAGCTAATTAAGTATACAGTATACAGTAGTCTTATTATATACAATAGTCTCAGACTGTATTTAAACTGTATCAGTGCGCAGGGTAAATATTCTTTGTTATGGAACCTAAATTGCACATTCTATGAAACGGAACTGAAGGACTCTACATGCATTAAGTATTAAAACTAGCAATCTCAGCTCAAAACAAATGTGCAGCTGAGGAAGTTTGAGAAAATGAATAAGGTGTTTTTGCACAGAAAGCGTCAAGATTATTTACGAGAAACAAAAGCTGTGCAAATAGAAGCAGAAATGTAAATAATCATGAAGCTGTTGAGATACAAGGTTCCTCCTTATTCAGAGACATCTGTTTATACAGTGCAGTACCATAAGCATCTTGCATTGCAGTCTGAGCTGTTGACCTACATAACGTGTGTCCACTTGTTGTTTCTATCAGATATGACGGGAACGGGCTGTGAATATGACGGCGTGCTCTACCGTAACGGTCAGAGCTTCAAGCCCAGCTGTAAATACCAGTGTTTGTGCGTGAACGGCGCCATCGGTTGTGTGTCCCTGTGCTCAGAATCTCAGCCTCCCAGGGTTTGGTGCCAAAGTCCGCGGAGAGTCAAAGTCCAGGGGAAGTGCTGTGAGCAATGGATCTGTGATGAGCCAAAGAAAGGACGCAAGACGGCGCCGCGGCACGCAGTGGAGGGTACGACCCCTAGGATAGAAATGGAGCAATAATCATTTTGCTGTTAATTTAAAATTTCCCACAAAATCATCTTCATTAGAAAAGAGCGAGATGATGAGGAATAACAACCTGAATTTAGAATGCAGTTGAACTGCAGAGATTGATCAATCTGTGTTGTGCATTACTTTGACAAAAAAATTATTTTTTGTGGACACCATTAATGAAGGTGTAAAAATAATTGTTGTTAGAGTTGAAGGAATAAAAATAATGCCATTTTCAGTCTTGTAAAAATTCAGATTGTGTGATATTACGTGAATAATTGTTTGCAGAGTGCTGTTGTTTTAAGTGCGCACTATGCTGTCATGGTCAGACACAAAGACGGGACAGAAAATGTGTGAAAAAAACAATAAACACCTTCAGGAGATTAGGAATCGTATTAATAAAGATCTTTAAAAAATTAGTATTGAAGTCTGGGCACAAAGGTAAAGAAATTAGGAGAGGATTTTAAAAAACGTAGCACTGCAAATTATTACTAATTCATCTGTGATTCCTGTAGAACTGACTTTACAAAGCAAAAACAAAAGAACCTGGTTTCTGGTTCTCTCCCTGTACTTATGCAAATACTGTTTTCAGTCCAAGAGGATCACAAGATTTGGGAGTGTGGATGAATGTGTTCTTCCGAGCCTTTTTCCCGTGGAAGCCCCCGCACTGTTTTTCGGGGTCACTTCCAGGTTCCAGACTGTTAGAGCAACAAAGCCACGGAGGCAAGAAAACCAGAGCAGATCTTGTTGGGTTGCACACGTGGACAAATTAGATCCAGATGCCAACGCGAGACAGTGTGTCTTGATGGCTTAGATTGGAAACAGATGCAGTACACGAAGATCTTGTGTTATATAATTTTAAATTAAATTGTATTTGCCTAGTCCCAAATCACAATCACTCACGACTCCGTATAAGACAGACAGATCTAATTCCAAGTACCTAAAGTCTGTTGCTGCGATACCTCTATCAGTGAGACTAATCATTAAAGGGAAATGTGTATTTTTAATGAGAAGAACAACCAGAAAGACAACACGAGGTTAATGGCAGCAATCATTTCAAATACCACATAAATGGACAGCAGCAGAAAAAACTCCCTATGATGATTTGCTTTTTAAGAATAGAAATGTGCCATCACTGTAAATGCAGTAAAAGTGTTTCAAAGGAAACCAGGACAAGTTAGAGGATTGACCGCATGGCCAAAAACCTTGAACTTCCTTAAGTCAGTCATTAACTTTATTTTTGAAAATGTTTAACCTGTCATGGCCATGTTGCGTGATAACATTATATCATTAACATTACATTGTTTGATAGTGACTATAAAAATAAGGATTGAATCTGAAAATCAACAGCTGACCTCACGTTGCACCAAAACCAAACGGAGGATGAAAAAGTAAAACTGAGCACAATGTGCATGCGGCATAACTCCTTGCTTCCTGCTCCTGCTGATCCAGTTCTTCCAACCGAGAGCTGGCACAAGAACTGCATCACCCAGACCACCTCATGGAGCCCCTGCTCCAAGACCTGCGGCCGCGGCCTGTCGTTGAGGATCTCCAACGCCAACGATCAATGTGAGCTCGTCCAAGAGTCCCGTCTCTGCAATCTGAGGCCGTGTGAAGTAGACATCACCAAGCATATCAAGGTAGACGTGGGCACTTTTAGCGTCATCGAAGGTTTCAAAGACCCTCAGTCCTAAAAGCTTCTCTCATCTTTTTTAGCCAGGAAAGAAGTGTCTGAATATCTACAGGGAAGGTGAGCCCTCGAACCTGACCATTTCTGGCTGCACCAGCAAGAAGTGGTACCGACCAAAGTATTGCGGCGTTTGCACCGACGAGCGCTGCTGCATCCCGTACAAGTCAAAGACCGTCGACGTGGAGTTTGAGTGTCCGAACGGGACCGGATTCACTTGGAAGATGATGTGGATCCAGGCGTGCTTCTGCAACCTTAGCTGCAGAAATCCCAATGACATCTTTGCAGAGCTGGAGAGCTACCATGGTTACCCAGAAGTTGTGAACTAAAATGCAGCAGTATGGCAAAGAACATTCTTTTTTTGTTTGTTTGTTTCCTAAAAGATATTTTGAGTTTTTACATGTGCAATCTATATTTTTTTTCTTTTGGAAAAAATTGTAAATATGAAATGTGTCTCCAACACGGATTCATGAGAATATTTGAAGAGATAAAACAATAAAAGCCTATATTTAAAGTTTAACTTCTTTATGTAGAGTTTCTGATTGACGTTATGCATCTATCTTGGATTGCTCCCTAATCAAGCATCTTTCACATTCTATCACACATTTTCCTCTTTTCATTTTTCACCAGTTTCTTTGCAAACAAAAAGTAGACAATATTTTCCGCCTTGCAAAAGCAATGTATTAAACTGTTTCGCATTCTGACCAAGTAGAATCATAAAGTTTATTGTGTTCCACTGGGAATTTACACTTAAGCTGGAAACTGAAGTGAAATGACAAGACAATTTTTTTTAACTCGTATGAAAATGTGGCGTGCATTTGTATTCAGGCCCCCAAAATCTAAGTTTTATATGTTTTGGAGACTATGCCAACCAGCGTTGCAAATCTCAGATTTGGAAAATACTTCAACCTCAGTCTGGTTGGACATCTATGAACAATCAAGTTTTAAAAGGTCAGAGTCTCAGCCAGACTTTGGACTTTGACTGGGTCTATCGAATACATTAATGGGTTTTGATCTAGCAGACTGTCCCACCCTTTCAACTCACATAGTCTCTCATTTAAGCTGTGGCTCTGCTGACTGTTTTATAGCCTAATCAACCGTTAAACTTCTCTGCAACTTTTATCTGTCTGGTGTAGTTCATGGTTTTCATGAAGCCATTTGTTCATTGTTCTCAAGTTGTGTGCATATTCGTGTTGGACTATGACATAAAATCCATTGAACTTTGATTTCTTTAAGTTCAGTGGCAGCAGATATTCTTGGAAGGCACCGTTGACAGTTTTCCTGCATTTTATCCTCGTCATTGCAAGTACAGAAAGTAAATCAGTGTTAAAGTTACATTGTGAAATATACAATAATGCAACAAAAGGGAATCGTTACAAGTTTTTTTTATTGTCATTTTTTAATAAATACAAACTGTTATATCATTTTTAATGCTATTTTTTTCCCCCACTACAGCAAAGAGATAGTTTGTGCATTGCATCTTTATAAAGCTGCATTTATGTCATCTGCAAAGTAATATGTTGCTGTAGTGCAAGTACAATACAGGAAATAGTATCGGGTAAGTTCTATGACTATCCTCATGCTAACATGTGGACCTCTCTGTCTGCACTCACCCAACAAATCAAAAACCACACAGGAGCGTCACATCTCAAAAGCGAACAATTTCATGGCACTTTTTTTTGTTCCTTTGTGCTTGATTGCATAGAAATCAGCATACATATAGCTTGGGAGGGGAAAAGAAAAACTTAAGGAAATAAGCATATATGATTGAAAAGCTCGTGTGAATTTGCATTTTAATTCGTCATAAAGCTAATTCTTAATTAAATGTTCTCAGAAAATGCTCAGTCTTAATTCAAGTTGTATTTCACCTTTAAGGTTTCACATGGAAATCTTGAAGGGAGCAAGGGGAAACTAAAATAAAAACCCAACACCTCAGAGATAATAAACACCAGCTGAATAAAATCATCATTTACAGTATGTCCTGAAAACTTTCTCCCTTAATTTGTGAAGCTACAAATACAATGAGCCCTTTACGATTCATGCATCCATCCGTCCGAGTGCTTCATCGCTCTCCCTTACGACTACAAATCTGCTCCTATGCACAAACGACGCCACTTGGAAACAGAGTAAATGACCAGACAATTAGTGAGAAGACAATAAGACATTTACAGTGGGGTAAATTCGAGAAAGCTGTGTCGAAACGTGGTAAGAGTAGAGGAAAAACAGAAGGAATGCTGAATTTTAATTCTGCTTTAAATGCAAGAGAAATAGTTTACAAGCTGGAGTACTCTCAGCCACAGCCTTCTCTGATATTCTCCGTTTTGGTGTCCCCCCTCGAATGCTGCGTTGCCTCCGTTTGCTCTCCTGCCTGACTGAAGAGTGCCGATGTTTTGTTTGTGTACGAGTCCCTGAATGACAAAACAGTTGACCACAGCCTTTTAATCACGTGATCTTCAAATGTAAGACATCTCAGCTGCAGTGGAGGATCTGCAAGCAAGAGTCCTTTGTGCATTTTTTTCTTCATTTTTACATGTCACAATACTTCATGTTAGTGTCCCTGTCTGTTTTAAGTGTGTATGAATCTATGTGTGTGTGTATATAATTAAGAGGCAGCGCAGCACAAAATGAAGGGACCTTGAGAGGTTCTTGTTGTCTGCAGTGGGCAGGATGTTGTGGGAGGGGCGTTCACTTTAGCAGGAGACTTCAGCGGACTTGGGCCCTGACTGGTCCACGTTGTTGTTGGCCGTGCCGTCCGTGTGGCCGTGCTCGGTCGTGTGGCTGCGGCTGCGGCTCCCCTCGTTGGTGTGCGAGCGCGAGCGGTTGCCATCGTGAGTGTGGGAGCGCGAGCGGTTGCCGTCTGAAGTGATGCTGGAGCCAGAGGCGGTGCGGGAGCGAGCCAGGCGGGTCATGCTGGCAGAGGGCACTGCGAAAGAAGGAGCACAGTCAGGATATGGAGTCGACTAAAGATTTAGCTTGTTGCCATTTAGAAATAAAGCCATTCAAACCAAGAAGTTGTTAGTCACAGTTTCTTCATAAGTTAGAACGCAAAAAATCACCTAAAAAGTAAAACCCAGTTGGCTTTACCGACTGTGCTAATTGACCATGCCAACTATAATTAGCACGAGAAGCTTATACTGTGTTTTGTGAAGTTTATGCATTCCAAAACTGTAGCAACCTAACAAATATGCAAAGATATAGCTTTTCATGTTTTTGTGCATTTAATTGCTATTAATATTTGACTTGATTCAGAACTGATTAAGGAAAACAAAATGACAAGTTTTTGATTTTTGCCCATATTATCCGTGCATCCTTTGTGGAAATGAAACTTGACTAGCAAAGCAGCCTCCTTACATTTTGTTGCAAGGTTGCTACCAAGAACCTTCCAGGTTCACACATCAAGTGGCATTCCAGTTCATTTTTAGAACATGGAAAATATAAAATTCACACTTTCAAATATAAATTGATGGAGTGCATAGACTATAAAATTTTGTCCATTGTCCAAAACTAGATATGTACAGTTTTGCGGGAAAAAAAAAAATATATATATATATATATATATATATAAAGATCAGAGTGAATTGGAATGCTGTGGTTCTTCTGGAAGTTCAGACTTTTTTTGATAGCTCAAGTTTAGCTTGAAGCAAAACTATATATAAAGTGGTTCTAAATGGGAGCCTTAGTGTAAACCACATAATGTAAATATAAGTTTTTAAGACTTAAGTTTATTAAATCCTGTCTGTAAACCATTTAGAAAGAAAAAGGTGACCCACTCGCACAAACGTCTTCATCTCACCACAAGATGGCAGAGGCGCCTTAGATAGGGTCAGGTCAGTAACGCTTTCAGAACGGTCCGTCTCATCACACAAATAAAAATGTCAAAACACCCAAAACTTTGATTACTTACTGTATCCCATCCCCTGGATGAAGTACTTGAAAGCTTCCGTCAACTTTCCAGGCTGCAGGGAGGAGCAGAAACACAGATAATCAGTCTCCATGTCATAAATAATCACTCAGTTTACATAAGACATCAACACGCTCCATCTCTCCATCCAGCAGCTTACTGAGATATGACAGCTGCTACAAGCAGGTGTAGCTCAGTGTGCAGGATTAAAACCTGACGACTGTGGTCCATATCTGCCTCTTCCTAATGCTCTTACATGCCACCTTCTTACACTACTGTTCACACACACACATAAACAAACACAGACTACATGCACTCCTTATCCAGCCACATCCAGCTTGCCCTGCAACAGGAACTTCGATTTGAAAAACAAGAGAACCCACCTGGTCGACCTGGGGCATGCCTCCGCAATCAGCCATCTGGAAAAGGAAAGAGAAAAACAGAAGCCATCTTTACCTGCCCGAAAAATAAATAAATAAATAAACAAAAGACACCCAAGATGACCCATTTATTTTACCACCTTGTCCCTTGCAATTGTGCTACTTTGGAGTTTCCACGGTGAATCTATTTTTCAGTTCACCAGCCATTTGATTTTGGTGCAGCCGATAAAAAGGTTGCCAAAGGCGTCCAAAAGTAGGTCAGCTGATACAGATTGCACAGGCAAAGTGCGTATGCAAGGACATGTTCGGCTGTGGCAGCACTGGTTAATATGTCACCAAGTAAGTGCTGACCCGCTGGAAACTTATCAGCTGAAGCGTTTCCATCAAGGCTATTATAATCTTAACGAGAATATGGGAGGGGAGCAGGGAGGTCCGGAGGGGGGAGTGGAACAAAGGGGACTGGACATAACTCTCACCTTAAGGAGGGTTGTTTTTGTGGGGTCCAACTTGGTGTTGCACTCCACCTGCAAGCACAAACAAGTCCAGTTTATAAAGTTTCCCAGGAATCCTGGCCATACCACAAAAAAGAAAGTAAAAGCTTTTATCTCTGACATAAATAAACAGTTAGGGGATTTGAGACAATTCCTAAGCTACGAGTAAACCCAGCAACACAAATCTCTTGACTTTAGGAGATTAAATCTAATCTGAGTCACTTGATCTTTGTTCCTAGAACCATGTTTTTGCACAAGTTCAAATGTTGCCATAATGCGACACATAAACTGGCAAATCTTCTCCCCTCAACAGAAGACCGAAGTGGACGGAAAGCACGTTCAGGCCGTTATGTGTAGCACCGGCAAAGTAATGAGTGACCAGCCTGAACTCACCACAGCATCCACAGCAGGAGAATTGTCACCGACCACCAGCAGAGAAGGGCACCTGGATGAAGAAAATGCAATCTGTTGACCAATATTACAAACAATTTTGTCCTTTACTGCACAATTTAAGAAAAGAAGGCTGCCTATACTTACTTGAGAGTTCTGGCATTACATCCAGGGACCGGTCTCTCAATATCCAGATCCCTCCGGCTGTAGAGAGAGGATGAGAAAATCAGCTGCGTCTTAACTTGTTAAAACCTTTGACCGAAGTCTCATTCTACTGCCGTTACCTCTCATAGGCCTTGACAAAGAGATGCAGGTTGAACTGGTTCATGTTGTTCAAGATGTGATGGCGGAACGTAGCGATCAGGTCGTGGTTGTTGTGGATCTCCTCCTATAGAGGGACCAAAAATTACACGTTAAACTTAGAATCTACATTCATGACCATTTTAGAAGTCCTTTGAGATTTAAGGATTAATAAATGGGAAATGTTGTACCTTTCCAAAGAGGTGGGTAATAATCATATCAGGTTCAGCATGGGTCCAGCCACTGATCTAAAATTAGACAGAAAAACAATGTAAATAACAAAGTTAAAAATGATCTTGCATTGACAGATTTGTGCAATGAGATCTTATGATGTGGGATTTCACAGTATTGGAAAACACCCCCCACACCGTTTCTCTTCAGAATAAAATCTGTTTTGCGCAGTGCTAACTTGCTGTTTGATGCGGGTTTCTGTTCAAGCTACCATCAACAGGCAAGATGTACCGACATTTTTGCTGTCCTTCAATATGTTACCTTGTGGGCAGCCCAGTCCATCCAGCCCTCAGCACATGGGTTGATGTTGATGAGCATGAGACCTTCCACCATATTTGGATAGTCCAGCTAAAACGAGGGGGGAAAAAATGAACTGGAAGTGAGTGATTCTGTTTTAGAGCGCAAAATGTCGAGAGTCTCGATTTGGTCATTTTCGGGTGATTATCATTTAAACTTAGGAAATGTAGACGTTTCTGTCTAATTTTAATTAAGATCCATTTCATTTCTTCAGTGTTAGAAATCTGACTCCTGTGCATGTAGTGAATTCACCCAAGCAGTAATCTGAAATATTCTCTCCAATACGGAGTTAAAAGCTGTCTCCAACAGTGTTCCATAAACACAGAGACTTCCTATCGAGCAAAGTGCTAGCGGTGAGCCGATCGGCTACATTCCTCAGGCTTTTTGTGTCTCAGAGGGCTTGGGTAATAAGCGGCCTTTTGAGACCAAAATAATCAGAAGGCAGAAACACATTAGCTGCTAATCTGAGATTAATTAAAACCCAAATTATGGAGTGTGAATGGGAGAGAGCAAGGTGTGAACTTACGGCGAATCGGGTCAGCACATATGCGCCGGCTCCGATGCCCATTCCAATGACGCTCTTCAGGCTGCGGTGCATAAAGATACGTGGATACTGTTAGAACAACGGGTTAGAGAATTCTTTACATGAAACAGCGAAAGGCTCACTGGAAACTGAAGTTCAATTTACCCAAAGTGCTTCAGCACCAATGGGAGAGTCTCAGCAAGCTGGTCCATAGAGGGATACTCATACCTTGAAATTTTAAAAAAGACATAACAATTGAAAACTTTTCAAAAAAATTGATTCATAGTTAAGCTTGTAACATTATATTGCTCGTTATGAGAACACCATCAGTATTGGCGTTTCAGCTTTATGCTAGGATAGCGTTATCAAGGGCCAAAGCACCAACTTCAAAGCAAGAGATTACAGAGATAAACGCCTGCCCTGGCGACACACATGTTAAATCAGGATGTCCCAACTACATACGCAGGAATCCATCCATCTACCTGTGCCCAGTCAAAGGTCACAGGCTGCCTGACACAGAGAGTGTGTGCGTTGACTCACCCAGTGGAAAAGGTGTTGGCTCCTTCATGTTGCCCCAAGGCGTCGACATGACACACAGCAAAATGCTGCATGATTTCTGCCATGTCCTCATGGTTGAAGAGCGGGTCCCAGCAAGCTTTGTCTGCACACACAAAAAAAGGCAAATTAACTGCAGTTAATAAGGGCGGGACTGGGATTCTGAAATGAAACAGAGTATCCAGCTGCGCAATAAGTAAAGATGGGAGAATTAAGATTCAGTAATGCGATGGAATTGAAATAATTAAGCATAGATATGTGGGGCAGTTACAGCACAAATTAAAAGTTTTTGAAAGCTACAGTTTCAGAATTGCCTAAGTTTTCTACCACATCATTCTTAAGGTTTAAAGCTTAACAAAAAAAATTATCAAAGTTTTCCCCAGGTTTCCAAAGCAGAGTAAGCAGAATAGTTACTTTGAAAGAGCTTATATTTAGATATATATAATATATGTATGTTTTTTTTAAAGAAAACATGAGCAAATCTTGGCGTTCTTCTACTGAAGGTTATTATACCATAAGAATCTTATTTCGACCCCGGTCTACCGTGCGTAGATAATCTGATCACACATGGCACAGTCATTAAAAACCCCACCGGCTTTAGGAACAACAGATGTTTCTCTCAGATAAAGCTGAGGAAGGAGCGGGGCTTACGGTTCAGGCCAATGTCATGGAAGGTAAGAATGACTGGTCTGTCCCCTTTGGGAGAGCCCTTCATCGTGCAGTGGAGTCTTCCATGAGGAGTCTCAACATCGTGTTCCTATAGATGTAAAAAAAAAAAACAAAAAAAAACTTTTTTTTTTTTTAAGCCAGCCAAAGTTCTTAAAAGTGAAAGAAAAGTGCCAAGAAAGGTGAAACATTTTCTAGAAACTGATAGACATCAACACATAGTTTATGTTCCAATAGCCACTTTGCTTAAATCTTCCCCAGACTGTGAAAATTTGACCCATTCTTGAAAAAAGTGCATCAAATGCAACTAAATATGGAGACCCGTACCAATACCATCCACCAGCAGCCTCAATAAACTTTACTCACGCTGACTTCAATCTCAGCAACGATCATTTCCACATCAGAATCCTCCAGAACCATGTTTGCAGGACTCGAGTTCTAGCACCGCTCGCTGTTAGAAAAAATAAAAATGCAACAACGCAGACTCTCTCCCGAGCTACAGATCTCCACACTTGGTAAGCCTCTAAAGTTCTTGCCACGAGCTGCATTTTATACCCTTGCTGCTTACCGGCCTGCATTAAGCTCCCCAGCCTCCCAGGGTGCCTTGCAGGCTGGTCAAAACAAGCTAATTCTAGATGAAGATCCTTAAATTGGATCAGCCGGTGTCGGGCAGAGAGAGGCATCAGTCAGGGAACGGAACAAGCGCAAAGATGCGTGTATGATCAGATGAGTAATATATGAGGGATTGACAGCTGCTGTTATTCAGTAACGCATTGGAAAAAAGTCTAAATCAGGAATAAAATGAAGACTATTAATAGTATTAAAACAGGACAAAACTGCATTTTACAAAATTAAAGAGACAAAAAAAAAGGGCGGTTTTACTGAAAATATTTCTATAGTGTATGTTATAAAATATGAATGAGAGCAAAATTAGGTAACCTAGAGATTAAAAATGTGTCTTGAAAGGAATCTCAACTTTCTGCCTGTAAAAAAAAGTAATATTGATTAGTATAGTTGAAGACTACTTTGTTAAAAATAACAATACAAACTGTGCAGTATTGCAGGAATTGCTAATAGTGTGTACATCCCATGTACAGGATGTGACAAGAATCCTCACATCTTGTCCGTCCCGTCCCGTCCCCTCTGCCATTGCAGGGCCCGCTCAGGCACATAAGCTACAAAGGCGGGATAATCCCTCCACATGTGCAACTACATGACTGCACACCTGTAACTGCACACATGCCTGCCCAGAGATGGTTGTTAAATCCATAGAAATAAAATGCAGCTGTGCGACAATTTTGTGCAAAGGCGAGCGACGTGAAACCAAACAGCATGATGCCGTCCCCCTCACTAATCCTAGGTCACTAATTATTGTAATCAGGTCAGCACAGATGTATGGCCTAGATACTTCCTGGTGACCCAACCAATTAGTCAAGTCAGAGGAATTCAAAGTCAGGGAGTTGCCCCGCATCAGAGCTTCCCCTCATGAGGGCAATTCCCATACTTGCAAGGGTCTCAAAGGTCCAAGAGAAGCGGCTCAGAATGTCGTAAGTCGGCATTGAGCCAATGGGAAAATGACTGAAAGTGATGTTTCTAATTTTAGGAGAGAAAAATAATACCTGCAGCATTCCTTCATCGTTCTGTAACAGCTGGGAGCCGTTATGCCTCATTAAAACGAACTTCAGAGCTGAGAGACAGCACAAGCTCATACAGTAAATATGAACTTTTTTTGGAGGGCTGGGGGGGAGATGTTCCAAATGGTCCAAAGTGCAGAAAAACACTTTCCAATGGGACTCCAGATTTACAACCTGAACCCGTAGGAATTCATTTCAATGAATGAAGAAAATAGTGAGGTCCTACTACACCATCTGTAAGTGACTTTTATCACTTACAGATGATAAAATTTTATTTATTTATTTTTTTACAGAAAGGATTTCGAATTTGAAAAGTTATGTTGGTGCAGATATAACCTCGCACACAACAGCGCAGGTGCAGGCACGCATGCATGTCTGTGGCCTTTTTCAGATGTACGGTAGTTAAAAGAGACTTCCTCACTTCCAGTAGCTGAATGATGTACAACCTTAATTAGATTAATCTACAAACAAAAACTGCTGAAGAGAAGATAAGTCACCGACCATGGTGGATAACATTTTACAGCTATGATGATTGTCACTGAATGGGAATGATTATCATATCAGGCACCACACACAATGGAAAAAAAGAAAAAATAAAGCACAGTGCAACCTAAACATGCCAAAAACGTGTTTTAGCTAGAGAAAGTAGTAATGCAATAAATCTGTGTTTGTGAAGCCATACCTTGACAACAAGTTGCAGTACAGCCTCTCTCAGGCCCTGGAAGGAGATAACAGGTTAATGAAAGGATGAACTTAATGCAATTATAAGAACTAATTCAATTTTGCAAGAGCCTAACCCTGTCAATAAATGCAGTTTGACTTTTACTGCTACATTCATTACTGAGGACAGATATTCTGTTCTCAATAAAAAGAAAAAAAAAGTGAACTGAGAGGAAAATTTTTTAAAAAAAATTTCTGAAATGCCTGCCATAACCAATGAACTTTGTATCAAGGGTTTCCATTCATTTAGAAAAAAAAATAAAAGCATAATTTTGAGTTTTTTCTGACAGTATTTTACCCCTTCAAGTTTTATGAAATTTAGCCTCATGGTTCCTGCAGGTCTGTTGACCAATGTGCATACAGCAGTCCAATCAAATCTAGAAATGGGAGGAACTACACCAACTGCTAAAGCATAAACCTGCCTACGTCTGTTGCAAAGCCCTGCTGGTCAGATGGCTCTGAGACACATTTAACCGTTTGATAACATGTTCTGCAGCAAAAAGGGAGAACAAAAGAATTACATTCATGGTATTCATCAGTGCGTAGACTGATGGACTGCCATCCATCAGTGATGTTTTCAAAGATTGCCTGTTAAGCTGCTGACTGCAGAATTAACACCTAAACATGGGCAACAACTTACATAGTTAATATCAGTTTGTGAGACTGTCCCTCTATAAGAACACAAAATTCAGAAGAGTTTTAATTCTGTAGTTTTGCTGAAGTTATGCATTATGAATTAGAATCAAAAGTAGAGTGCATAGAAGTTATGTCATGTAAGCAGCCATAGGAATAATTGTCGTTTCATATTTTTTTAAAAATTATTTAGTCTAGGAGAGCAAGGTAAAAAATAAAAAAAAAACATAGTGAATTTTTTTTTTTTTTGTTGAAATTAGCCAACATTTCTCAGTCAGAGATCTGCATTTATTGTGTTGTTTAATCAGGAAAAAATATCAAGATCACACTAATTGATGACTGTTGTCACAACCCTGCACACAAAACAAAGAACTGACAGCAGGGAATAACCGATAATTATATTAAACATTAACATATTTAATATGAGTGTAGTTGTGTGCAGCTCAGTGGTACAACGGCACCACTTACCGTAGCTGGTGGACAGTGGTCCATGTATAAAAGCTACATTTAAACCGTCAAAGCAAATTTGCATGTGTGCGGTTGTGACTCCACATAGTGATGTGTAATTTTGAAATGCTTTCCAAACGTCGCTTTTAGAGCTCCCACAAAATTCTGCCATCAAAAGTCCAGATTGCCCGTCCCTGGGGGCATGAAGTATAAAAGCAAAGCAGCCTGCAAAATACTGCATGTCAGCAGTTCTTTTTGATGGGAGGACTTCAAACTGCAATATTGCCAAGACAGTTGTGATTCAAAGAATTTCAGACTCCAGGTTAAATCAACCCTGCACACAAAACATGTCTTTGATTTAAAATGTTGAGAAAATGCCTTTTTTTTTTTTTTTTGACGTTTACCATGCCAAGGCATAACTTTCTAAATAAACATGCACTGGCTTTCAGCATACATACCGGTAGTTCTCTGTCAACCAACAGGGGTTTGGCCTCAACTTTGATGTCGTCCATTGCAGATAGCTACAGAGCCTGGGGAGTGACAGAGAAGAGAATATTTAGGAAAGGTTCAACGTGAACTTCAAGGTTTTCTGAAACTAATATCTCTCGAGAACGCATAACTCTGCAACAGATGGCAGGGATTTTGATTTGTTCTAGAGCTTCTAGAATAGTCGTTCTCCCACTCTGCCAAATAACTATTTGAACATTAGTGTGTTTTTCTGTTCAGCACACAGCCTCAGGTGGAAATTTGTACAAAATAAATAAATAAAAACAACCTGCAAACACTTGTAGTTGTGACTCGCACCAACATGTGGATCATGTAAAGGACCACACCTAACAGCCCACATCACAAACACAGACAGACTGGCTGTGAAACCTGGTCGATAAGCCGCTCAGGCAACTGACAGAGGAGGAGGAAATGAGATCCCAGTGACTTTAACCACCAACCCCCCTTGAGCTCACTTGAAACCAACCATATTGACCTGAAGATCATCATCGTCAGAACCGCTGGAAGAATTTGGCATTATGTTTGAGAGAGGATGAATTTCACAACACTAAAGCAGTGTTTATCTGAAGCACTGCAAGTATGAAAAGAGGAAGACTGAATAGAAAACAAGGAAGGAGTGGAGCCATGCAGATCATGCCGCTTTGTTGGAGTAGAGAACATGCAGGCTGCGACTCTGCATGCAAATCAAATTAGCCATTTAAAGGGGACTCTTTGTCCACTTGTCTGGTCACTCCTGGGAGCCAGAGCCGAGCCATTTCTCCTTTCTCTACAGCTGAAGGGAGGCTGGACTGACCAGGACTCATCCACACTGACAGGAAGCAAACAACACCCTGGTTCCCAGCAAAACATCCCAGCCTCTGACCCATCTCTATGAACTTTCCCCAGCTTTCGATTGCTCTGGCTGTGTTTGCTTTTTCCAAGTTGGCACAATGGAAAGTGAAAACATTGTGTGAAAACGATGGAAAGTTAGCCAAGCTCTAATGCACACAAAAAATAACTTATAAGGTTTTCCATTGAAGAGAGAGATAGTGATTGGCAAAGTTTCACAGATAGTGGTCTGACAGAAAACACCCAGAAAGCACACATGCATGCACACACAGACGAGCTAGTGTATGCTACTCTAACTGCTAAAGCCAGATGAAGAGGAGTGTCGAACAACAGGTTCATTTGTCTGCAGCGATCCAAAACAGGACCACCGCTGCACTGCAGGAGCTTTGTTGAAGAGGGCAAGACACTGGCCCCCGCTAAGATTCCTCAGTCATGTGAGGAAGAAAAGCCACAGTAAAAAGAAAAGACAACTGTTCAGGGCTTCCTTTCTGGGCGGTAAGGTATTAAGAGGGACAATTACTTGCAACAAGGATACATTTACTAACAGAACTGAAATAAAGTAGCTAGGAAAGAGGCCACACTTCATCCTTCCTTCCACCTCCTGCTAATTTGCTTGATTAGCTATATGCTTCACCTGGCTAACAAAGAACCATGCAACGCAGAGTAGCACCCAAAGGTCAACAATTGGTAGAATCTCAGCTTTTTCCCCTCTTGATCAGCTCTGATCGGTAATCAACTAGTTTATTTACTGAAAAAGGAACTAAATGAACTTCCACCATTTTCAGTCTACAAAAGTCAGCAAAAGTCATCCCCTGTGAAAATCTTATTGGTGGGACATCCATCATTGAGAGATAGGACTAGTAATCTTTCAATGTCTACAACCACTTCCATAAAGGAACTACTGTTCATTTTGTTCCTCTTTTATGTATTGTAGGGCTCAGGAAATAAAAAAAAAAGTCAAAATCAGAAAGAAAAAAAAAAAGCAAGAAAAAAAAAATCAAGCATCTCCAATTATTTGATTTGCTTTACATTTGGAGTGGAAGCCAGAAATGAGTACTGGCAAATAAAACCCTGATTGGTGCATCTAATATTTTAATGGCAAAGAAAATTGAAAATAATAACAATAATCTTTTGGCTACCTCCCACTTGTGTTGTTTGTGCAAACACTTTCTTTCTTCAAAGAGATAGTGTTGTGGTGCTGCAGAAAGGAGCCCGATGCAAACTTTAAAGGTCTTCTTGATGTTCAGCATTAGGATTCATAATTGAACCACAGATTGTCGAGGGGGGAAACTTTTGAAAAATAGTGAACTTTAGTCCACTCAAACTGCTTTGGTCTGGCTGTAGAAAAAGTGTCTTACGCAATCATGAACAGGAAACAGTGGGAGGATGTGTGTTTGGGATGAGCTAAAACGTGGTGCTAAAAACCAAGACGCACCAAAGCCAAGGCTGCAGCGAATTTTCAAACCTTCAACAAGCACAATCATGATGTTTTTTTTTTTTATGCAAAACTCTTAGAAGTGGGGCTATTTTCATTAGAAAAAATATTCTTCCTCTTTACTTAGACGATGCGGTTAAACTCCATGGAGAAATCTGCTATTACATCGACGCTCTCACTTTAAATCCAGAGACAACAGCAACAACAACGCTGATTTAAACAACAACCTGAGTTTAGCAACCAGCTCAATCTCGAAGTCTTACAGATAAAGACCCTGAGCACAAGCTGGTTTCAATGAGACCAACATACTGACTAGTTCAGGAACGTGACAAAGTTTTTGGAGCAAAGTCGAAGCCAGTGATGTGCCCTCACGCTGTTTGACATCCACAGACCCATCTGCAGAAACAATGATTGCTTCTCTAATCTTTGGGAACTCACTTAATCTGTCAAATCCCTGGTTCTGAAATATCAGCACGGGTCTCAGCAGCAACAGAAGCGCCAGCAGGGCCTGTCAGATTAAGCTGCTGAAGACCTACATTTCCAGACAATAACAGATATAAAAACAAAATTAAAAAAAAAACATTCAGGACTTTGTTTTTATCAATAGAGTCACTTAAGGCCCTAAAATAAGCAAAAAGAAAAAAAGAGGAGAAAACATGACAGCAACAGCTGGTGTTATTGTGGTGTGGGTCCTCCTGATACACACAACTCACCAGTCCTTCTGAGGTCAGTCCAATAATCTATAACGCACGAGACAAGACCGGATTAAGCGCCATGTCAACATTTGAAATGCTTGTGAATCTATATAATGCAACGTGGAAATTAAGTTTCTCAATCCATTTTTTTATGTATATTTTGATCAGAAAACCACAGCAGTTTGGTTTCTATTAACCCACAAGCATGCTTTGTTTTTGTTTTGTTTAATACTGCGGCTTGCAGTGCGTCTTCTCCCATATTATTTGTAGAATTTCAAAAATGCCAAGTATCTTTTGGATGGGCGCACGCTTCTAGTGACACGTGTGGACGGGGCCCACACACACACACACACACACACACACACACACACACACACACACACACACACACACACACACACAAGAGCGTGTTTCTGCAACAATTAACGTGCATTTTATTTTTCCCCTCACCTGCAGAAAAAAAAGCGAAATATATACGATGATCAACCGCATGAACTTTATTTATTCATCTCCTAAATAATAACACGAGTTGTGTATGCAACTTACTAAACACGTGCATAAATAGAGCAAAAACAAAACAAGAAAAATCATCGCACACGCTTGAAAATGCTGAAGGTTCGCTTTACGCGTAACCAAAACTAATCCCAACGTGGTCACACACGCTGCGAACCCCCACGACCTCACACACACACACACACACACCTACACACCCCCACAACACACACACGGACACACACAACACACACACACAGGCAGCGAGAGAGCGCTGGGTTCCCTTCAAAAGTTGAATACATGCGGTTTCACAAACCTGCTTGTTGCTTCAACTCCTGATTGTCCCGAGTCAAACACCCAGCGACAAAATAACAAGTCCACAAAAGCCAAGCCTTGTCTTGTGGCAGAAGACCCGCTTTTGTTTACACCGCTCAGCGTATGCGAGGCGGATGTGAGGGGGAACGTTATAAAGCCTGGTGGGGGGGAGTGTGCGGCCCTGCCCACTTCCTCGCACCGATGTGTCTATTGAGCAACAGCTGCTCAGGGGATTGTTCCAGCGGTTTGCGTGAGTAAAAATGCTCAAAAAACGCGACTCTTACTCGTCAGTGTTGCACTCATAACTCTTCTGACGTGGATCATAACTTAAAGAAAGCTTCATAAACGGGAATGTGCTGATCTTTCATCACAGTTTGGACACTACAGTATGAGAAATGTCTACTTTTTGTTACCCCTCCTTAAAATCTCTTTTATATGCATCTCTTGCGACCTGGAATTGACCCCAAGCCAACTCCCAGGAGGTGCATTCCTGCAGTATTAACAGCTGACATCTGTAAAAAAAAAAAAAAAAAAAAAAAAAGTGTTTCAGACGGTGGCTCCAAGGGGCCGACTGCAAGGAATGCAGCCACGACTTCAACCTCAGTTTGAGGCCAAGGCAAGTCTGTACAAAGGGAAGCCCTTCCCTAACCCTTGGATCATTTCCCTCTTTCTTCTCGGTGTTCTCAGAAGCATTCATCCGCTGCAACGCAGCAGGAACAGCTCAGGTCTCCAGATGTTCCACGGACTGTAATCGTCACCTTCTCCAGTACCATCAAGTCACTTTCCAATCTTGATTCACATCCTTAGCAAATTCATCCACTTTTTATATAAAAACCCCAAAACTTTTCTCTCTCTCTCTCTTTTTTTTTTTTCCAAAAAATCTGAAAAGTGTGGCCTGCTTTTGTATTTAACTCTCCACCCTCTGACACCTTTGAATAAAAACCCAGTGCAAGCAATTGCCCTCAAAAGTTTCCTTATTGAAAAATGCAGGCCCGATTGCAATACAACCTTAAAGTTTAGGTTGTAAATCAGTGGCCTCTGGGTTTGAACATCTTACACATCATTTCAATCCATCATCTAAAAATTGGAAAGAGAAGGTATCAACTAAAAAGCTACCAAGTGGGTAGCATCTGTTGATATGCCAAGCGCAAGTTGTAATGTCTGCAAGTCTGGCATTCATTAAAAGAAAACAAGGGCAATAGATGCAAGAAATGTATCGAAAGCTATTTGAAGTTTGACATTGGAGGCACACCATACTTATAAAAGAAGGTGCTTTAGTCAGATAGGAGCAAAAGTTACTGTTGGGGAAAAAAACTAACTCTGCACATCAATCTGAACATATGAGAAACATTTTGGTAGCAGCATTATGCTATAGGGATCCATTCATTTTCAACAGGGACAAGAAATGTAAGTGTAAGATGCTAAAATCAGTGAAAGGAAATCTGTAGACGCAGCTAAAGAACCGAAACTTGAGAATGTGATTATTGCAAGGCACTGTGATGCCTGCACTCAGTTCCCTCATCGGTGGTTTGGAAGTTGGACAGCAAAGATCACAGAGGTCATCAGAAAGCTGAGCGCTGACCTTTTTGGAAAAAGCACACACCAGCATTTGTTTTTTTGTTGTTGTTTTTTTAAAGTTGTTTATCGCCTAAATCCCTTTACTTCTCGACTAAGCTCACCATGCAGTTTAGGACTCCACATGGAAATTTCCACACCTGCAAGAACCCGGCAGAGAATCTGCCAAGAAGTCCTAGTATTGGCAACGGGGAGTGTGAAAGGTCCTTGTCCGGACACAATGGGCGCAGTGTGAGGTTGTAATGCGAAGCCTTCAATAGGAACACATCAGACAATGGGAGCATTCGAAGGCAGATATAATCACCAGACAAATTTTATATATCGCTTGACAAGGACTACAAGCTGCAAAAATGAAAAGAATTTATGGCAAAACATTTAAAAAGATACATGCATAAAATTGTAGATTTATTGAAATTGGCGAGTTTCAATAAACTCACCGATAGATAAGTATTATTGTGACTCACTGGTTTTTGTAGACTGATAGAAGAACTAAATGGAGCGTTCATGGGTTGCAGGATGTCCCAATACCTGATAAAGCAGGTGGACTTTAGCCTGGCTTATAAGAGCAGGAAAGACAGAACATACACTAAGTATGCACTGTGACACACTTAGTAAAATTTTTAAATAATTTCAAGTTGCAATTATTTTTATTTATTTATTATTATTATTTATTTATTTATTTTTTTGATCATTCCACAACTTTCTTTGCATAGACATTGGAAGTTTTTTGTAAATGCTTCGTCTTGACCTTTCAGCATTTTCAGACTGCTTGAACTCAATTTGATTGCTCGAACAGATAAACATGGTTCTGTCTGACATGTGGTGACTGTACCAAGGTTTAATTTACTTGTGGGTGCCAAGTTTTATGTTCCTTATATGTTTGGCTAATTTATTCTGTAAATTAGCCAAACATATACAATGTTCAGCTTGGCCTCTATTTGACTGAAATTGTATTTTAACTTGTCAGAACCTTACAAAGCCACAACATAGTCCTTTGTGTTTTCCTACACAGTTTAAATAGGTTTATATAAACTTCTGAATTTGAAGAAATAATAATAATAAAAAATACATCTAAAATATTATTTCTCTTATCATTCTGAAATGTAGCCAGTAGAAATGATTTCAGTAATCCTATCTGACTGGAGGCAGAAAAAAAAATTGTCTGTCCAACAGAGAGAAAAAAAGCTAATGCCTTTTACTATGATGTGCGTGAATATCGGAAATATACAAACACTAAACAGACAAAGACATTCTCTTAACTTCTTGTTCAGTTCGTCTCGTCTTTTTTTCTCCTCAGGTATTTGAAAAGCTAATGCGCCTCCTGGTTCTTGCCAGCTGGGGGTGAACAAGTGTACCTATGTTTGCTTTTTTAAGTTAATGCCAAAGGTCTACTGTTATGCTCTGCAAACAGAGAAGACAAATAAAAGATTAAATGAGGAACTCTGAGAGTCTGATCCCATCGGCTGCTATGCAGTGATATTCGTCCTAAATATAACCTGTCGGTCTGCCGCTTCCTAAAACCTGGTTTTCCCCTGAGATTTAACCGTTTCATCCGCCCATCCTAGTTTCATTGTGTGTCTCTTAGCCAGATTGAACCAGTCGTCAAATACACTGATGCAAGAGGCTTGTAAGAGAAGTGTATGAATCAGACACACATGACAGGTTTTGTGTTTGTAGGTCACGTAGTAAGAGGTGTGCAACAGGAAGTCAATATGTTTACTGCTGACAAAAAAAAAAAAAAATCTGCATTGTTTCTTTTTTCTATTTGAGACGTCCACGACAGCACTCAGGCTGACATTGTCAGGGGATTTGGATGGTAAATGTTTCCCATCACTGTTTGCTATTAACTGAAATTTCAAGTTTTTCCAGAATTGTGTTGTCCCGATAAATCATTATGCGGAGCTCGAGGTCAAGCTTTGCCTCCTGAAGGTTAGGAATGTTTTGGAAGGCTTTCCATGTGGGGAAGAAAGCATTTTTCTGCATTAATTAAGAATAAGTTATGCATCACTCGGATACAAATTTATTATAGTACCGGTACTCAAGATATTTTCCATAAATGGGTTCATTATGTTTTCATTACACCTTATTGTGGGTCAAAGGATAAATAAAGGCTTGTTACCTGCTCGTAAAGGAACCTTTTGGATTGGAAATTTCCTTCAGCCTGACCTGCATTCAATGCTGATTGTCTTAATAAGGTGCAGTAACTTCTACGATAAGACTGCTTTCTTTGTCTTGATGCTGATAAGGTTGTTACTTATTACCAAAAAAAAAGGCTTTGTAATGTGTCTGTAAAGCTGATGGTCTTTAGTGACCGGTAAAGTATTAATAACACTGTTAGTTTGTTTTTTTGGTCTTTGAACTGCAGGTTTCAAAGGTTAAATTAACTTTAGGTCCTAGCTTGAGGGTATTTCTACTGACTAGATCAATACAACTGCTCGAAAGAAACTGAAACGCTGTTTCTCAGACATTGCTACAAGAAAAAAAAAAAAAAAAAAAGCAGTAACCAGAGGTTTCTGACTAGACCTGCATGGATCAGGTCCCAGGATATGAAGGGTTCTCTGGATTACTGCCTTTTTGTGACAGAGAGGCAGTAATTAATGTTAAGAAACAAAACGAAATCAGCTTTGAGTTTAGTTTCTATTTGCTGTGTTTTATTAAGAACAACATAACACGATTTTATGAAATTACCAAGCTTTACAGAATAATAAAAATTTGAAGTAAATAGCAAACGAAACAAAAGAAGTGACAAAATAACTCATGAGAAGACAAGCAAGATTATAAAATGGCAAAAACAAAGAAATGGCTAAGAGCACCTTAATTTTTCGGCAGATTATCAGAGTCAGATTAACTGCAAATAGTCCATATAAAGAGGCTCAAATTTTATATAAAATAATGTAAAAGAAAAAAAATGGCAATAAACTTTTTTATGACTTGACTCAAAAACACATCAAAGATGTGTCCTTTTAATGATAGTTAAAGATTAACTCCAAACAGTTTCAAATGGGCTCAAACTGCAACAAGTTGCAGGTTGATGACCTGCAACTTAAGCATCAAGGTCAGATTTGATTGGTTACTCTGCTGCGATGCTCAAGCAAGATTCAAAACAAACTGGAGGGATACTCAAAAATGTGTTTCAAATGTCAGAGAGCAACTGAGCAAATGTTTTGAGCAATCACAACATTTCACCTTAAATTTGCTCAAACAATTTTGAAAATGCCCAAATTTACTCAAAACAAAGTCTCGTGGTTTCAAACACCAACAAAAGAGTTCCAAAACAATGACAAAGGAAAAATTATTGTCCGGAATCAGGTCAAAAGAAACACAAATTCATTGGCTATAAAACACATTAAAGAGATCCGGAATGGCAACGAGGACATGAAAGACATAGAGGTTTTGTAAAGTGCTTATTTGTTTCTGATTATGTCTAATTTATTGTTTCTGACTTCTGAAATGCAAACAAGTTTGGGCCCTTTAACAAGTTGTTGCCCAGGGGCCTGTTGATTCAAAAACTGACCGTGTCTATAGTCACGTGTTCCAGGTCAGGCTGAGAGAGTCAGTCAGCTGACACGTTATCAGATGAGCAAGACAAACAATGTCTGTGAAAGCATTAATGTCTTATAAAACAATAAGCATCCTTAGGCTCTTTCTGCACAAGACTAGTAACAAATGAAAGTACGCTTTTCACACTGACAAAGTACAAACTATGGTGTGCTGTCCCCCGCAGTGCAAGTTGTGCATTGGGTAAATGGTTATGGGCAAATAAAATGAGCACCATCTAGGAATCCAAGTGCATTCACCTTAGTGAGCTCACTGGAGGTTGCATAAGGAGACAAGACACAAACAGTGAGTGGACTACCCAGGAGCTAACCCTAATCTCCTCAAAGCCACAGTCACTGCTCGTCAACTTCCCCATCGGCGCGCTAATATCCTTATCGCCCCTGCCAAGTATAGACACGGTTAACATGCCAAGGAACAGAGGGTACTGGTGACAGAAACATCAAAAGCTAAACAAGCACTCTCTGTGGTTGTTTACGTGGTTGCCATTGGATGGCTACAAGTCCAGAAAAGTCTCTGATTATGTTCTGCATTGCAGGTTGTTGCATTGCAGCCTCCACTTGTGAATACTGTAAATATTCAATATAAAAAAAAAGAAGAAAAAAAAGATGTTTGTTTTCATCCCTCTTTCAATGATTGACATCAGCAAAGCATTCCAAGAACAGCAGCAGTCTGATAAATCTGAATCAGTAGTTAAGTTGGAAACGGCACCCAAGCAGCCTCCCTTCTGACTGCAGAGTAAAATATGTGAGGTCAGACCGCCTCACTGAAGCCAGGCCTGAAAAAGGCTGAAATCTGTTCTGATTCACGGTTGTGGAACATTAAGCAGACATTTGTTGCTCAGAACTATTTAATTCCTTTGGAATGATAACATTCAAAGCTGTCAAAAAACACAACATAACAAAAGTAATATAGCTTTCACTAAGTACTAAAGTTGATCAAATTTAACCTGAAGCACTGAAGAAAATAAAGAGAAGGACAAATCACACAATTGTCTTAATTTATTAAATAAAAACACAGCAAAAGAAAATAAAAATTATGTGTGAAAAAGTTCACAACTGAGTGCACGTGTGCTGCTGATGAAGTGACTAGTGGCTAAACGCAAATAAAACAACCTCTGTGAAAGCAGGACTTTTGGCAGATTGGTGATCTGCAGCCCAAACAATTTGAAGAGAGAAGTGTTGAGCCGAACAAATCTGTGTTGTAGTGGTAAATCATTTTTAAACCTGGAGAACAATCTCCAGCTTTATTGTATTTTTTATTAATTTATCAAGCACAAAACTCTTTAAAGGGCCAGCAGGAGTACTTTATTTTTACAATGGCAGCATATTACTGGAGAAAGGTCAAAGAACTACTCTGGGAAATGGATTAGTAAAAAGGGAAACTGAATATGGTTGAGGAGGGCGGCTCTTTTTTTTTAATGTGGCCACATAAACCCTGGTCATTTGTTTTCATCTATTTAGGATATTAGTATTGTTTGCTTTCCCAGCATAAATCTGTTCCAGATGGAACAACAATTTGAAGCCACAGAGGCCATCCAAACAAATATTTAAGTGTCAATTCAGTGCACATGTAGAGTACGGATATAAAACTACATAGAAGGGTATCTTGGAGGTGATCCGAGGACAGAGTTTCATGTATCATGAATCTCACCACTAATTGAACCACACTGGATTGCCTGATCATAACTTAAAATTAATGATTGACATTTTGTTTGGAAAAAAGATACAGATTAGAGCCACAACTAATTGCGCTGCCAACTTCGTTGCCCTGTTGTTAATGGTTAGAAATGGGTTGCTGACCCAACTAGGCTAGCTGTTAATGATTTCTTATCAACCTTGTAGCGAGGATAAACAAACGTCTGTCCTCAAAAGCACGTAATATAATTCCACAATATCACCGCGACAGATCAAAGCTCCTCCTCACACCAGCAGACAAACACTGTTGATATGGGCAGTAAAACAGTCATATGATGTGAAAGATAATGAGGCCCGTTTAAAGGAGTGCAAACTCAACGTCCACACCGACACTTTCATTTGTGTTTTTATTTTTCCTGTAAACACGGTTCCTTCGCTGCTCAATTGTTCATGTAATCATAAGAAAATTCTTGTGCACTCATGAGGAAGACAACACACATTTTTACTTTATGGACATAATCATTTGAGAAAAGAAAGAAACAAATGTGCTCCAACAGAAATTGTGGTAACACTTTATTTGACGGGTTGTGAATAAGACTGTCATGACACCGTCGTAAACATGACATGACATGAGTGAGGCTTCATGAATATTTATGACTGTTGTCATAAAGTGTCATTTGGTAAATCATGACACTTTTAATACAAAGTTGACATTGTCCAAAATGTCTTCTTTATGACAACTTGACATGAACCAAGAAATCATAATCTGACATTCATTTCTTATAAAAGTGTTACTGATTGAACTTTCGCTTTTATAACATAAAGCTACATCATTTTTAAAGTTCAAAGTTTGAAGAAAGAATTTAAGTTCCGATCCTGTTTTGAGCTGAGGCAGTGGTTGCCAGTAAAATACATATCCCAGCTGTGGTTTCAGGTCAGAGATTTCGTTGGCACCTTTATTGTTTGACTATGTTGTAAACACTTATTTCCGTTGCCGGCCCCCTGGTGGCTTGTGGGAAACCAACCAGAATGAGAATTGTAAAGACGCAACGCTAAAACAACGGCGGTTTATTGATTCATAAAATAGCTTTCTCAGAAACTGCAATGAAAATCTTTAGATTGCAGTCGATTCAAGACGCTGTTTTGCTCTAGTCAACCTGTTCACAGAAGCCAATCTTGGCCTCCAAGAAAATGTGATCACATTAATTCTTTGGTCTTTTTTAACCTCTTTTTTAACCAAACAAGCTACAGAGAAAGCAAAATGGAAAAAGTGAATGCCATAAAAAAGAAGCACAAAAAAATACATAATGCTACATAATGCTGGTGGTTGGCTGACAACAAGCTTCAATGTGAGGTTTTTCTTAATAATGATTAAGAATTTAACTGAGAAATTACATCTTAAAAGTTGCTAATGTATGGACACCAACTGTTTTGTAAGGAACGATACAAATTGCATCGGCTCAATTTTAACAGTCTAGGATGCCATATACCTTTGTATTGTGTATTATTTATTACATTGATTAATGTACTTAATCTGCGCACATTTAAAATATTCATTATTTTTGTCCATAATTTGAAGTGTATTGAATTTGAAACATTTTAAACATTCTCATGTACAGGAGCAATGTTGACTTTTTTACTGCTTGCTCAGCAAATCGTTAGTGTGCAACACGACACAAAAATGAAAAACAAAATCCTATAGTTTTGGCACAATCAATTGTATTTCTCTCAAATATGAAAAAAAACAACTGCTTTGTCTTCCCTTTTACCTTGAAAGAAAATAATTTGTTCTTTATTTTTGAAAAATTTTGATAATAAAAGGGAAACATTTTTTTTTTACAGTCATCAAACTAATGTAGAATTATTACTGGAACTCCTGAACTTGCACATTAAGTCCATGTTGTTTTTTTTTTTGTTTTTGTTTTGTTTTTAGCGGATCCTTGAACGCAGCACACCCCTGCTGGGTCTGAGTTTCAGTGATGACACGGTAGCTCTGAGCCAGACGAGGGAGACGAGGAAGACGTGACTGCTTCCACTTAAGTTGACTACGTGGTGCGTGTGTTTATTCCCCCAGACGTCAGCGTGCCACGCGTTTAAGGCACCCAGTCCGCCTCTTGCCTCGTGTATTAAATGGGACCGTTTCGTGACTCATTATTGTACTAATCTGTACCTTTAAGAAAAACATTACGTCATAAGCACACCTGTAGGACCAGGGTACATTTCTTGCAGGCCGCTAGATAATGATAGTAGACGTCCAGAGCATTTTTTTTTTGCATGTAAATCATTTTAATATTTCTCTATATAAGTTTGTTTGCTTTAATAATAGAAAATGTTAAATATTACTGAGTCACTTGGAGGGCTGAAGACACCACGGTCAGATGACAAGAAACTGAAGAGATGATGTATTATCTGGTTTGTTGCCACTGAACCAGCCTACAGTGACTCAGGCAAAAAAAAAAAAAAGGGAGAACGCCTATAGATGGGTCTTGCATAAAAAAGGAGGGGAAAAGCACGCAAACAGAAAGTTGTACAACAGGATTTGCAAGGCCTGTTATTTTTCAGTTTCAATAACAGGGGGAAAAAAATCACCAATGACAGACTTGTGTTAAATGTTACCATGCTTGTGCTTGTCTGTTGTTGTTTTACATGCATTATGAGGTCAGAAAGAGATATGGAGAGCTCCTCTGTACAGCAGTGAGCAACAGTGAGGATTCAATAAGCAAGGGCTAACCTCTGAACCAGTTCACCTCATACAAAGCAGCGAGTTAATACTAAACGGCAGCAATGTCGATGACAGGCAAATTTGAATTTTATTTGATATTACAGTTATCTTTTTTACTATTTCTTACGACTGTAGAAATACTCAGAGCAAAGTATTTAATGTCTGATTTGGTATAGACATTTCACAAAAAGTTTGAACCCTGCTCTTGGGCAAATGTGTCCATGACACAGGGTAGTAGAAAAAAAAAAAGCTGTGAAGAAAATGAGAGGCTGTGAAAAAGGACAGAGAAAAACACTGTTTTGTGTCCCTTCTATTCCTCTGTGTCACTAAGTCACATGCTGTGTGGTTCTGTCTGAGTGCCAGGCTCACAACTCTCTGTGTGTAATCTCTGTTGATCAGTCTGAAAAGGGAGGGAGAGAGATGAAAAAAAAAATGGAGGACAGGAGGCCAGCACTGCAATCTAGGTCGTCTGCCAGTAATCCCTTTGGGATGGAAGTATGTCGTGGGCACAGGGTGCCAAATGTTGAGCTCAGCCCACTCGTCTTCCTTCTGTTCTATAAATTCTTGTTTTGTGTTGAACGCTCCTTTGTTTCCTCTCAGCACACGTGATGTGATGATATCTGATGGGAATTCTCAACTTTATTAAGGCTTTTCATGTCAATATGTGGGACTGATTTCTCTCACGTCATTGAAACTAAAACTATTTTCAATTGTTCATCATTTCTGACAAAAGTTTTTTTTTTCATTGATGATGGCAGAACTAAATATCTAGGTTGATAATAATTCAAAAGTATGGACAGTTTGCAAAAGTATATTTTAGTAAGAAAAAGTCAGGCATGCATTACATCTGTAGACATTATAAGCAGCTTTTGGCAAATTTCGAGTACCCAGTTAGCCTAACGTTTAATTTTCTGATTTTTGATTAGCGCAGTGTGGGAAGCTTCTTGTCTGCAGGGCGAGAGAGTCAAGTGGCCACCATGGTGGAGACTTGAACTAAAATCATAACAAGGCACATTTTCTTCAACTGCACCGTTATAGACTGTTGATCATTTCCATGTTCATTTCACTAAGTCAATTCAGAAAGTGAAACTCATTATTGCACAGAGATTAATATACACAGTAAATATTTCAAGGACTCATTTATGCAATTTTGGATTGTCATGGCTTATGTCCCTGGATACAAAGCTCTATTTGCAGCCGGTTTCTTTATCGTTGCCCTTATGTGGCTCACCTTCCTGTTGGAGAGTATCTGACTGCCTGTCAAGTCAGCAGTCTTTCCTGTTATTGTGTAGCCTGTAACATGATATTTTCTATTTTAAAAATCTATTCTGTTCATCTTTGACAATTGCTATTGTCAAAGAAACTAACTTTGAATCCTCAATACATGACGTTGTGAAAATTAGCAGAAGGAAATGCTGAAAATATGTTCAATAAACTTGAACTGTGTGAGTTTTACTGTTTAAAATGACTTCAAATTAACTGGATAATTCATGGAATTTGACTGATACGAGATGGATGAATAGCCTGAGAACATCTGTCCATGAACTGAGGAGATAGTAAGTGACGTGCCAGGAGAATGACCCTAAACACACAAATCAACCTGCCAAATAGTAGTTAATAAAAGCCTACGGTTAATGTTTTAGAGTGGCCAAGTCAAAGTCCTGACCTCAATCGAAAAGAAAGGTTGTGAAAGGGGCAGATGGCAAAGAGTTTGTGTGAGGAAATATGTCAGGAATCACGGCTAAAGGGCTAAGATTCCACAAAGCTACTGATCAATAGCTACATTTAGCCACAGTTACTGTTGCTGTAGATGGTGCTAAGAGGCAATAAAATTAGACATTTTAGGCATGTTGCATTAACTTTTTCCCTCTACATTACCAAAAGGCCAGTAAATTAATGCTTTAATTTGTGTTGTGTTTTCTACTCTTTAGAGTAAAAAAGGAAAGCATTTCAGAAATATTTGTTTGCACATGATTTACTTAATCGCCATTTATGGTGCTCGTCTGTTTCACACGTCTGGTGTTGATTCACTGGACCATAAACTGCCAACTGTCCTGGACGTGTACATGACTTCACTGTGACTTCCCAGCCGGACACAGTGATGGAGACCTCAGCTGAACCTTGTCTTCTTTGACCGCAAAGCTCGGCCCCTGACACACGACTCGTGTCCTGTGAAGTGTTTGCTCCATGTGGAAACGTTAAAGAGCAAAGTACGAGAGGCTACTGCGCAAGCAGTGGCTTGAGGACGTTCATTTGTACATTGTCGCCAAAAAGTCATGCTCGTTTACTGCAGGACATTGTTTGACTTGCAGGGGAAAGGAATGAGCGCTGGCTCACAGCGTTGAATTCTTTTTGATTCACACTGCACATCCTAGCGGTCCTTTAAAAACTTGGGTTTCTAGGATCGCCTTATGAGAACATGCTGATAAAAGCGACTAGTAAATACAAATGTGTAAAGGTCCTCACAACGATCTCGCAGTGTTCCAGTGTATCTTATATAATCGAATCGTATTCTAATGTGATAATGTGCCTGGTTTGTAGGGTTTCCAAAAAAAATCAGCTACCAGGCTCCACGCTGGAGTTTGGGAGACAGATACTCCTTTCACTTCACTCTTAAACTTAGAGCTCCAAACATTCCTTTTTTGATAAATCGTCAGGGTGATCTGGATTTTGGCAGAGGGACTCGCCAATAAAACACTTAATGTCTCTCTTCCCACTGCTGTTATTCTCTCTGTATGTCCAGCTGAAACCAGATACTTACAAGCACCATATGAAAACAGTTCTTCTGTCTGAGATTAAATAAAACCTTACCGTGCCTCTTTTAGAGAAATTATTCATTCATTCATTAAGTGAATGTGCCAGAATTTAGAGATTTATTTTTATTTATTTATTTTTTTTTTTGTCTGATCAGATTCCAATGTTTACATGCACCAGGGATCAATTTGGGAAAGTCCAGATGGTTGTGGATGTATTTTAAGGCAACACCTCATTTTCACGGCTTCCTTGTGTGAAGTGGTAGACTGATAATTTGAAATAAATCAAAGGGCACTCAGTGGGATGGAAGCACTTACTTGAAAAGTAACATAAAAAGCTAGACCACAGATTATAATTACACTCAGGGACAAAAATGTGAGTTGTTGGAATTATATCAGAGGATAAAGGGGGAAGCTTTTAAAGAAATAACGTAGGCTACATCAAAAAGAAGACCTTGAGTTTCTTAGTACTTTATCAACTTGCATTTAACATGAACCACTCATTCCTTTTTACAACAGACTCCCATCATAAACAGAACCTCTGGTGCTTTAGAAAATAATTAAATATATTTCTATTGTCTTCATCATCTTTTTTCTTATTCTGTGCCTACCTTATCTTGGATTTCTTGGAAGATAGCAATTTTAACCCCTTTTTATCCTCCAACACATTTTCTAATTCCGTTCTCTTCAACATTACTAAAACTCTGATTATCCTCTCTCAACCACACCTTAAAAAACTTGGATTATTCCAATAAATAAAAAAAATGACACCAAAATGTTACTTTACACTATAACAAGTATTTGTCATGATGACACATCAATGTCATTGCGACAGCCCTAACTGCATTCATTACAAACCACTGCATACCAAGAACTGCAAGACCTGACCTGCAACTGCAGCATACAAAAAGTATTTACACTCCCTCTCCCATAAAGGGCATATTTGTGAAAATAACTGCTTGTTGAAGTATTATTCCAGAACAACAGATTTCTGTAGCTTCTGCACAATCACCACGATCTACTCGGTTGCTTTTCTGCTTAGTTCTGTTTCTGCACAGCCCATCATTCAGTCTAGTGCATCCACTGACTTTAAAAGTCGGCTGGTTTTACTTCATGCAAGTTAAAAGAGCCCATTTGCTTTCCCAAGGAGAGATGTTTTGCACAAGTTGCGACTTGTTTCTGGGGGAGCTAAATGGGTTGAACAATTTGCCCTCGTTAATCTCACAATGGTCTTTCAACTCTTGTGTCCTGCCACTCACTCTGCCAGATGGGGTGAGTGTGACCAGAGTTTAAAGTCCACTTAAAAAGGGAAATGAGTTTCCAGCATGTCTACTCTTTGGGTCAACATTGGGAAATGTTTGACATTTCTTTCATCACTTCATAAATTAGCTCAAATAGGAAAGGCATTTTAAAAAAAGGTTGACTTGACACCAGAAGTCAAACATGAGATTTTATTGTATTAGCTGTACAAGACTGGAATTTTGTCTCATGGTCTCATCTCTGAAATAAATTGAAACACTCTACTTCCATCTTGTGGTCAGATCATATGGACCTAAAAAAAAAAAAAAAAAGGGGGGAAGCCATTTGTTAAAAAATAAATCATACATTTATTGCAAAAGTAAATATTTTGTTTCTCTGAGAATTACCCCAGGAGAAAATGTTTTGTTTACCCTGAAACTCAAAATGTAAAAATAAATAAAATCAGACAAATCACAGGCTTTGTCTGTCTGTCCATGTTGAAATATTTTGGAGTGTAACCACAAATTTAAAAGTGCTTTTATTTATTTATTTATTTATTTTGTTAGACTTTAAACAAAAACATACAATTGAAAACGGAAAGTTTCTGGTGGAAACGCTGGTGCAGAGTATGTGTTGTAACCATAGTGCGAGCCAGTGAAATAGGAATGAGTTGATGGAGGAAGATGGATCAGAGTATGCAGGAATCCTCATGGTGTGCTGCCCCCTGCTGAGTAGATGGGGGAAGATCCAGATGAAGTCTGAAGGAGCAGATCCTTTAGAGGAAGTCTGAAGGAGCAGATCCTTTAGAGGAGCAGCAGCTGGTGCACCTTGGGGGCTGATCTGCCCAGATCACCTCGCCTGGACAGAGGAGAAGCTCTGCAGGTCTGAGCAAGTGGACCATCTCACTTCACAGCGATTTGACTGAGAAAGGATCAGCGAACTTCCCTTTGCATCTGACCTGAGCTGCACTGCAGGATGAAAGTTGGGGAGAGGGGAGAGTTGAGCTCTGCTCTGATGGCATGTTGAGGTTCTCTGTTTCCAGTTTAGAGACCAACTCAGGGAAGAACCTTCAAGAGACCATTAAAGTGACGTGGCACCATCTTTGATTCAATCTGACTGCAGACCAGTTTCCAGTAGTTCCTGCTGCGGTCCCTTGAATCTGAGATCAGTGGGATCTGAAAAAGTCAGGGCAGATTAGATGATATGCGGCAGCCAAACAAATTTAAGTTTATATTAAAATAAGTAAAAATACATGTACCTGAAGAAAACATGTGTGAGTTTATAAGCATACTCTGATGTTGTTCTCAAAAGACTTTCTGTCTTCTGAAATAAGATGAGCTGACTTGTCCACCAACTGCAAAACATTAGATTCAGAAAGTTGTATGTTTTGTTTTTGATAACAAAGATGAAATTGTAAATGTCTTCTGATCTGGTCTGATCTGATCTTTATCAAAATAAAAACAGCAAAATCTCAAACTTCTCAGTCCTCCTCTGCATCTTGTTTCTTAAAGAATCAGGTTTCACGCAAGTGGGCGTAAAGAAAAGGTCCAGATGAGAGTCTGCGGTTTCCACTTTTAAATCCTGTTGGAGCAACAGGCCGTTAGGGGGTGGTGTGCTGCAGGGTAATGGGTATCGTTTCATGAAACATGAGCCATGAATGCAGGGGGTGGAGAATGAGACCTCAGTGGTGGACAACTCCCCAAAACTGCATGTCCATACATACAAAAGGCACAGCTTCATCTGAAACTTTTCACATTTCTAATTCCTCAGATACAAAGTTGATGTCCAACATTTCTGACATAAAAACAATTGAACATGTAGGATTTATTTTTTTTTACCATCTAAATTTAAAAATTAAAATAAAATTACTGAAATTTTCAAACTTAGGAGTGCGTGTGTCGTACAAGAAACTGAAATATTTATTTGAATATTAAATTATTCTTTTCTGCCCTTTTTTTTAACCGTCACACACACACATCATCTTAGGTTCACTAGACTTGCATTCCTTCAAATGATATTAACAAATAAATCAGAAATACTCTCAAAATCTTTGGGCCTGCCATGTTATGTTTTCATCTTTATTTTTATATTTTTGAGTTGAAACAATTAAATGGAAAGGTAGGATCTGTTAAACTGAAATTTGCTGCCTCACAACTCAGTCAAATAAAACTTTAAAAAATATGTCTATGACCTATTTTTGGATTTTCTCTTTCAGTTTTTATACAAATTGGATTTAATGTATAGCTGCTTTGAATTATATTACTAAGCTTGGCTTCATTCAACATGGTAACATATTACATTTCAACACTTTACAATTTACTTTGCGATACATTTGAAGTTTGGAGATCTTATGAAAATGAAAATAACATTGTAGACATTTTAAAAGACACATTCTAAAATATCTCGATGTGTTCATTGAAATGTGCGCTGTCTTTTTCAGGGATTTCGATTACAAGTATTTTGTGCCCACTGTTAAAATAAATAAAATGTTAAGCCTTCTCAATACACAAAAGTGGAGAAATATAACATAAAACTCTAATCAGAGGTGGGAAAATATTTGAATATCTTTTTAACCAATAGACATGTCCTTCATGGTAGCTATGTTGTCTAAAATGAACATTTATGAACTCAAGATAATAAGTCAGGTTAGTAAAAAACTTAAACTGAGCTCCTAAAATCCTGTTGGAGGTGTTATTTCTGCTTGGATATTTTCTCTGTGAAAAACATGCAGTTGTCTGGTTCATTATAATGTAATCAACCAAAACTCATAGCTTAACCCTCCTGATGGCCTCGGGTCAAAATGATTTTGGTTATTTTATTTTTTTATTTAAATTGCTTCAGTATAAAATTCCATCTGAGTTGTGAACACCGTAGTTCTGATGCAGGACTGTTAGATTTAAAGTTGCTGTATGCAACTGCAATTTAAAAAAATGTTTTTTTTAAGTACTTGTCCTCAGGTCGACATGACTCCAGGACAAAAGGAGGAAAAAAAAACTGTTAAGTGTGTTTTTCCCTCCTTTTTCCTTTACTGATGTCTACATTGTTGGGATAAGATCACATCTTACCCCAACCCATCACATGTCTTTTCTCTCATATTTATAGTTCACTCTCCGCCCTTTTGTCCCTAAAAACAAGGGCACTAATTAACAACCATTGAAACTCATCAACACATTTCCTGTATCCAAGATCTAAAAACAAGTCGTACAACTTTGATGGGATGAGAGTCTTGTCACCATGCCAGCTCGATGTGCTTGTCTGTGATTGGAGAGGGTGGTCGACTCCCTACTTGCTTCTCAGTTTGCCCAAAAAAGCCAAACAAGGTTCAGCCTACTAATAAAGACTTTGACATCTGAAGATTTAACGTTTTAAATAAAAATGTGACATCAGCGTTGTTGTCCCTCCCTCCAGCTTTAGTACAGCGGCCTCTATTGTTGAAATTTGTGTTTCTTGTAAGGTGTTGGTATGTTTGGTCGTTTCTGTGTTATCAGGTTCTCTGGTTTTGTTTTATATTGAGAATCTCAGTGCAAACAAATACAGTACATTTCATGTAAATGTATCAAGAAAACAACCTAGTGCAGCAGTTTGCTAAGCACATTTTAATAGCAAGTAGCACGCCCTTTTGTTCAATGTTCCAGTAAATTGTTTTTGGTCTTTACATGAAGTACACACATTATGCAGTTTTCTTTCATAAACACAGTAAATTTAGGGGGAGGGGATCAAATTTATACATATGCAACACATCTTACAAAGACTGGCCTGGACGTTAGCTGTCATCACACTTTAGTGTTATTTTTTCATTTTTTCTGATAAAAGTCTCCCTGTAAAGTTATAAACATTTCCACAGAAAAAAAAAAACAGCGTTTTCTTCTTAAACTTTGTTAGGGAAACGTTCTAGTGGGTTTGAAGCCCCGAAGAGGCCTGAACTTGTTGGAGAAATTGTGATATTATTAATCAAATATTCGTTATTCTCATGTAACCTTATAATATTATCTTTCTTTTATGCTTTTATTGTTTAATATCGTTATAGGATTAAGGATTTGGTCTGATTCCTTTCTCAGAAGGCCTCACTGATGGAAAGCAGAGTCAGTGTTTTCCTGAAGGGTTATCTCTTGGTGAAGAGCTCTGCTTCGTTGAGTTGCTGGATTGCTATAAAACTGTCACTCTGAAGATTCACTACATATTCTGTTAGACTTTGTGTCTGGAACGAGATTATGAAGTGCAGAATAATCTGTGTCTTAGTTAGTAAATGACAACTGGCGCTGTACCTATGTGATGAATTGTTTTCCCCTCCCTTTAGAGTTACAAGGACCTTGTGATTAGGGATCCTGAAAACAATAAAAAGAGAGGAGCAGACAAATATGCTTCAGAGCGGTAGGAGATTGTAACTGAAAGCACATCTCTGTCTGTTCTCCTCTCGAGTAAGAAAGAATCTAACTCTTTTGTCTTTCCTGTTTTTGTTAATATGTGTTTTATAGGTGTTTAACCCTGACAGAACTGCTGCAAAGAGACAGCTGTTGTCTCCAACTTTGGAAAATGCAAATTCAGATTAGATCTGGCTCCACCTCGAGCATTAACGGGGCCATTATCTTCTGAAAAGCTCTCCAGTATCAGTGAACACCTTCTTGATGTCTCATTGTTCCAACAGGACATATATTCAGGGCCTACCACTCTGACTTCACAGAAGCAGGGTGTGTGGTTACCAGTCTCCGTGCCAAGACCGAATCTCCAAGAAAGGGAAAGCAGAGCAAGATGAGGACTCATAAAGCTAAGTTTCAACATCCCGGCCCGGTTGGCAGTACTCAGAGAGCCGCTTTCAAGTGGGCCATGACTAACCTGTCCAAGATTGCTATAATCCTCCGGACTGCTCCAAACTGGATGCTCACTTTTACTCAGGTAAGAAAAGCTGAACACTTTTAAAATGCCTATTGTTTGCTGGGTGTAATATGAGAAAATTTGTCATGTGTCAGAAGGATGCTGAGTATTTTCTTCTTTTTTTTTTCCCCCAGTTGATGGATAGACTGATGCTGCTGATGTCCAGGGACAGAAAACGTCTAGAGAACAACATCAGAGTCTGTTTGTCAAGTCACAATTGCTTCACCAAAGTAAGTTTCACTTTTGTTACTTTTTATTTGACTACGTGAATATGTTTTGTGAACATGGTTGCATTCTATCGAACTGTTTATTTTTATTATTTTTTTTGTTGTTTAGGTTCCAGTGATCCCGAATTCCACGAACAGGAAGAAAAACTACTGGAAGCTGGACTGCAGTCAGATCACAGCAAAGATGGTGCGCCGTCACTTTAACGGGCTCCTGCAGTTCTTCCCTGAGTTGGCCTCCAAGCTGGAAAGGGAGAAGCAGGACAGAGCTCTCCCCTCTCCTCAACCTGCGCCCCGCAGAGCTGTGCAGGTCAGAGCTGTGGTGAAGTTCTCTAGCCCTTACTCCATCGAATCCCTGTTGAGGAGAGACAGCCCCCCTCCTCAAACCTCCAGAGATTCCCATCTGCCCGACCCGGAGCAGCAGCCTTTGCCCACCACCTCACAAAGAGAAGTCATCCGCGTCCCCGCGGAGCCCCTTATTTCACAGACTTCGAACTGTTCTTCCCACATCGGCTCAGCAGGGGGAAGCACGGATCACAGACTCATCGCGAACAGAGCTGTTGGACCCATCAGGTGGATTCCTGTGCACACCGATCCCTCATCTGCTCGTTATTTCACCCGCGCTCAGCACTGTTTCTTCACTTGTTCCGCGCCAACATTTAGAGAAGTTACATCTCACGTATGGCAATAAGTTGTTTCACACCTGTAAAACCAACCTGCAGCATTTTCTTCTGGTGAAACACACTCGTCAAAGTACTTCTTCTTCTTCTTTTTCTTCTTATTCTTCTTTGTAGAAACCTGTAAAAATGCTGCAACTGCATTCCTTCAATATTGGAATGCAGAAGCTATTTGAAATGAGGAAAATGAATGTATCATTGTATTAGCTGTGTCTCAATGCTCTTTTCCTGTTGTCCCAGACAAACATTTTGCAAATGATCGTCACATATGTTGAGGTGTAAAGGCGTTGAGATTAAATGCCAAAAAAAAAAAAAAAAAAATGGAAGAGAAATACAGAAACATGTGTGTAAATATTTCTTTGAAATCAGATCACAAATGTTGGTTCTTTGCTGATCAGGAGTTGTACCACAGCAAACAGCAAAATGTATCCATGGTCACGTTTACACTTAATCTGATAGCATTTCAAGAGGTTTGAAGAAAGATGAACATTAAAAAAATTTTCAGATAAACTAGTTTTGAGTCTTCTGTCACTTTTCTCCTCAGTTTAGCTCATGAGTTTGTTTTAATAGGAATCAGTAACATTCTGTTTGATTAAGTATTCTGAAGAATAAAGATTTAATAGAGAATTAATATGGATCAGTTTTATGTTTTTAGGCACAGGCTAAGAGATTTTAATCACAATGTTCTGATATTTGATGCTCAATAACAAGATTTCTAGATAGTCTTTGGACTAGAAACCTGCCCACAGTATCACAGATGCTTCACCATGCATTACTTTTTTTTTTTTTTTTTTACATATTTTTTCTTTTAGTAAAGCACTCATGGAGTGTTTGTTAGTAAAAAACAAATCAACAGATAGTTCCTGATCAGTTTAAAAGCTTGACATGTTTTACTTGTGATATTTGTTGTTAAATTTATTTTTGCTGTGCTCCAAAAGGTTTTCTTATGATCACATTCACAACACAAGAAGCTTAGGACTTTAGAAAACAGCTCTGAATGTATCAGCCCCGCCCCTTCGCTATGCGGGGGTCAGACTGTGCTGACATTAAATGAGGTGAAAATGCCTGGAATGCAGCCATTTCATTTCCATTTGAAATATCCCATTGAACACTGCTCTTGTTAAATCACCCACACTAGATTGTGCTCCCATTTATCTCATCCGCTGATTTCTACGATCCCTTTCCTTCAGGACCAAATAAAAAAAAATAAAAAATAAAAAAAATCTGGTGGTTAAATCTAGAATTTTATCATGGGACTAAAGTAGCAAGCAGTTGCAAATGTCGACAGTCTACCAGACAACAAGTAGACAAAAAGGTTTCGCAGAAGGCCGGACAGAATTGTGAGAACCCAAGACCACAAGTTGTGACTTAAAATTGAATTATTCGGAGTCGAGCATAAGCCAAATACTGTGAAACCATTACGTAGATAGACATGTCATGGTATATGAATGCCTTGTTGCAGGATGGCCTATCAAGTTGAAAAAAAAGATCTCATTAATGCTGCTGTCCTGACCTTTACCCGACCAGTTAGCCATCAGACAACAATCTGTCATGAATGTCCAACCCCACCCAAGCTTTCACACAACATCAAACCACCCACTATCCACATTTCCATATTAAAGGATCTTCGATGACCTACTCAATTCAAAGACACAATAGTTTACAAGATAATGGTTCTGCATGTAAAATACCTCCAATGGTGCAATGCTGTGGAGAACATAAAAAGTAGAATTAAAGTCAACTTGCAGTTTTCTTCTTCCAGATGAGAGCAAAACATTTGCAGAAAGAAAAAAAAAATCTTTCAGGGACATTGTGGGAAATGCTTTATATCAGTTGTGAAATATCTTTTTTTGCAAAATAGAAATGATTAAATACTGCAAACCCATTTTTCCTCAAACTATTTCAGAAGTGAAAGCACGCATACAAGGCAGGTTTTGAACCAGCCTTTGTAAGACTTATTTTGATTCAGTGAAGGTAAACAGTTCATGCCCTGATGGACTTCCACAATAGTTACTGCTACACTACAGCTAATAAAGTTTATACTGAAAGAAACGAGCACCAATCTTTGGTTGATTTTACAATTGATGAAAAAACACATAGGATTATTGAAATTTAGGTTTAAACATCATTAAAAGCAATAAAGAACTGTAAATAAAGAAGGTGTTAGGACTGTGGTTGAAATGAAAGTTATGGGACCAAACCTTATGCTTCCAAGCCAAGACAGAAGACACGGGACAAAGACTGGATGAAATAAAATGCTTTTTATTGTTCAGCCGTGTCATAACCTTGTCTCCAAAATAAACACAGCAGGACTACAACCGTTTGTCAACCTAGCTACCATTGATAGGACATGAAACGTGGGTTTTGTCAAACCACCAACGATAGCGTTGTTTTTTTTTTCCTATCAAACATCCAATGATGGCATACAAAATAGTTGTTAACCTACCAGTGATACTGTATATAAAACACTTGTTTGTAGATTTATCCCCGTCCCACCCTTAATTTCACCCATTTCCCCATTTAGAACATTTGACACCGACATATTTTTATGCTTAAACAAGCACATAACAAGAGTGCATAATTCTCCATTTTTGAGATTATATAAAAAAACCTACACAATGTTACACTTTAAGTCAGAGTACATTTCAACTGATTATTAGTGTTCTACACATTCGACCATAACCAAAGGAACATTGTATAATATCACTATAACTTAACACTACATGTAATATACGTTCTTAAAAAAAGAAAGAAAAAAAAATACAAATGATTAGCATTGGAGAGAAAATGAAAATGGATAGTGCGAAGGCAAGCTGGGTCAGTACCATAACATATAATGAGTATTACAAAACGAAATAAAAAATAGAATAAGAAAAGTAGAAACAAAAAAAAAAAAAAAAACTAATACAGGCGAGGCTAAAACATGTGTTTCACACTTTTAAGATCAACCTTTTGTGCACTCATCCAAATAGATAACCTGCTCTTTAACCTCCATTGTGTTTTATCTTTGATACTTGGAAATTCTCCTCTCCCCTCCGTTTCAACTTGCTTAAACAATCCTGTGGGAACCATCTTTGATTTGTTTGTTTTTTTCTTGTGTCAGGCACTTCCCAGGACCACTTTAATTCCCTCTCTCTTTACCTTTAACACTCTACAGGGCAATCGTAATGCTGCTTCAGACGATACAGGACAGTCACAATGCAGGTTCTATTGGAAAATGACTGGAAGAAGACATAAGATAATGTGTAATTAATGCACTGTAATCCATTCATGAGTTTTTAAAAGATCTGCAGTCTCTTACCAATCCTACAGGTCAGTGTCAAACCAGGCCAGCTGGTTGCTGTCCATCAGTTCCTGGGTATGGCCAAGGTCTGGCAAAGGATCAGTATGGTGACCCAGGTCGGGCAGCGCGTCAGCATGGTAGTCTGCGCCTTCCATCATAGGGTCTAGCAGAGGGTCCTGGCCATAAGCTGCTGGGTACGCCCGATATGCTCCATCTGAAAGGTAAAAGTAAGATCCACAAGGTTCAATGCAAAAAAGCAATGTTATGTTATAACATAACATTGTTTTATCATGTTATGTTATATAAGACATTTGTTATTTCATGCTAATTGGCATGTCTCCATTTGTCAGGAAATATGTACAGTAGTGTAACTTTGTAGTAGTTTTTGGATAAGTACAAACTCACAGGTTTGTTCCTGTGCAGTTCAATGCTGAAAGAGAGAAGCCTCAGTGTAGAAACAAAAATGCAGTTACTTTCGGGGTAATTACCAAAATAATTACAATTCTAAAGATTTTCCAGAAATGCAGATAACATCTGGGGGGAAAAAAAAGTGACAAGAATGAAGGTCATGTAAATCTTAAAAACTCACCATCTTGCCTGAAAGCCAGAGGATCTCCTTGTGCTGCCATATCCAGCCCCAGATCCCCAGTCTGAAGAACCAAACACTGATGTTAGCTAACTGATACAAACTACTTATCAGAACAATAGAAAGGCTCTTTCTAGATATTCACAATAAACAAAACATTGACAGTTCAGAAACACAAAGTTTAAAATTACAAGCAGTTACTGACTTCTGTCTTAAACCAACTTCGATCTCAACAACATCATAGCTAATGTAAACCTTTAAGATTTAAAAAATCCTAATAAAGCACTTTTGTCAAAGTAAGTACCATTAAGCCTTCATGTTTGCAGAGGAACCTAAACATACACAGAATGGCACATGTAGCACCAAATGAAATTCAAGTTAAAAGTCAAAATATATTTGTGAAAAGTTGTTCTGCGAATGTTACCGCTACATTAGTTTTAGGAAACAGTTTGTAGTTTGTGTTTCCCACAGGATGTTTGCTAGTGGTGCACCGCCTCTCCTTCCTAATTATCTTCAGCTTCTGTGTGAATAAAACCACATCCCTTTAAAAGGTTCGCCAACTAGTGTCATATTTTAAGACTCGAGATTAAAGGATAAACTGTTCTAGATTTACAATAAGTTACCTTCTGTAAATAAGATCTTCACTGCTTGTAATTTTTAGGCAAACCAATTTAAATCCATCCCTATTTAATGGGGCACTGCTTTTTAGAAGTAAGGATCATTATGTGAAGTCACTTGACAAGAAATAAAAAAGAGCTACTTTGGAGAGAGAAATTAAACATTCACTTTGATAAATAATGTACCAAAAGATGTGAATTCTTAGCTTTCGTCTTCTGTCTAGTCATGCTATGGCTCAGAAGAATTTAACACAGTTCCAGCAAGCTTCATTACTGTTGTTTCATTAATTTTGTTTTGGCTCATTTACTAGTATTAGCACGTACATCATTCCAGGCCATGGGCTCAGTTCTGAACAGTGAGCTGGTCAGCTCCACTGAAAGACGCTTCTTGTAGTCCTGGGGTTTGTCTTCAGACATGCGGAACAGGACAGCTGCAGCATAGGTTGCTAAAGGAGAATGCACAGAAAAAAAAAAAAAAAAACTAAAGCAACCAGAAAAACGAAAACACAAGAGGCTAAACTGCATCTGTTTGTATTCTCACCGACGCCCTCATTACGAGAATGCAGCAGCTCAGTGAGCGGTGCAGTGGCCCCCTCGGCTTCAATGGCCTCGGCTGCTTCTTTGTCCTGCGCCAGTTCGCACAGCACACCTGCTGCGACACGCTGGATGTTTTCCACTGGAGAATACAACAACTGGATGCAAGAGCAAGAGAGAATAAGATTTCAGAGTGTCCAAGATTTTAGGCTACTGATTATTCTGCAATTGGGAAAAAAAATATTTGGTGACAGATGTTCTGTGGTTGCACCTGGACAAAGAGTGGAATGGTGTTGAGCCCTCTGATCACAATCCTGTTGTGGACATCCCGGGCCAGGATGTGCAGAGCTCCTGTGCAACCTTCAACTATTTCCTCCATACGCACTCCCTCCTGGATGAGTTCAAGGGTGGGGAAAAGAAAGTCAAACACAAAGAAGAGGAAAAAGAAAGCCAAATATTCAAAAGATATAGTTAAACAAGCTGCATACCACAAACTGCTGCTGGTTCCCCCCCATGCTCGTGCGCCTCTGGGTGTCCTGATGCGCCCGGACAAGCAGCTGGACCAATCGGGGAATGGCTCCCTGCTCCCGCAGAGCGCTGTGATTGGCTGGGCACAGAGCTAGGTTGCGAATGAGACCAACCGTTGCCTGAACAGAAGATAGATTGTACCTTTTAAAAATTTTTATTGTTGTAATTGTTTCATTAATTTACAAGTGGAATGGAGAAAGGACCTTGATTAGTGGCCAGTGGGATGGTGGGTGCAGCAGCTTAACAACCACAGGCAGGCCATAGTGAAGGCGCACTGCATTCTGAGCCATTTCTGCATCCTGGTGGCGTGAGGTCAGGTGACGCAGGGCACACACAGCCGGTTCTGTGATGTCCTCTCTGTCGCCGGCCCGGAGCACAGTTCGCACCAAAGCCTCAATGCCACCAACCTAACAGGAACACCCGTGTGTTTATGTCACACATCAATAAAACAAGATGGCGTCCCAGTGAGACTTAAATCGAGACATGATGTAGATGGTTACAGCCCGTACCTGGCAGACCATGAGTTTGTTACTATAATTGTTGCAGGTCAGGTTAGAGAGGATGCCAGCAGCACATGTCACCACGTTGATGTCATCGCTGCCCAACAGCTGGACCAGGGTACCAAGGAGACCCTCCATTCCCTCCTACAGACAATAGATGAATGCAACTCATCTTCTTGGGTGTAATAATCCGATTATTACAAATTGAGCTCAAACTTGAACACTAAAATCACAGCTATAAGCTAAACTGAAGAGCACCAACAAGAGATTGTGATGGCCTATTTTTGAATACCAACTCAGATCTCTTGATATTTTACCAAGTTCTGTTTGCTGAATTTCTGGTTATATTAAAAATGTATCAGTTGTAACAAAATGCTTACAGTAAAGTAGATGTCTCAAAAACATTGCAAATAAATAAAGCTGCTTCTTTAAAGAAAAGGACATACAAGATAAATAAACCCTCTGGTTTATGGGACAGAGGTCCTTATAAGACATTACAAAAAGCTCACTTCTTTCGTTTTTTGACTATATAATATCACGTGACCGAACATGCATGTTTGATGATTTCAAAATAAAAAGCTAACATTCGAAAGTAAAGAGCTCCAGCTTCTAGTTCTGTCGAATGTAAGATTATTTCATTAATTCAAGTCAGGAAAATAGCTCTGGAGGGAGCTTATATATGATATAAGAACTGATTAGAAAAAGATTAGCTTTTTAGTTTTCACACAGCTAGGGGTCACTAGTTTGGACCACTCGACTGTAAAAATGACTTAACTCAGCAGCAATTTTTTTTAATTTATTATCTAAAATGATGTCCAACAGTACCTGTTTAGTGGCTGCATCTGAAAGATTCCTCAGAGTCCAGAGGCAGTTCTGAACCAGACGCTGGCTGGGGTCTGTTAGATGAAGACCCAAAGCTTGCATCCCACCTAAAAAGTTAAATAAAATAATTATTTGAGTAATCAAATCATTAAACCTATGCAGTGACACTGTTTTAATCTGTTTGATTTCTGTCTTAAGTACCAGCTTCTACAATGGCCGGTTTGTTGCTTGAGCAGACAGAGAGCACTTTTAGCACTCTGCTTGTGGTCCACAGCAGTTTCTCGTATGTAAAAGTCCTCATAATGTTGACCAGGGCCTGAGGTCCACCGCTGGCCAGAATGATCAGCTGAAACAAAGAGTTTTATGTTTACTACACACCGCTAAAACAAAGACGACGCATTGAAAAACAGATCTTCCTGTACCTTGCTTTCCTGATTGCCATATGCCAGGATCTGCAGACAGTCGGTAGTGATGGCCAAGAACTTGACGTTGGTGTTGGACAGCAGGGCTACCATCTTTTGCAGCCCTCCGGCGAGGCGCACCGCCATCTTGGCCCCTTCCTGGTGCAGCAACAGGTTGTGGAGTGTAGTGATGGCATAGAACAACACGCTGTCCACTGGTGAGCTGAAAGACATAAAAGAAAAAGGTGAGCCAACACAAGGAGCAGCAAGCGTCATCAACTTTAAATCGTCTTAAAATGCTAAGTGTAATTAATCCGATTCCTTAATTTAGTGTCAAACATTGTATTTAGCTTGAGATAATTACTAAATTCAGGCAATGACCGACAGAGATAATTGCTGCGAAGTGATAATAAAGTGCACCAAGTATGTCAGTGTCCACCCAATTAGGCCAACATGGAAGAAATGTTGATGCAATTACTGCCAAATTAGACAGAATGCAAGCAGAGCACCTTCTTTTAAAATGTATTTATGAAGACCATTAGAACGCATTATTCAGTTCTAAGGCAGGTGAAATTCTATACCAGCTGAAAACGTTCCAACATCCACTGCAAACTCAGTAATGTGAGACAATAAAGAAGTCAAACACAGGTGCTCAGTCCAACAGGTCTCAACTTGCCTTGTAGCCAAGTGTTTTGTCTGCAACTTTAGGCCTTTGTGAGCTTTTAAACATGTGAGAAGTGCAGGAGTTTCTGTGGAAATTTTGCATCACACTTTTCCAAAATGGCTGCTCATCTATGGAATAGTTTGGAGGGGGCCCCTCTGCAAATTGCTCTACTATGCACACAACAGAACACAATCAAATTGTCAAAAAAAACAAAAAAAAAAACAAATCATCATTTTTAAACTGGGGACAGTAGAAGTAGCTTTGTTATGAAAATGTATTCACAGAAGCAGGACAGCAAAAATACAGCCAGCAGAAAAAAAAAGAAAAAATATGAATCTAGCAACTATTACAACTACAGACTTAATATCTACTGACTGAGGTAGTCCATTACTGCACGTGAACGCTATCCCTCTTAATGTTTGCAACAAACATACATGTAGTCGTTTTTCTTTTTTTTTTAAAAAATACACTTTGAACAATAAATTGAGCTTTGTGTAGCGAGGTTATCCACCGACAGCAGCCTACTGTGACAGACGAAAGTAATCTGCCAAATCTAACTAATACATGCTGTAGAACAGTGACGTTCGGTGAGGTTTCTTAGCTACTCAAAGTCTTTCAGTGAGGCACTGACTTAATCATAATCAGATTTACAAATATAGACCCCCTGCATGATATTGTTCACATCAGAAAATTTCAAGCATGTGGACAATAATGGAGGGCAAAAAGACAATTCTTCTACACATCCTGCATTTCCGCGCTGCAGCTGTAGAATAATTCCAATAACTCAATCAAACTTGGACATGTAGCTATAATTTCGTGCTGTGCTCCACAACACAGGGAAAACCCCTTAAAGAACATCTCAACACCATTTTTTTCTCGCTCTCTGTATCAGCACAGCTGATATAGAGAGCAAAATAAAACTGACAAAAATGAAACTAAATAAAAACACTTGAAATATTTCCCACACAAAGAGCAGAACATTTAGTGTGTTGCAGTAGTCTGGCTTTAAGCGTAATGTTTATTTTGCGATTATTAATAAGTGACTGCTGTGGTAAGAGGAGAATATATCGCTGCACTTAACTCGACTGTATGGCTACAGTAAAGTCCATGGCTAGCTCACTGTTGCTGTCTCTTACTCTGCAGTTGTGGAGTGACAATGTGTGGGATCATGAGCGCCCCTTGCCATGAGGCAAAAGAACTGTCTGCCTCACCTTGAATCTGTTCTCTGCCGTTTCTGATCCTCAGCGCACGAAACACATCACACACACAGTTGGTGACAAACAACTCTGTACATTGTATACATAAGCTAAATTATGGAAAACCAGTTCATACATTAAATGTTTTTTAGCCATTTTAGACATAGACAGGAGGAGCACACTCCCATGGAGTGGCAGCCAGTGCAGTTAGCGAGAGGTTGCACAACCCCAGTTGAGGCTCAGCTCGCTGCTGCCCCACCAGCTTCGCTTCTGAGCATTTGAAAGGGAAATTGCGAAAATTCTGCGATATTGAAGAAAAAGTTATCAAAGTTGGTTAAGCTAAATGAAAAATAAATACTTACAGGGTGAAAATAGCAATACAAATTATTTTATCATTTATTATTTTTCCATGATCACCTGCCTCCCTTGACCGCACATCTCTGCTTTAGAACAAGGAATAATCTGGCTAAATATGACTTGCAGTATCTGAAGGACCATGGAGTCTAAATGTCATATGAAATCCAAAAATAATGACATCAGTATGAGGTCAGACTGGTCCCAACTTTAGTTTTTAGTCAACACACCAAACGTCAGCTCAACCAAAACATAGTAACAGAAACAACACTCTTCTATATTACTAAAGGAACATCCAAAGTAAACTCGTTATTAGTGAGATGTTAGAGAGCAGAAAGATATAACAATACTACTTAATTATTGTGCCGTTATTGCTTTGAACTTTGATCTCCTTATTTAGATGTTTTAATTGCTTCATAAATCAATAAATTTATAAATTTAACACATTTTAAAGGAAATGATTGTCAGAACACGAGAGAAGTCTCTTGTTCAATCAGGCTGTGAGAGTGAGCAGATAACACTATATTTCTCACATTTCTCCCCCTTGTGATAATCCATCTCCTCTGCTCCTGATAATGATTAGCTGTATTACACAAAAACACTAACTTTCATGGATGTAAATATATTTCCAAAAGAGAAATCAGCGAGGAGTCTGTGATGGCAGGTCGAACATAAAGTAGACATCAAAAAGCTGCAACAGCATTTAACCATGTATTGGTGTATAAATCCTTCACATCTTACCCCAGCATCTTGACCAGAGCAGGAATGCCTCCAGACTTGAAGATAGCGAGGAGCCCCTCACGGTGATGGGAAAGGTTGTGCAGCGTGCCAGCAGAACAGCGAGCCGTCTCCACATCGTTGGTGTTTTGCATTGCACGAACAACTGCTGAAACCATCTGTGGCGAGCGCATCAGGGCGTGACGCGACGCCTCCTTCTTTGACAACTGATGCACCATTACAGCAGCTTTGTTCACAACAACCTACAAAACAAGTTTTGTTAAGAATGGTGACAATCTGAAAATACAAATAAGTACTTTTGAGTAACTAAAGTAATGGGTAATGACTTGTTCACAGACCTGGTCCTCATCGTTGAGCAGTTTGGTGAGCTCGGGTATGGCCCGAGTGGCCAGCTCAGCATCATCCTGATAGTTGATGAGGTTAACCACGGCATGCTTTAGCATCTGAGAGGGCTCTGCCAGACGCTGGACTGCCGTTGGATGGGCAGCGTCCAGCTGGGTGGGTGGGATCTGAATACCCTCCTCCAGGGTCTCAGGGAACATAGCAGCTCGCACACGCTGGGCTCGGGTCATGGCGTAACCTTCAATGTCTGGAAATAATACAGAAAATCCTAATTACATTGTGTGTGGTAAAGGACATCTTTACTGAAATCATCATATTTTCCTAGCGCTCAATCTATATATTGACCAAATTGTTAACGCTCGACTTACCTGCCGCCTCAGGAGTGAAGGGCTGGTTAAACTCCCAGTCATAAAGAGTTGGATCATCTTCCTCAGCATCAGGATTCCCTTTGCCACTCAAAGATGGTGCTGTGGTGGTGACGCCAGACTGGATTCCTGAATCTAGATAGGACTGCTGCTGCCACTGGCTCACAGCAACCTTGCTATCACCCATAGCCATGTCCAACTCCATCAGATCAGCTACACACGCAGAAGAAAGACAAAATAAGACATGAGACGAACAAATTCTCACCAGGAATTTTCAGCAACAAGGGACTGATCAGATTGCTGTGTTAACAATTGCTGAGTTTGTGCAAAAATACATATTTGGAAAATAGCAATGTCTTATTCTAGTCCTAATTTAACAACCAGAGTCCCATCTGTGTAATTATGATGGTTCCTAGAAATCGTTAAAAGCAATATGAAAAACGTCTCAATTTAAAACTTATTGCAATACGTTGTGCTACTTACTGATGACAATAAAAGTGACAATAAAAAAGTGTTTACAACTTGCTTTTAGCCTAAAGACAACTGCTATTAAAGCACAACAAATACAAAATATCCCTCTTAAATTGAAAACCTGTTTTGGAAGGGGTTCCTTCAAGACTCCTGACATAACAATAAACTGCAAACAGTAATAGAACTTCTTCATATTTTCTAATTTATTGATATGCTTGTGAAACCAACAGTGGAAAAAAATAGAAACAGAAATAACAACAATAAAGACTGTTTTAGGAGCTTTTAAACGTCATTAATTGTAATTCCTCATTGTCACAATGAATGAAAGTTCTCATGATAAACAATTTTTCAGGAGAACAATAAATGGCCACCAGTAAGACAAGCAGTTAAATAGATGAGCAAACAGTACACATTAATGTCTGAACAATACAGCTAATGTAACTGACTGTACATACAATCCTAGGACTTCTGTGATGTCGAAAATATGGCCGACTTTGAAGACTTTCACAACTAAAATGTACTGAAATCTGAAACTGAAATCACATTATTTGTGATTTTGGCTTGACAATCTAAGCCATTCCACTGTAAAAAGACTAACATTCACAGTAAAACTCCGACCTTATTGGACACTGCTGTATTTGATGCGACATGCTCAACGCACACTCCCATAACACGTGATTAAATATCAAGAAACTTAATTAACGAGGCAAGTTTGCACACAACTGATTGCAATGAAGCAACATACTACAAAGCAAAATATTAACTAAAGAGACTTCAATGTTCAGCAAAGCAAGGGTGCATTTTTAACATTGAATTTTAAAACCTTCCCAAAAAAAATCTAGATTTTTTTTTAATGGACTGTTTAGCTATGACTTCAAGGTATTTAGAATAGAATGGCTTGTAAAACAGAGAAAAAAATGAGAACTTGTGAATTTAAGGATGAAAGGGAAAGGATGTTGCAGAAAACCCAACAAACCTGTTGAAGTGGCTACATGTTTTTGTGGAAATAAAGTGGGCAACAGTAATCAGATCGCTCAGGACTGGTGTTAATACCAGGTGTGAATGGTTAGGCTTTGCTCTGTAGACTTTTATCTGAGTCAGCGCATGTCAATGCCAGGTCCGAACAGGGCCCGTTACTGCCTGTTCTCTGCAATAATCTAAGCAATGATAAAGATCCCAAAGGATTATAAAGAATGTAAACGACAAAACTCAAAACGGAATAAAAATGATTTAAAGCACTAAAATTATGCTTAACTCTCTGCCTTGTACGGTAAAGTAATGATAAAGAACAAAAAAAAAGTTAGTTACATGTGCTTCAAATCCAACCAAAAGTCAATTGTGGACTTTTGGTTGGAGTTAATTAGTGTAACTCACTAATTAAGATATGTACAAATTGAGCCTGAGAAAGTAATGTGTGTGTGTGTGTGTGTGTGTGTGTGTGTGGGGTGGGAGGGAGGGACAAAAATTGGAATAGAAGAGAAAACAGAATAAATAAGTTTGCGATACTCACACTGGGTAGCCATTGTTCTTGCCTGCCCTCAGCCCGCACAGCAAATATGTCTGAAAAAAATAAGTGCACGGAAAAGTAAGAAAACACAGCCTCAACTACATGTCGTATTTGTCACAGCCTAATCAAATCGTGGTTTTTATTCCAAGCGTTGTAATAAACCACCGTCTGTCTTTCCTTTTTTTTTTTTCCTTTTTTCTTTTTTTTTTGCTCCGCTACCTTTTGCCAGGTCTTCGCCGCTTGTTTGGCTAGTTAACGCAGATAGGACTGGAGGAGGGGGGGAAATGCCGAGTTTCCACCTCAAACCCAGAGAGAGCGAAGCGGTGGGTATTTCCAGCACGAACACAATTCACTATTCAGCGGCGTACAACATCAAAGGCATATTTCTCCCCCTCCCCCCTTACCGCGGCCAAGTTCCGACCTCGAAGCTTGGGTTTCCAATGAGAGACACAACCCCCTCTACCCGCAATCACTTCTGCGACTCCTCCTCTCTCGTGGAGGCTCAAACTGGAAGAATAACAAGCACACTAACCGACGCCGAGTGATAAACTGTCTGTTGCACCAATACAGTGATTTTTTTTTTTAGTCAGCGGGTTGAATAACGGGGGTGCTAGCAAGAATTAGCCACCTAACGTGCGCAGCTATCCTCACCGTTAGTTAGCTAACTAGCTAGCTAACATAAACAATCAATGCTGAATGATTGAAACACATCGCAACAAGCCTTTGTTCACGGGCGCAACCGGCGTGACCCGTGGCCACCTTTACTGAAGAATGTTTATTTGATTCACAGGAACCTTGACACGGGAGGGAAACCTCAAACGTTTAATTCAGATTTGATTAGCTTAGCCATCCGAGACGTTCGAAAAAGTAGATCCAGGCGCCACCATAGAAAACCTGCTGTGCTGCTGCCAGCCGAATCAGAAAACCCCACCGGAGCCCCCCTCCTCGATCGACCAGAGATGATTTTCTTGGTCAAAGCATGGGACTGACACACCGAGCGATGTCTGCGCCACACATGCGGTATTTACCAGAGTCGAGAGGCTCCTCCGTTGTTTCTGTTGGGCCGAATGTTCTCCTTTCTCTTGGCTGAAAATAGTAAAAGGACTGCTAGGTGAACCACCCGTCCTGGTCCAAACCACACCCGCTTGCTGCTCTGTCGAAGATTTTGCTTCCGCCAATGGAATCGAACATCAAGATGGCGAAGGGGGCAAGATCACGGTATTCTGCCGCGCTTCAAAAAGTAGAGCCTCTCCTCAAAATAAATTTTTAACTTGCTGACAGTAATTTAAAATGGTCTCTCTCAGTTGCTGCACGTTCCCCCATGTCGAGCCAATCTGCCTCTTTTAATCTAAGGTTTTTATGAAGTGTTTATTGCCTTTTCAGTTTGGAGATTTAAAAGTAGCAACGAGGACATTGGATCCTTGGTATGAAACAATTTTGGTAGGTGGGTTTTTTTATTATTATTAATGCAAATTACAATAGATTAATAGTTATGTACAAAGAGCTTTTCCTTAAATTGTAAAATGTAGTTATTGTTTTGACAAGAAAACGTAAATTCCCTTCAACTTACTTCAGATGGAGTTTGCTGCCAACAGGATGATTTGTGATGGTTTGTTTTTATTTCTATTTGTAAAAGATAACATTTATATGTAACATTTAAAATACACTCTTCTCTCACATAAACTAGACTCAGCACATACATGCCCACATGAGGCAACTGATTAAAGAAGCACACGATGCAGCTGCCTAGTGCCCCAAACTAAAAGTGAACCTCCAAAAGCTGAAATCATCACACAAGTCTGGTTCACAAATGCCATTTATTTTCTTTCTTCCTCTCTTTCTTTTCAAAGTGAAAACAAAAGCACGTGAGATGTCCTATCTTTAAATCGTACGTGTAAATCTATGTGGTCAGTCGCTAACATAAAATACTTGTTTTTGAATAGATTAACATCTTGCAAATAGGCAAGCAGTTTATACTCTTCATTTCTACATAGGGAAATAACCTAAGCTTCTTCAAGGATGTCAAAATTAGCGCTATTGTTAGATATTACTCAAGAATGAAAAAAAAAATTTTGGGTTTTTCATTGTGGGAATTGCAACAGCTGAATAACGGGAGTGCTATGGTTGTATGTTGCATTTCTAACAACAAACTCAAGTGTTAGTTAAATTGTAACTGAAAACTCCAGTTGAATCAATAGGCGAGCCTAGAAAGGGAGCAGAACGGCTAGAGATGAAAGTAAAATAAACAAAAAGCGAGTACCACGCATGCAGAGTAATGCATGGCCATGTGTGTGAAGCGTGCCATAGACCTCAAAAGGTGAAAGTCCAAGAAGGGTTATTGAGAAACACATTGTTCTAACAGCAGGAAACGCACCAGGAAGCCTTACAGTAGGGTGCGACGTGTCCACTGAAGGGGTGAAACACTCAAGTGTGGACATTTCTTTCTTGTTTATATCTTTTTGTTTCTTTTCGGGTTTTCATTCAAGTTTGTCTTCATATCCAGTAAGTTAGAATACATGTTCCAGTGAGTCTCAGTTTTAAAAATATTTTTATTGAACTCTTATTCCTGTGTGTAAAAAAAAGAAAAAAAAAGTGATAATTGACAGAAAGACTTGAAAACAGTGTGTGTGTGTGTGTGTGAATCATTCGCATGATGTGTTTTTCCTTGAGAATATAAAGAAAATAAATTAACCTTCACATAGCATTCTAATTTAGAGAATGAATCTGTATTTTGTATGTGAAAATAAATAAAATTAACCTTTTGGAATAAAACTTAATGAAGCTTAAACACTGCCCAATTTACCCTGACACTGGGTAAGGAAATAAATTCAATTTTGGCAGCCTCTTAGTTTGCTCATTACATAAGAAGATAACTGGGAACTGCTATAAATGCATCATCCTGGGCTTAAATGGCTCTCTGCTGCTCACGAAAAAAAGACACAGCTCAGAATAAAGCATGAATGAACCAACTTTTCACCTGATATAACGCTGCTGCTACTCTATGCTTAAGAATGGCCCTATCTTATCAAAGAATGTGTTTCTCTAATCTGTCAATGGCTTGCTGTGTGGTATCTGAAATCAAGCTGCCAATAGAGGATTCCTAAAGTCCTGTAAGCTGTGAGACTGGGCATCCCTGGATCTTTTCTTGCCCTGCACAAACCATTGAATTTGATCAAAGTAATAAGGAAATCATAAATCTCCCAGCACCCACCCACATTTAACGTTTTTCCCTCTCATCCAGCATCCTGGCGCCATGTAACCACCAGGTAAAAAAGGAAATAAAACGAAATATATTTGATTATTTGATGTGGCAGCACAGCTCAGCCTTCGGTACACTTTGCGAGAGCACTTGAAGGAATTCATCGGAGCACCATTTTATTTCTAAATGATCTGTATAATTTAATTAGGTGTATGTGATGTGAACATTTGACAGGGTTCGTGCACATTTATCACCCCCAAATCCCATTCTCCTCCAGACTCAAATTAGCAGAGGATAAATAAAAAAGTTAAATCAATTATCTGCAGATATTTCTATTGAGGTGAGCGTATAAATATGTAATCTGTGAGAATGGGTGGATGGATAGAAAAGGTGTTGATGAGAGGATGTGGATGAATGATCTCGAGGTTTCATTGATAGTTGGATGAATAGATGCTTGCTAGACATAGGAATGGATGAATAGATGGACTAATGATGGGCAAAGACAGATAAAATGATGGGTAGATAGATTCTTCAATCTATCTACCCATCATTTTAATACTGGAGCAGTAAAACACGCTCATAATATGGTGTTTCAGATCCAGAAATCATCTAAGTCAAATCCTATGCTCCTCCAGACTGCGTAGGAATTCTGAAAAAAAAACAAAACAAAAAACAACAAAGGAGATGAAAGGTAAATCCGAATAAATACACCTTTTTATTTGACTGATTGACATGTCTGATTATACAAACGCCAACATGGAGCTCTGAAATAACAGGACCAATCAGCGAGACAATGACTGTACATTCTGGATGTGACCCTCCCTTTGTTCTAATGCCCCCTCCCCTTAAACCTTTACCACCACCCACCCCACAAGGAGCAACAAATAAACTTGCAAATGCTTTTATTTTCTGTACAAGTAAAGCTCAGCCACTGCTACCCACTTCTTTCAGTTTGCTGCACCGCCTCCAGCAGATTGTTTGGCCAATTATAGGACAAGAAACCTTAGTGTTTGCGTATCAACGTTTATTTATTTATTTGTATTCCTCAATTAAGTCTGGTAGTGTAACAGATGCAGCTGGTGTAATTGTAGTGTATGACAATGGTAATGACGTTTCCCATTTGGTAGTGAACAGCCCAAAAACCTCTCGTAAGAAACGGGTTCTGGTTGAAACTTTCCTAGTCATCGTCTATCTACCACATTCTTATACTTTGATTCACACAATCACACATCCATACAAGTACATACACACACACACACACACACACACAAACACACACAAACACTGGTATGTTTTTCCCTTCATGTTAAAAAAACAAAACAAAAGACAATTTGCATTTTTGTTTCATTTTTTTTGTCCCCCATCTGGTGCTTTTTGTACAATAAACACAGTCCCTCCTATTTTATCCTAAGTAGAGTCTCATCAACATGCGCCCTCAGCATTTATACTGTAAAAACACTGACTGTACTATCACAGTAAGCGGATGCATAAGACATCCTCACGTTCAGTCAATCCTTTTTCACCCTCTCCTTCTCACCCCAACTGGTCCCCGCTTTCCCCATAGACACGTACTTGCATGTAACAGTGACACAAACTTGTCCTTGGTGTAACAGCTGAGAAGACAAAAAAAAAAAAAAACGCGGGGGCAGGAAAGAGGTGTGGGTGAGAGAAGACGTAAGGGGGAAGAGATGGCGAGTTCTCTTCAAGAAGAAAGTGATGAGAAGGACAGTATCTGTCCGCCCATCCGACCCCCTGGCCCCACCCTCACCGCGTTCTTTATGATGAAGTGGAGGCTGAAGGTGGAGGGAAGAAGGGAGGTGGATGGAGGTGCAGAGGAGGGAATAGAAGGAGAGCAGAGGTGAAGTGCGTTGCTCTTCATGTGTCCTGGCCGTCGGTGGCGGCGGTGTCGTTGGCATTGGACAAGTCCGAGTCAGTTTCTCGGTTGGATATGCGGTCCAGCTCTGCCTGGACGTCGCTCAGTCCCAGCTTTGAACCTGAAGTTTAAAAAAAAAAAAAGGAAAAGAAAGTAAACAATTGCTACTGCACTGCAGAGGAGTGAACATTGACGCAGTTTTTACCCACAATGCGATAAGCTGTGTTTCAAATGCACATGATTAAAATAAGAACTGGGTAAAACTAGGACAGCGATAGTCTAGCTAGCTTAATTTACCTCCTTAACCCTAAAAGTCTGATTATCATTCTGAATGGATGAGAATAAGCACTACCGCAATTGCAGTATTGTTAATTAGGCCACTTTTCTCAGATTAATGCAAACATCTCAGAAGGCTGCTGCGCTTCCAGTGGTCTCATTGTGTCTGAACTCATTAGCAGAAAGGAAGAGCAGCTGCAGCTGAGAATAACAGCCAACACTGGCAAGAATAATCCCAGAATGATAACAGGAAATCGATAAAAAGCCACAGAGTGTTGCAAAGGAGCTGGACATGATCAATTCCAGTCTGATTTATCTGACACATAGCGCCAAGCAAGTCGAGTATTTACAACCCTTTTCCACGTTTTATTACACGTTTGAATTCAGACAGTTGCTAGACTTATGAGGTATCCGTTTATCTTTTCACATCTGAAAATTTTCTTAAAATTTCAATTGGAAAAAATAGCTTAAACTCAATCAGATGTAATGGAGGGTGTCTGAACCCTCTCAATAGATTTAGGTCTGAACTTTAATTGAGCCGTTCTAACACATACATACAAGCATTCTAAAAATGCGTCTATTCCAGTCTCCCTTTCACTGCTAAAAGATAAAGCACTTCCACACCAGGTTCCACAGTTTACTGGACTTCGACATCCTTAACTTTAGAGGATATCAAGACCAACCACTATTAGCATTTTTTGACAATCAGTGCAACTACAGATGCCTCAATTCAGCAGTCAAACACATAGCTAAAATATATCTGATGCCAAATGAGAAGATGTTAGAATAGAAATGATGCAGGTCAAGCTGGAGCTTAACTGATCAAGAAAATGTTTAGAAAGAAGCACAAAAAAAAAGAAACTTTGCAGACTGTAGTTGTGGATAGGAGAATACCTATCCTTAAAGAACAGCTAAATAAGCCTGATGCTATATAATGTGTGGATGGAGGAAGTTTCAAGATAACTTATGCAACAGAACAGGACATCTGGTTCTGATCAATTTCTGTCTCCAACAACAGCGGTAAAGTACAGAGTCAATGATGTCTGCATTTGGGCTTTCAGCCATTCCATGCTGCTTGTTGCTCCTTCACTGTGTTTTATTCTTACTTAGAATCATGTGCATTTACAGATGCAGATGTTAGTGATTAGAAATAAATTTCAGCAAGCAGACAAGACCAAAAAAAAACAACAACAAAAAAATTCCAAAAAGTGAGAAAAAATATTTTGGCAATTAGAGAGGAGAAAAGGGAACATGCAACAACTATGTATCATTCATGTATTTTTGCCTTTGTGCTGATGATGTCATTTGAAATGACTGGATCTGCTTTGTTGTAAAATCCAATTTGCAACTAAAAATGTAGTTCTAAAAAAATAATCAAATATTTTAGTTGTAATTTCAAGATTTTCTTGTTTGAAATTCATTTTAGTAAGACAAATTAATTGCCAAAAAAGACATTTTTGACAAAAATGCCTCTAGGTAATATAAACGTTCCTCTTTTGATGCTTGGGGATAAACATTCAGAAGAGGGAGGAGGGTTTGATTAAAAGAAAAAAAAAAAACACAAAAAAAGGCGAGCAACGGTAAATGAGAAATATCTTGCTCACACACACCTCAACGTGGCCAGCATCCTCTGACTAGTGCATACACACATTATAAATGGAGTGGCGAACAAGTGGGAAAGTACAGACAACAGACAGCAAATGGGAGCTGAAGTGATGAGGCGTGACTAAGGATGGAAATGTTTTCCACAAGCACAGTTGTCTAACATGTCACACTGTAAAAACAAGGAAAAGTGAGAGGCTTTGTGTTCTCACCTGACTTCCGTACAGTTCCTGGAGTGTTGTTACCACCTGGTGTCCCGGGGCCGCCTGTCCCGGCTTTCTTTGTCAGTAGACTGTTAAAGAAATTGGCCAGCACACCCTCACTTGTCTGACCTGTGGTGTAAATAATTAGGACAGCATTTACGTGGCGCGGAAAATGCAGATGCAGGGAGAGAGCAAGGAATAAAGACGGATGAGTTCACACCTGACTGCGGCATGGCGTTCGCCACGTTGGCCGCTGCGGAGCGATTGCTTGTTCTCGGGGAGCCTGTGGGCGCCCTGCTAGTGGTGTCCTTTAGATCAAAACAACAACAACTTACACACATGGCAACTTAGGAGCTCGCTTTATTCGAGCCAACGGATTTGGGAAAAAAATAAATAGAAGAGCCACTCACCACTGGTCGCCCTGCTGTTACAGCGGGCTGTTTGGCAAGCAGCGTCTGCAAATTAGAGGACAATATGCACACTCCCAACAATTAGCCCCTAATTGACACATCAAGACAGATTTAATATCTGTGCGACCCAGCATGCTTTAGCAAAGTGGAAATGTTTCCTGACCTGCAGCTTTACCAGAAACACTTGGTCATCTTCTGCCTGAATCTCTTTTTCATGGACAATCTAGAGAAAAGAAAAAAAACACCTTACAATTTACAATTGAATTTTTGTGTGATTTAGTGTGACCTAAATTTCATGAGCCACTTTCTGAAATACAGCGTCAGCATAATTTCAGCTGTTCAATATAAGCTTCAGAGTCTTTTTAGAGAAAATTAATGAACAAGTATCACTAAGAAGAGACGTCAGGGGAAAATTCTAGCAAAATTTAAAGCAGGTTTCGAAAATAAGTTCCAAGAATGGGACATTTCATCGTTTAAAAAATAAAAAGAGCAATACGTCTGCACACCAAGGACACAGATGTCCACATAAACTCGCAGCCTGTAAAAGGAGAGCATCAGACAAAAAAAAAAAAACAGCCAAAGTGGCTGTGGTAGTTCTGGAATAGCTGCAGAGATCTACAACTCAAGTGGGAAGATCTGTTGACATAAAATCAATTTGTTGGGTAATTCTCAAATTTGGCTTTTATGGAGAAGTAGCAAGAAGAAAGGCACTGGTAGAAGAAAACCCCAAGAAGTCTTGCTTGAGGTCTCCGGGAGGATTCCTTTTACTTCCAGACCACACTTTTATTGCAAAAGTGTGGTCTGGAAAGCGAGGTGCAGGGTCATCCTCTAAACAGACAGCGAGAGCTGTGAAAGAATCTGTCCGGTCTGGTTTTTTTATGTTAGAATGGCCCAGTCAAAATCTAGTCCTAAATCTAATTAAAAACCCGCAGCGAAACTTCAAAAAGATCTTCACAGATGCTCTCCATCTAATCTTGGGCAACTTTTCTAAGAACTGGCAAATATGTTAGCCTTTAGAAGTGTGAAGCTCGTGAAGCCTTCCAACACTTGCAGCTATAATTACGCTCCAAGGCGCTCTACAAAGTATCGCGTCAGTAGAGCTAAATGTAAATAAACACTCTTCTCAGATTTTGATCTGTAAAAATGTTGAAAAAAAGATTCTTTTCTTCCTGTTTTATAATTGTGTGTTACTTTCTGTTGGTCAGACATCAATACTTTCAGAAGACACTGCCCATTAGGCTGTTTACATTGCATTAGCTGTAAAAATGATGGAAGCCATTATGCTCTTTTGTGAGTTTGTACCTTTCTAACTGGCGGTTTGACTACTACGTCCTCGTAGCTGTCATCTGATTTCAGCGATTGGAAGTTCTCATGAAGTATAGCGATCTTTTTCTCATTATCCCAACCTGACGGACTGGCAGAAGACAGAGGGGGTTACAAACCAAATCGAAAGACGATGCTGTCGTCCTCCGGGAGAGGAAGCATACGAGCTTACATGAAAACGGCGTCTCTCTCCACCACCTGAGCCGGGCAGTGGAAGGGAAAGCCGTAGAGTCTGTGAACAAGATATTTGTAAAGGATGTCCAGGTTCTTCATCTCCTTCACTGACGTGTAAAGCAAAGAGGCGCCATCTGAACGCACTGTCAAGGCTATTCCGAACAAAGCAATTTCAGCTAACAATGGCCTGAAAACCACGACGACAAACATCTTTAATAAAGAAAAAGAAAACAAACTTTCAGATGAACTTATTCGAGCTTTGGCTCATTGAAATCCGCTCAGACAGGAATACAAGTCCTGGACATTTTTCAATCAACAACCTTTGAAAGCTTTTTTTTTTTTTTTTTTTTTAATAAACCTTGACAAGACAAAACAAAGCAGAAGAACAAATGACAGATGATCTGCTCATTACCAAATACCTGCACACAGAAGGGCGCAAGTTTTCATATTCCTGAAAAGAAAAAAAAACGTAGCTTCATGGGTAAACTGCTGAATGATCAGAAAGTATGTGTTGCAATGTAGCAGTGGTAGTGCTGCATATTCTGCTGCAGCATCAAGGGTGCAGCATTGTGGTCGTTCAAGGATACACTGCAGACAGAAATGTCTGATGTGGGACTGGATGAAGTCCAAGTGTTCGTCTCTGTAGTCGTGCTCCTTCTCCAGTGTGCTGATAGCATCACACTGAGGACAGATAAGCAGGTAACAGAAATCAGTTTGAAAGTTTGCCAACAGCTGCAATAAATCAGGGTTTATCCACAATGTAGCTCAAGGTAAAAGTTTTATATAAAAATCGTTTTGGAGATAAGATTACATACACTCACTGGAGTCTTGAATGAAAAAAAACTTGAATGATTTTTATGGACAAAAAATGAAAAAAGGTCTGAGTCTTTGAGTGAATGTATGCTAATTGTGAATTTATGCTAATCCATAAAAAGGTCGGCATTATGAATGCAGAGTCTGTCAACATTTTGGCTAAACGTTTCACCAGTCTTATTAGAACTTTCTACAGTTAAATTGGTAGGTTTTCAAAAACTCCTTCTGACCAAAATTGTATGTAAAAACACATTTTGGAAAGTTTGTACCTTTGTGCAGACCACCACTACCGGTATTCCCAGGTTGTGTGTGAGTGTGTTGTCCCCTAACGGCAGCAGCACGCCTTCTTCCTCGTCACTCCTTCTCTGCGGCGTGCCGTCCTCTCCGCTGCCCGGCTCTGTGTACTCCTGAAACTGTTTTACAACTAAAAAAAAAAAGTCAAGTGAACAGTTGAAACATTGGGCACATTCTGAAACATTCTTTAGATAAAACTTCAAATAAGACGTGCTCCCTTCACTCCCCTGCCCCTCAGCTGACTCACTTTTGTGTTCCAGCTCCCGCAGCTTTTCTGGAGCGACTCGGAGTTTGTCGATGTGTTCCCTCGCAACGGCAGCCCACTTCTGAAGAGAGTCCAGGGCATTCCAGGGCCGTGACATGTCAACTGTTATCAGCAGCAAAGTGTCTTCGATGGAGCCCACTGGAACAGCTACTCCCTGCAGGCCTTTGTGGTAGAGGTCTCCGTCCAAGACCCACGCGTTGCATCGAGTGTAATCTAAACGAACGCACAAACTAGGTCAACATTTAAGCATCTCCGGGACAGCTGTCTTGACACGCGGTACTACTGGTGTTTTAAAAGCAGATGGAGATAAAAAAATTTAAAAAAAGAAAGAATCTGTAGTCTGGTTACCGTCAATGTCATCATCGTGAACGCTGAAGTAGAGATATTCCAGGCCACGCCCTTTCATGTACTCCTCAATACCTTGTAACTTTGCAACCAAGGTGGTCTTCCCCGAGCCCACCTCACCTAAATACAGAAAATAGGTGAATAACATGGATCCCAATGCGGACAATCAGTCACACCACTTGATTCAAATTTACATTTCAATGTTTTTCTTCCATTTAAAAAAAAAAAACATGCTTTAAGGTTGAATAGTGGTCAAGTTAAAAAGTGACTGACCTCAACCAACATTTTGCAGCTGGTGAGGATAAACAACTTTTAATGTGCATCCTTTTAATCACATACTGTGGTGTATTATCAGCTACTCCCAGTTAAAAACAAAATGCAATCTTCACGAATCCAAACATTGTTAGAGAGGAGTGCTACGACTTTAAAGTGTATACTTAATCTAACGTTTCGCAGTATTCAGATGGCCAGAAAGAGTATTTTAATATCTACATGTAGCGTAGAATTCAACTAATGTCCTTAGTTCTGTTTATAAAATATGTAAAAACGTTACTTTTTGAAAATACAGCTATGTATTAGGGAACCAAAAAAGTTACTTTGCTGTCTTGTTTGGAATGAATATGATTTCATATGTGTATAGTTTATGGGAATTTGATATGTTTGGGTATTTGACAATCTGGTGAACTTGATAAGACACTGATTTTCACATTTCACAATTAGAACTAAGGGGAGGAAATTCTCAAATAGGCTTAAACGTCATCCTACTTCGTTGAAACACAGCTGTGAATGTCTGCATGGAAACACCATCCATAACACCGTTTTATATAGCGTGTCATAAGGTCAGCTCTGCACCCATTCTTGCTGTGTGTCATATTAACCTATACCAACAGGGGGACACGGTGTATTACAGCTGAGCCTGCTGATGTTGTCATGGACAGCATAACAAGCAAATGGTCTCACACACACAACACACACACACACACAGCACTCCATACACAGGCAACCAAGTGGCTGATTAGCTGTAATGGATAGCATGCAGCGGATTATCTCAGGCGGATGTGTGTGCTGGGTGTTAATGTGTGCGGACATTAGCGAGGTCTAATGGGAGGCAACCTTTCTGCTTCAATCAAACCAAAAATACCAAACTGCCTCCGTGTGTTTTGCACGTCTTTTTTTTTTTTTTCCACCCGTGTCCTAGAATTATCGTTGCCTAGCAGCGACTAGCATCTCTGGGAGCTAGAATGACTTGCAGGGTTTCTCTCATGATGTGATGATGAACGACCGTGTCAGAAAAATACACCTGTCTCCGTCTCTCCAGCCACAAAGCTTTGACACAAAAGCCCCATCACCAGAGGCAGCTAGCCTAGCTACAGAGCAGGTACGAGTCAAGGGAACAGGATGAGGTGGTCAGCAGCTACAGGGCTATCCGAGCTAACGATGCCCATTGGCTAGCCAGGAGGCTGCGGACAGATACCCACCCATGACCAGGACATTTTTCCCAGACGGTAGCTTTGATCTTGAATGGGTGGACACTTCACTCAGGATGGTGGACCTGCAGAGAGAGCGGGGCCGTTAAAAAAAAACGCAGCCAAACGAGGCGTGTTCGCTCACTCATACATAAACAATGACTGGCAGCAGCGACAGGCTAGCGCGAGCTGGTGCCGCTGTGTCACCGCTGAGTCTGGTGCTGATGCTAGTTAGCATCGCTAGCAGGCTAGCTGTCAACCCATCCTTAGCCCAACACTGTGACTCTCCGCTGTGAAACCTCAAAACCCGCGCGCACTGAAACAGTGTTAAATTTCGCATCGCCCACCATAGGTCCTGCCCATCCTCCTCCTCCGGGTTGGAGCTCTCCAGCGTGCTCTTAGATCCAGCTGATGTGGAGGATAATAATGCACTCCTCCCTGAAGTCGCCATCTTCGCAGGGCTTGTAAACCCAACTGGACGCACGGTGTTGTGTCGAAAAACGCACCCCCGGTCATTTGAAGCGCAATGGTTTGAAAGCAGGTTTTTTTTTATTCCCCCCTTTCTCAATTTAAAAAACTATCTTGTTAATGGAACTGATAGTTCCATTAACAAGTTGGTCGATAATATCAGTGACATTAAAAAAAAATTTCCAAAAAGAAAGAAAAAGATGTGTGCTCTAAGTTGACAACATGCCCCACTATATATGTGTTATTTTTATTTATTTTAATTTAAAAAAAATACGTAATTTTTCCATGAGAAACACGGTTAATAAAATTAGTATTAGACAAATCAGCGACCTCCCCAGATGGACGTGCTTTTCATTGCAGGGGCACATTATTCGGCGCAACACCTTGAGGTAAGCGGCAGCGGCAGCAGTGAGCTAACCCAGTTCGTCAGACAGCACCGCACACGCCGCGGCCGGGGCGTGGTCCGCCCGCACAAAGCTCCCGCTCCGCCACAGGCATCAGACAACGATGTCACATCGGGACTGAAACCTTCACGCAGAAAGATGGAGAAGACAGGGTTTCATATCGAGAAATGCACCTGTGACAGCGTTTCTTTCTTCTCAATATTTTCACAAAATCTGCACCAATAATAATAACAACCCTTTGAGATCCGAAGACTATTGTATTTTCTTGGGATCTAACCTGATATAGAGCACAGCATTTATTTGCTAAACACGCTGCCACCAGTTTTCCAATGCAGACGCGTTTTTCCCTTTTCCTATTTACTGGAAGGTCATCAGCTTGTTACAGAAAATCTGACAGAATACTAAACTATTTCCCTCCTTGGGGGATTTAAAATAAAGCAGGAAGATGTATTGAACTGTAAGAATCTATTATGACATAGTAAACATCCACACCATACATAGACAAACTCTCCTTGAGAGAAAGAAATCATCAATGACTGCACAGTATAGAGGACTTTAATAAAATAGGTTATTGAATATGCTGGCCTTTTTCACCCCCCCAAAACGATCAGGTTAAATGCATTTTCAACACAAATCCGTTTTAGACAAATTATCCCCCTAAATATGCTGCCTTCCAAATCACTGCCACTGATTTGTGAATGAAATGGCACAGGGCCTAAGCTTGTAAGGAGATAAAGCTATAATTCCATGTAGGATTTGGAAGCACTTCAAACAGAGGTTCTTGGCCACAGTCCGTATTTCTTTGCAAAACCACATTATAGAAATAAATTGGTAATAAATGTGAGCCACTGAAATTCTTTAACTTTTAATTCAACATATGAGGTTGTCGATGCAATGTATAATATTTAATTCGGTAACAAATAGCTGAACCTTTAAAGAATTTGACTGAAGATAGGAGTGTTTTTTTGTAATGTACGCCGGTGGAGAATAATTATTACTTACCTTAAGGGCAATTGCCCAGGACAGCATTAGAAATGGGGCGCATGAGCACTGAATAATAAGCAACCATTGATTGAAGAGGGCTCGTGGATTTTGAATTTACACAACAGAAGATGACTGCAGATTGAGATATGTGATTTATGGTTTTCTGTCATAACGTGAGGAGATTTTACATTTCAGTAATGTAGATGCAGTTGAGGAACTCAGAATTCAGTCATGCAAACTCGTTATGTAGATTTTGCTGTGTTTATTTCTGTGATTGAGAGGATTGTGGCTTCTAGTTAATTAAAATCAAACATTTTCACTAGAGAAACAAAAATAAAATATTCACAGGGAGGTTATGCTGAGGCCCACCCAATCAAGACTTCAAACGACAAGCATATTAAAACGTGTGTTAGAAAACGATGCACAAAGAGTTGGAATAACTCCAACCTTGAGAGGATTGTGATACACACAGGACCACATTCTTGCTTAATGGCATACAAAGTCCTGTTCTCAAATAAAAGTGAACTCTGCATTTCATTCAGATTTGAAGAGGCTCTAAGCCAAGAGGCACAGACTCAAAGTTCCTCTGGCCCAGTGTGAAGATTCAACTGTCAGTGATGACTTTGGGAACCATGTTATCTGCTGCTGGTATCCGCTGTGCTTTATCAAGTCCAAAGTCATCTGCATTCCTGCAGATTAGCAGGGGATGCTGATTTCATTTTTCAGCGGTACTTGGCATGGCCATGCTACTTTAAGTACCAATAGCAGCTTTAAGGACCATGGCATTGCGTTGCTTATTTAACTCGCCTGACATATATCCCATATAGAAACTGTGGAAGAAGATGTAGGTAACAATGCAGATGAGAGGCGCTATTAAAGTAACTTGGGCTTCCATTGTATTTACTGCACAGTGCATGGAGCCACAGCACAAGGGAATCTATTTAATTCAGAAGATTTACAATTGGCTGCAATGCTTGAACTTTTTGGTGATGTCCAGATGCACCCGTAAAAAATAGTTTAACAAATTATCAACCGAAGGCTTAAATAATTTTTTTTTTTAAAGTTGAAAAATAACTTAATTTATCTGAGCAATTATATTAATTAAGTGGAGAAATTAACTTTAAAAAAAGTGATTATAAATTAACATGACAAAATGTACCTAAATAAAATGTATCCAAATGTGTTATCCCCATCTGTCTGGTTTAAGTCTAACGATGTGTTACAATAACATATTTATAGCAAACGTGGATTTTGTGCTGTTTCCATTTTGAATGATTATGCACATAATTCAGTCATGCGCATGGCTTCTGGGCACATTAAATTCATCTCAGGGGACGAATCTGCTGGGAACACTGTGAACTTCAGCTCCTAAGCGGTCTCAGGTGTGTGGTCAGTCCCTATTATGAAACCACTGAAGCGCATCGCAACCAATCAAAGCTGAGCAGCAGAGAAGCAGTGTGTGTGTGTTTTTTTTTTCTAACGGAAAAAGCGTTGCTCGTGCAACCACTAGATGGCGATAAAACACCGCGATCAGTGTTCCGCTGGTCCCTTGGTGTAGGGTGCGCTCCCTGCGGCCCCCGATGGAGCCAGCGGATCACAAACTCCTGTTAAGTGGCGCGCCGTCTCTCCTCCTCCACATCTTGCGCCCGGAGCAGAACCAGGCGTGCGGAGCGAATCCTCTCCGCCCCGGACGCGGCGGCCGTTCGCCCCCCGCTGCTCTCGTCGGCGTCCCGAAAACTGCTCGAGCTCTGCAGTGCAGGAGGGGGTAGGAGGTGGGAGTGTGTGTGCGAATGTGAGCACAGGAGGGGGTGTGGAAGGGGAAAACACAGCTACACAACAAGAGTGAGATGGGTCCGGAGGCGGTCAGGTATTCGTGATTGTTGAGTGAACGGGGGTGAAGTTCTTCTTCTGCTCCGCTCGGATCTTTTCCTCCAGGACCCTGAGGTGAGTTTCCCCTCTGCAATCTCTGGCAATAGACTGCTATTTGCTCTGGATAATTTAATATTACTACATACCTGCAAAAACACGCCGCTTTTGATGTAAACATGCGTATGAAGCAAGAGTAAGAAAAGGAAGATTATTATTATTATTTTTAAAAACATGTAGTTTAGCATTTTTATTGACTTTGAAGATAAATGAATTGCAGACAAATAAAATCAAATTTTTTTTACTAAGAGACAAAAATATTCATTAATATAACACTTTTAGAAGAGAAGACCTGCTCCATGAAGATCCACATTCTTCACTTCGCTTGTGTCATGCTTTGCTTCATCCTTCCCCAGTTACCTCTTTTCTTCTTTTCTCTCAGAATCAGTCTCACTAATCCCCTCTCTTCCTCCCAAACTCTCCACGTTCGTCCTCCTATCTCAGCTCCAGCACCACTGAAAGTTCACCAAAAAAAAGTTTTCCTTTTTCACGTTCTTTTCTGCTTTTCTCCATCTTGGTGAGATTTTATGATTGTCTGATTTTCAGCACCGTCTTTGTAGGACAAGGTGCTTGTGAATGCAACCCCTCTATCGGTCTGATAATCAATATGTGACCAAGCAATTATAGATGGTGTTACACACCTTCGTGCAACTGCAGTGTTGATGGCAATATCTGTCAGAGTCGCTGTTTCGCTTACAGGTGACGGTGAGCGGTCACACTCACACACCGGCATGTACACACTGAGGCAAGGGTCAAGGCAGTGGAGCTGGTGATTGTCACAGTGTGCAGAGAAGAGGGTACTCAGAGCTCTAACCTCAACTCTGCAACCAGTCGAGTTTTTATTTGAAAACTGCTTGAAAACAGTCAGACTCTTTTCGATCTGTTGGCTGACGACGGCCTGAAAACATTGCAGTCAAATGCAAAGAGTTATATTCTAAAAAGTCGGAATCCCAAAAGTACGAGTTGGGGTTCCAATAAAGTAATTAATTATTTTTTTTATTGCTTACCAATAAATCCGGCAAACTGCCTTCCTTGCATCTCGCTGTTGTGTCATATCTAGCTTCATATAACATTTTAGATCATCACCCTTTCACGTGTGTTTTACTGCTGCAAACATAGGTCAACATCCAGCCAAACCAGGCGGTCACAAACTTTTTAACTTCTCAATGAATTCTATGCTATCAATATCGCAGCTAAGAGATGCAGTTCATGGGTTTACTGCTAAGGGATCCACCAAAAAAATTCACAAATCTAGTCACAATGACCTTATAATAGTACTTAATCTCATGCTGCATTATGCAGATGCTCTGTCTGCATCAACAAAAGAGTCACTCTAAGTGCTGAATGCTCGAAAAGTGAAGTTGAGCTATTTTCTGAGAATTTATCTCAGAAAATAGCCATTGGGGCAGTCATATACTTTTTATGCTGGAACATTAATTTTCTCTCCAAGATGGCCAAATAATCATTAGACCTGGAAGATGGGAACAAAACAAGACAATGATGTTATGATTATTGCAAAAAATAAAAAAATAAAAACTTGGCCTTGCTATTCTTATGCATAATTTTACTTGAAGTGTGTTAGTGATTACTGAAAATATGCAAAAATATGTAAACAAACATATACTAACATGTCAGTAAATGTATATAAAAATGTTTCACTTGGATATCTGTGAATCAGTCATACTAAAGAAGGAGTTTTTATGTTTACTTTACAATAATGTTTCATTTTCTATTTTGGCTTGTTGAGAAGAACTGGAGACAATAACAAACAAATATCTACCGATGCATAGTAGTAATAATCATTGTAATAAGGGTTACATTGGTAAAATGTATTGAATTAATTGAATTATTTTAGTTGAAAATCATTAAAGCAGCAGCAGGTAACTTATAGAAAATATGTTTTCACAGATAGACTGTGAAAAAAAAATTGAGCTGCTCTACCTCCTTCCTGTGGTCCAACTGAGATCTGTAGAAATGCAATGATCCCAACCAGAAACACCCAATCAGAGCCAAGTCTTACCAACGTCAGTCAGACTTGTATACACTGCTCACGCCCTTCCACTTGCTCTCTGCTATGCAAAGCTAGTAAGCATGGCCACAGATAAACAGTTTTCCAGAAATGGTAAGTTGTTTCTCTGCTGTATAGCAAACCGGGAGTCATGAGCAGCGCGTACACAAGTATGGTTAACGGTTAAAAGACCTTCATCCTTCTCTGATTGTTTTTTCTGACCAGGAGTGCTGTATTTCTGCAGATGGCAATAGGTCCACAGGGAGGACGGAGGCAAAGGAGCTTGACTTTTCCACAGATTATCTGTCTCATGTTTCGACAAAGTGACGGTTTTAATAAATATATAAATGCATTTTTTTTATAGAAGTTACCAACTGCAGCTTTAACACTGATGCAGAATACATCTGAAGACTTGCTTCAAAGACATATTGAGTATTTACAATACATTTACTAGTCTTCTGTTTTAGGTTTGCAACTGAAGAGTCTGAATTTATAACCTGCTCCACAGAATCAATGAAAATTGGCCTACACTTGAAACCTCTATGTTGCGATTGAGGACTAAGAGATGAAGTGGGATTCAGGTTCCACGGTGAACAATCATTTTTAGACAGAGATTATATAACTAGAACAATAAATCATTGCTTTTTACTTTTTCTTTAGTCACCTGTAACAAAATCTTTACTTTCCTGCTGTCAGCAGATGGTATTTTCACCAGGCAATGTGAGCATAACACACAGCTCTTCTGACTCGTGCCGTAATTGGCATAAATACTGACAGGCTTTACCCTAAATGCATGTTTTACGCCTCCTTTAAATATGTGCAAATGGTGAAGTGCAAAGAGACAGTATTTGATTGACAGGGCCTTTCTAGGAGAAAATCTCTCCGTGTGTCCAGTTTCAGAATTAGGACACATAAACTCACATTTGTCATAGTTGCACATCTGTATTCTAGAAATGTTTTGAACAAAATGACAGTTCCTTAAAATATCATGCCATTCTTTTTATATATGTTTAGCTTGCTCATCTTGTACTTGATCTTTATAATGTTTCATTATTTTCTCTAACGATTACGGATTTTCCACGTGGTTGTTAAGTTTTCTCAAACATCCCGTCTCATTTCTTTCACTGCTCACGATCCAATTGTGTTTTGGTTATTTTGCACCATCAATGAGTAATTCGGCACATAAATGTCAAAATTAAGCAGTTGACTGGAATGTTTTTCAGAGCACTGACGGCACTGTGAGATCCTATGATGAGGTGCAATGTGAAAATTAATTGTCACCTCCGCCAGTGTGTAACGCATGTGACAGCTGATGTTTTGCTGGGCTGCAAGGACAGACTCTGCACCCAGAAGATGAATGTGGAAATATTCCACATCTCCCTTCACTATCAGTGTCATCTGCTGTCAACCAGAACAGACAGGCATCTGCTTCTCCCCGCGCACACACACACACACACACGTTTCCACACTGAGGCTGACATAGCGGAGCCACAACCAGTGAAACTTCTCTCCTTCACAGGTCGGCTGTATGTCACACACCTGCCATGTGGCTCTGTCCACGTCCGTTTGTCTGTACACGGCCTGTTCACCGTTCTTAGCTAAAAATACTCACACACACACAGTTGGAAGATGAATTATGGAGGATGGAGAGAGAGAGGGAGAGACATTCAGGTCAGAGTCAGACCCAGTTCTAAGAGCTCCGTTCCCTCAGGATGTTACTACTAGACCGCAGCATTAAAATTCAGCTGGTATCATCTGGAGCACCGAACCTGTGTTCTTCCTTCAGCTTAGGTTAACTGTACCCAGGGTCAGAGAAGGGTTTAGGTTTTTACATTACAGACTGAAAAATATAACACTGTGTGTGTGATTCGAAAAGAAAAACGCTTCAACATTTTAGAAGTTACGTCTCTTGACGTAAATTGCCAAACGTGAGGCTGCAACGAGGGAACAGTTTGCCCGGATACATCTCAGTCGAGATGTTAAAAACAGGCCTATCAACACCTCTTCAGGCCACTGATTAACACGCTGTCATTTTTGCACCCGATTATGTGGCGCATTCATTTATTTAGCATAACTTGTTAATTTGCGAGCTTGAGAAGATCTGGTTTGCTAATTTTGCTTCTTCATAGCAGCGAGCCAGAACTGAGTCGCGTTGTTTGTTTCCAGCTGCAGCCTTTTTGTCTGTTTAAAATTAACAGCCCCCGCTTGTAGTTTCATATTTATTACAAAGGGACATAAGGAGATAGAGTTGTGGCTAACTCTGAACTTGCAAGGTTAACTTAAAGGCTTAAGTATTTGCTTTTTATTAGGATAAACAGCTGAAAAAAAATCATATGTTTATATGCACTTTTTCCACTTTTTATCACATTACAACCACAAAACAAAAAATTTGTTTTACTGTATTTTTTTTATGATAGACCAACACAAAGTAGTGCATCAGTTTGAAGGAGAAGAAACATTATCTCATCATCTCCCCCATTTAATCCATCATCTGAAAACAGAACGAACCCAAAACAGCTGCAAACATGGTCGTCGTCCTGAGCTGAGACACACGGTAACTCTGGAGGAGCTCCATAAATTTCATGCTCGGGTGGGAGAAACTGAAGACAAGTCAGAATCATTCACTCTGGATTTGAGTGGCAAGAAGAAGAAAGTCCTTGGTGAAAGAAAGAAATGAGAAGCACTGCTAAAATGGTCAAAGTGAGTGGAAGGTTGGATTTAGCATAAAAATCTATCCTAATACTGAGTTAAATTCTGTTTTTAGATGTGTGAAGCTTGTAGAGACATGACCCAAAAGACTTGCAGTTGTAATTACAGTGCAAGTTTTGCAGAGCTCTGACTAAAGGGGATGAATACAGATGCAAACTTTTCAGTATTTCATTTGCAAAAAGATTAAAAAAACCAAGTCTAATTTTTCTTGCACTTTATATTGAGGCTCTACTTTGCATATTATTTTTGTAAAAATATACGAAAGTTTGTAGCAAATCAAATCCTAAAGTTTTTAAAGGGAAATGATGCTACTAATAATCCCGTAGCCTTTAAAGCTGCTCTAAATTGCATGTTTTGACTGGCAGAAAAATGTATCCTTTATTTTTAGTCGCCATAATCCAGGAGGCGCAGGTTCCACTCCTATCCATCCCAGCATATTTTATGCTTTATTTCACCTTTTTTCAGTGTTTGGATGGAATTAGCTGTTAAAAAATGTATACCTTAGGCTTAAAAAAATGTTTTGATCTATATTAACAGATCTTCCTGGTATGAATGTGAGAAATCAGTTTCTCGAGCTCACTGGGGCTCACTGATGTGTTCCAGCTGAATCTAAGATACAGGAGAAATCTCACTCCTAGAGAAATGTGAACCATTCCAAGATATCAGCAGTAATAAATAATTTCCACTATGTGTCAGCTTTTATTGCCTTACCAGGAGAATGAGCTGTGAAGTTGGGCCGCTAACATTCAAAGCAGGTGCTCCAAACATCGTGCCAACACGCTGAACTAATCCCTCAAAGCTCCTGTGCAGCTTCTTTTGAAGGCTGCAGACAGGGCTTTGGGTTATGCTGGGATTTACCACTGTACTTTTTGTACAGGCATAAACACTGAAACAGGTGCAGGAACTCCACAGAAGAATACGGAGATGAATTTGCACACACCCACACAGTCCTGAGAGAAGGTCTTATTAAGCAGAATATTTGAAAACACCTGTGTGGGCGGCTGGTTGATGTGATCCCTGTTAACCTCATATGTATATATATATATATATATATATATATATATATAATATATATATATATATATATATATATATATATATATATATATATATATATATATATATATATATATATATATATATATATATATATATATATATATATATATATATGGCTTTATCATAATTAGCAGTATTCAAACCACGTTTCACTGTAAAATGTGATGAATTATTATCAATTCAGTCGACATAATAGAATAATGTCAGTGTTGCTGTGATTACATTCTTTAGAATGTTCTACTCAGGGGCAGGAAATGCTATGAAGTCTATGGAAACCTGAGGAGGGACAAATCTCTCATGTACCAGAGACTCAGCGCCGCTCACAGCACGCTTGTGTGTGTGTGTGTTAGTGCATATTTGCAATCATCAGCGTTCCGATAGACTTGAAATTATGTGTTGCATTGAGGATGTGCAAGTGCGTGTGTGTTTGTTGTGTGCATTACGTGTGTTTTTTGTGTGCATTCAAGCACTGTGCCCGAAACTGAGTAGCTTCAAAGGCCTGACCTTGTCCTGACAGTTCGAGCTCTGTTTGCTTAGTCAGATCCTCTGCATCTGCTTTTTTCCAGACAGACGACAGCTCAAATGTACTGCAGTATCCATCCGTCCATCCGTCCGTCCACCCGTCCGTCCGTCCATCCATCCATCCATCCATTCATCCATCTTCAAGTCCTTGATAACAGAAAGCTAGACATAGTAAATTCTTGAGTAAAGCAGCTATATGATATTTAACCTCATGCTCAAAACGTATGTTGAAAAACCAATGAAACATACAGCCCTGAACATCCCAAAGTAAAGCATGTGTATGGATTATGCTGGGAGGGTGCAATGAAGCCCGGGGCTGTCTTCGCGTTTTTAACATACATAGATCTAAGGTTTGTCTCAGACAGATAATAACAAGATAGGTTCAATCTGGCAATCAGACCTTTGGCTTCCATTTTTTCCCCACTAATAGTTGTCTTGACAGCATTATACTGTGAGGCAGTTTTTATTTAACTTCTTTTTTTTTTTAAATAGACAAAAAAATCAATCTCAAGATTTGCAAAGTTGATAGAAATAAAAAAAAAAAAAAAAAAAACAATCATCATACCTTTCCCTTATAATTCACAACACTGCAGTATTTTGTGATGGTCAATCACAAAATACTGCATCTTACTGCATAAACTGAAAAGATGTTTTTTTTCAGTTTATCTATCTATCTATCTATCTATCTATCTATCTATCTATCTATCTATCTATCTATCTATCTATCTATCTATCTATCTATCTATCTATCTATCTATCTATCTATCTATCTATCTATCTATCTATCTATCTATCTATCTATCTATCTATCTATCTATCTATCTATCTATCTATCTATATATCTATCTATCTATCTATCTATCTATCTATCTATCTATCTATCTATCTATCTATCTATCTATCTATCTATCTATCTATCTATCTATCTATCTATCTATCTATCTATCCTGTATGATGTTGTATAAATGAGCTCTCCTTTTTTCTCTCTTTCCGTTCAGTGTGTGATTGCACAGCCATCATGAGTAACATCTATGAGTCTGCGGAGGCCACGCTGGGCTTCATCAGCTCCCCATGCCTGACCAAAGTGGAGCTGAGAGTGGCCTGCCGGGGGATCTCGGACCGCGACGCCCTCTCCAAACCCGACCCGTGCGTGGTGCTGAAAATGCAGTCACACGGCCAGTGGTTTGAGGTACGATGAAAACGGAGAGAGGATAATGAGAGAGATGCCGCGCCACGCAAATGAGTCTCCAGTTGCGAAAGGCTATTTCATACTCTGAAAATGAAGGTTTAATGGTGAGGCCAGGAGTGAATCAGGAGTTTGTCATTCTTAAGTGTTCTTTTATATGACACCTATTCAGCCGTTTTGAAGCATTCTGAATATTAAGCGAAGTGACTGAATGTTTCAAGGTGCAGTCTGGCTTGTCAAAGCGACTTCTAATGTTGCTACTCTATGGATTACAATGAATGTCACATGTATAATGGAGTAACTAATACTACTTGATGGAAGACAATGGATATATTTTGACACCTCTTTGTGAAAATACTGACTTTTAATGTTATTACAACGTGTTAAGACATTTAAGTTAAAAAAAAATGTCAACACGTTGGGCATTGGAGGAAATGGGGTCTAAATTAATTATAAAAATGACATTTAGCTCAAACATTCAAAAAAATAAATAATCTGAAAATGTTTTTATGTAAACATCAAGCTATTTCATTTTGGTGTATTTATCGTTTAGTACTTTATTTTTGTTTAGTTTATTGGTGTTATTCTATTAATATTTGCACAACCGTTGGTCCGTCTCCTGTTAAAAATGGATTTTTCATTCCTCAAAAGCAAGTTTTCACGTCAAAGCATGATCAAAATGAAAAGTCCTGATGCCCTTTTGGACAAACAAGACAGTCAAATTACTCTCTCATGTTTTCATTATGATTGTTTACACTGTTGATACTTTGCAGTGCAAAAAAGTCAGTCCTCTGTGACTTCTCCTGACAATGCTCAAGGCGGCACGAAACGCCATTATCTATTGAGTTAAAAAGGATTTGTTGGAAGGAATAAGAAAATGCTACTTTGATGAGCACAAATTAAAGACTGTTGTGGATGTTTTTCACCTCATTTTTGGTGCAAATTCTTTTATTTACAGAGGCAGAAATGAAATAAAAACACAAATTTAATGGTGTTTTGGTAAAGTGCTGAACTATGTCAGAGAGCTAACTGGTTAAAATAATTGATACCAAAATTTCTTTTGAGTGCCACTCGAGACAATCTAAGTACCACCATGATCATTGGGATGATCCAAACACTCCGCTGAAGTAATGATTGATGAAATTATGGCACTAAATCAGAAAATTCAAGCGACCATTTCAGACAGTGAGTGTGCTGTTTTCCTTTTAGCTTGCAAGAGCTACGTGTCCTAATTATCACGCAGCTCAACCAGAATCCCAACCTTTGCTACAAGCATAGTCTAAATTGTGTTTATCTAGCAAATGCTCTTTTACAGATGCGAGGTATTCTTTTTTTTTGGTAATGAAAGCAATCAGACCCTCAAACCCACATTTTCAGTTTTATTGGCCTCATTCAAAGCTAAAGAGGTCCCAAATAAATGGAGGAAACATCTTCTCTATGTAGGTTGTTTTGGCTATGGAAATGGATAACTGGTGCTGCTTTAAAGTGTTCCACTCCATTTCCAATTATCAAAGAGGCACACATGCTTTCACGGGCCGTTCTAATGGACTAGACAAAAGACTATCTGAGCATAATTAAAATCCAACATTAGGAGAAAGATAAATCCTAATGGATTTTTAGAATAAGCAAATTTTTATCAATTTTTTTTCAGAGTTAAACAGGCCAGAGAGTGAGACACATTGTTTGTCTTTTCTTTTCAATGTGCGGACTAAATGCAAGTTGGTGTTGGTAATATAGAATATAATTGAAAAATTAATTATTTTCAATAATTCAATTCAGAAAATGAAATGTATATAAGTTCATTACACAAAGTGACATATTGTTTTCACATTTTAATAGTTTTAGTATTATGATATCTAATACAGAAATAATATGTAATATCTTATACCAGTCTGAGGAAATCTGCTACCTTGCTCACCAAACACCACTGATACAGTGTAAAAGGACAGCTGTATCCAAACCTGCTAATGTAAAGTTGGGTGGAAGAAAAAACTGACAGAAAAGGTGCCTAGGCAACAAGAATTGGAGAGACTAGGGGAGATTCATATGGCATTGATTAAAGCTAAAGTCAGTGCTTACAGAACCATCACACACAGTCTCATCAGAGACACGAACTACAGCTGTCCCATTATTTGATTTCCACTCCTGAACAAGAGACATCAGATGCATCTAAGCTGTGCTAAAGGACCAGGCTGTTGCTCAGAGTTACATAAGCCTCTTTTCAGATGAACGTAATTCCCAATGACCTTCTAATTACGAGAGGCATCTTTGGAATTTGTCACTTGTAAATATCCATTGCACTTTTTTTTTTTTTTTGCCAAATTCTTGTTCTACAGAAGGTGGGGGTCTAGCAGACGCATGTGAACACACAAACTCAAGCGTGACACAAAAAGTCAGAACAACTTCCTCGCTCAAACTTGCACAGACTCACAAAAAGCAGCGCTTTTTCCACAGGGGCTCAAGATCAAGTGCTCAAAAAAGTAGTGCAGTGTTAGGCAGCTGTGTCTCAGGGGAGTCCAGAAAAAGCTACTTTGTGCAGCATAGTAGTGTGTTTATTCATATGGAATAAAAGAGAGAGAGAATTCATGTGTGTGTGGATCTGAGAATGGACAATCTCTGGTGATCAAAATTACTTCCTTAATTGGATTGTTGTTGGGAAGCAGCTGGGTGTGTTTGTGCATATTTAATGTGTTAAAGACTCTTTTTTGCTTCAATGAGTTGCCAACTCATTGAGGTGAGGTTAAAAAATGGGCAACATCTGGTGTATGTTCTGTTATATTTCACTTTTTCTTTTCTTTTTTTTGTGCTTGTGTGTGAGCCACAGGGTTATCAGCAACAAAAGAAAAAAAAAAAAAAGCTGGCGTTCGTTTCTGCCAGCGTTCTCGAGCTTTTTGTTGTCAGCGCTGTGACGGACTTTAATTTGGCACTCTGATCCTTTCTGTGTCAGGCAGTCAGAGAGAAGAAAATCTGAGATCAGTGCCGCAGCTCCAGTTGGATTTCTGTGTAGTCAAACAGCTAGTGGGATTTTTCTAAAGCATCAAGAAAAATCAATGTTTGCAGTCCTCAAGTTGATAAGTGTAAACAATGTGGTAATGGCTATTTGTGGTAATTGCTGCAGAGCTGAAAAGTCTGCAAAGCTCACAATCGATGCAGAGTTGCAGTGCGCTGGATGCTCAGTGAGAGTTTCATACTTGAGCATGCATGAATTTAAAGAAGTCTATTTAAGGTGACTCGGGCAATAACGGCGATGGAGCCACCGCCTTGTTCCACCATGGGGACGGTGTGTTTGGGGAGATGTGCAGAGTTATCTGTACTGCATAGTGTTTTGCATTAAGCTAATTTGTTTATGTGTGCTGTTATCCCTACGCGTCCCGAGGCGTAATTCAAACAGAACTAACTTCAATTTGTATTAACAGGAGTATTAAAAGTTTGATATTTGTGATTATATAGGATCTCATTATTATGTTTTATAGATATTTTATCTAAATAATTCAAAACTATTTAGATTTAATATTCAAACAAATAAATCACTAATAATTTAACCCAGTTGACAGACCAAGCCAGTTTATTAAAACTTGATTAGAGTAGAACTTCTTTAAAGGGAATATTTGTATTTTTGTTTTGCTCGCCAGAGTTTTTAAGCTTTCCTAAACATGACCAGTATTTGCTTAGTCCACACACTCTCATCCACGGTCATGTAAACATTAGTCACTTTTCCAGGTTACTATGCTCATAACAACATGTTTTGCTTTATTTTAATTTGATCAGATTTACTGATGCGTGTCATGCGTCCAACCGCGTGTGTGTGCAGGTGGACCGCACCGAAGTGATCCGTAGCAGCAGCGGGCCCGTCTTCTCTAAGGTCTTCCTGGTAGATTACTACTTCGAGGAGGTCCAGAGGCTTCGATTCGAGCTGCACGACATCAGCTCTGGAAACAACGGCCTTCGTGATGCGGACTTCCTGGGAGCCATGGAGTGCACGTTGGGACAGGTCAGTCTGCCTTCTGATTGGGCAGTAAATAGGAAGCTTGCTTAATTAGTAAACCTGATTGAGTAGAGTCATTATGTGTAAACAGAAGAAAACAACGAATAAGTAAGTAAATAAATAAATACTAAAAACTTATTCTGCTCGAGTCCATATACTGAAACTAACAACACTGATGTTTATTTAGAGCAATGCTCAAAGGACTGTGGATCAATTTTACCCCTATTCTCTTCTCTCTCTGTACATTTCTGTTCCAACTTAATGTAATTTTGCACCCGTTATAACTTAACTTTTGCATGTCGACTTACCTGTCTTTGTTAATTCATATTTTCATAAATTGTGTCAATGAATAATCATAAAGTGCTTAAATATCAGTTGACATGACAATCTTTAATTTTGATCTCATTTGGTTAAAGACTGAAACAAGATTAAGTACAGTTCACAAAATAATCTGTGATGACAAAGTGCAGACATGTTTTCAGACATATTTTGTAAGGAACACACTTGTCTATTTAAGGTTGGGTAGCTGACGGTGCATGTCAGAGCATGAACCAAGGAAAAAACCAAAACTCCATTAAATGTCCCAAAATGTCTGGAGGTCTCTCTTATTTGGACACTGAAGAAATTTAGAACTACCTAGACTTTCCTCCGAAAACAGGTTCAAACTTATCAGCAGATCAATTCTTATTTGACTTTAGAATAATTTTTTTAACTGTAAAATGTGAAAAAAAAAATTCTTTGAAGATTTTTGGGCATGATACAATTTCATTTAATTGTATATTTTCTTTCTTAAGATCTCAATCCCTATTTGCTCTGATTCACTTTCCTGTCCGGGTTAAATTCATTCTCATGAACACGACATGTTCTTTAAAACTCTGACCACAGTTATTCCATCACATTCAAGATTTATAAGTATGGTCACGCTATTTCCTGTCGATCTCCAGCACATCATGCAGCTTGAATGTAGAACACGGTGTTAGGTAGGTCGCCTCAATAAGAGAATTGGGGCGTGTAAGAGATGTTTATGACTCACATCTGAACATACTTTAAAGTGAGCCCACTCGAAGAGTAGATTTGTTTTCTCTGCTTTTTAAATGTGCTTGAAACCTGCTAAATTTGGGTAGAAGAGCCACCTTTGGGTGCTAGTTCAGATGATCTCCACGCCAGAGCTGCTTGAAAGCAAGGCGCTTGAGATAAGATTTCAGTCTGTTGAAGAACCAATTGTACGGGTCTCTGCCGTTTACCACATTGTAGATGGATAATATGCACTTTATTTAGCTGGCTTTAATTATTAAACTTTTTTGTTCAGCTACTTGCAGCATCTGCATTCACACTTTCGGAGTCCTTGGTGTTTCTTAAAAAGCTCTTCCAGGCAGTTTTCAGCGCATTTATATGTGCATATGCTAATACATGTAGCCTCACCCGCTGATAGCTGCAATCAATATTTAAAGATTCTCTGCATTTACTCCAATCACTCAGCATCCTGGGCCATTTAAAGAGAAAACGTTTATTGCGTCGATGCTCATTAAGACGATGAGTTGATTGATTTTTTTTCCCCCCCCCTCTGAAAGTAGCCCCCTGGTGACATATTGAATGTAAAGAAATAGCAGGAGCAGCATCTCAAAGATCTGGCTGGAACTGCAGAAGAATCAAATATGTCTGCTATTACTTTTTCAGGTCAGAGATGTTATCAGCAGCATAAAGCTGGTGGGTTTACAATTATTGGTAGACATAAGATCAGAAGAGGAGGAGAAGGATTTTTAATGCAAGAGAGGTGTCGCTTAACAGAATAATGCCAATTTTTTTTATGAGTAGTATTCCACTGTTTATTCAGGATTTTGTTAAGACAGCTTTGTTTCTGTTTTGTAGAATCAATAGATGTGTGCAGAGGAATATCAGTGAGGAGGAAGTAATTGATCTATTCATAAAATGAAAGACACCAGGAAGTTTTCTGCCAAGATTATGTAAGGGTTTAATACTGTAATTTATCGTGCTGACTCTATGAAAGCTGCAATTATCAGGGCAGCATTTGGTAGTCTGCAAAGGAGAGACGGAGCTCTCTGCAGATGAAATTGCTGCGTGAACTTAGCTCTAAAAGGCATTATCAGTGAGCAGAGCTTGTTGTTGCTGCCAAAAATTTGTAAGAGACAGGAGCTGATGTAAAAAAAAAAACAATCAGTGGTATGCCACCAACTTCACATGCCCTGTGTTCATATCACATGAACTTTTTTGTCTTGTTACAAGCGCAAATATTTTGCGTTTTTTATTTTTTATTTTTATTGCTTAATTATGAGGTGTGATGAAAACAGTTTTATGCAAGAGCCTGAATTCAGTCCCCCATTCATTCTTTAAAATGACAAAACCTTGGATTGTTTTCTTTCAGTGTTACCACCATAATAAGCCGCCACACTTATCTGTCACACAATAAATATATTAACGTTAGTTAACAAAATGTGTAAGGGTTAAACAAGTTTGAATACTTTTAGAAGACAAAGCGAAGGCAACATGTCTTTGTTAAATAAATTTCTCAGCTTCAAACTAGCTGCCAGAAAACACATCACAAGTAAAGCATCTGATAAAAAATGTAGTCACGTTTTTGTTTCTGCAGTTATATAATAACTGCATTAAATATGAATGAATGTGTTTTTTTTACATGAAACATACCAAAAAACAAAAATGAAAAGATGGCAGGGTTTTTGTCTTTTGATCTTCATGCATTTTATCTGTTTGTGTGCTCGTTTCAGATCGTCTCACAAAGGAAACTGACCAAAGCTCTGCTCAAACAGGGAAACACTGCTGGAAAGTCTTCAATAATGGTACGACGTCCCTTCCGAAAGCCAGTCCCACCTGAGTTCAACACACACAGAACACGCTCGCAACACCGCGCACTCACAAGCTCTGGAGATAATTAATTTGATGATGTTTCCCCCTCGCTCTGCACCGTTCCTCATTTCCATCTCATTTCCTCTCACCTCCTTCTTACGCCTTTGTGTCCATCTCCCCCTCTGCTACCCTAATCCCCCCTCACCCCTCCCCACTTCATCTGTACAGGTGACAGCAGAGGAGTTGTCAGGAAACGACGATTACGTTGAACTCTCTTTCAGCGCTCGGAAGCTAGACGACAAGGTTTGTCCAGTTGCTTGTTTTTGAAGTTTAGGAATGTGAGCTTCATACGTGTGTGTGTGTGTGTGTGTGTGTGTGTAGGTGGAGGCCAGTGAGATTTGATGATGAAATAACTCATGCAAAACACAAGGGCGTAATCTGAGCTCATGAAAGAAGACCTGCAGAGATAGGTGGGCACCTCCTTGGTACAATAACCCTCTTTTATCTAGACAACCCAATCAGACACACAAAGACACACAGAGTACTAGATTAATTTTTGGCTTCCCTTAGCACACGCACCCTCACCCACAGCCACGGATGACTAATCCAAACGAGTTGTGCCCAAGAGGAAAGATGGAGTGTAAACGAGGGAGGGGTGCATAAATCGGAGAGGACAGGAGAGAGATGGATGGTTGAAACAAAAAGAAAGCCAGAGACAGACGGTGAAATGATGGCTCTGGTAGTTGTATGAATGATTTATGTTAATGATCAAAGTGTGTGTTTTCTTTCTTTTTCTCTGTCAAGGATTTCTTCAGTAAGTCAGATCCTTTTCTGGAGATTTTTAGAGTAAATGACGACGGGACCGAGTCGCTTGTACACCGAACTGAGGTAATTGCACCGAAGCACCCTGAACTTTTTTTTACGTTTTGTCATGTCACATCCATAAACTTCAATGTCCTCTTAACTACCACACCTTATTTATTTTAGACTCTATGAAAACACTTAATCAGTAGACAGAATAAACTTCTTTGTAATGTGATCTCAGTATGAATCCAGTTGTTTTATGAAGGATTCAACGATTTATTAGCGAAATCTACCAAAACATGGCATGGCACCTAAACAGATAAGCCGTTCAAGGGTAGCCTTAACGAGAGACACAGCCAGGAGCTCTTCGGTAACTCTGTAGAACCTGCTGAGATCCACAGCTTGGCTGGGAGAAGCTGTTGCAATTTGGCTTTAACAGGACTGTAAGAAGAAAACCTTTGTTAAAAGAAAGCCACAAGAATCCTTGTTTACTGTGAGCCGTGCAGGGAACTTAGCAAACATGTGCGTCTGTAACCATCCCTGCAGCAGATGTACAAGAAAGTTGGTTGGAGTAATTATGCAGACAGATGAAGCTAAATACAGGACATTTCATGAAGAAAAGCTTTTAAAACATGCAAACGAGATTCACCTGTCATCGGAGTAATGAGCCATAAGCCAGAGCTACAATAGGGGATAGATCAAAGCATGACAAAATGTATAAAAATAAAATAAACTTGAAAAGTCTAGTTTCTCACATTTTGTGGTCAACTGTTACAGATCTCTTCTGAAAGTTGCTTTGCTTTCTTCAACAGACAGTGATGAACAACCTGAGCCCAGTCTGGAAATCATTTAAAGTTTCACTGAACACGCTGTGCAGTGGAGACCATGACAGGGAGCTAAAGGTGAGTTTGAAAGTCTCACTGTGTGAGACAAGAGAAAATAAGGAGCCAGTTAGTCTTAAATACAGTCTGGCACTCTGTGGAAAACCTTGGGCAGAGCTCATTTCATACTGTAACTTATAGGCCACATAGCACATCAACACCTACTGAAGTTTCTTTTCAACATGATTCTCTACATGAATGTTTTTTATTAGTTCATAAGAAACCGTCTACATTAAGTAGCACGCATAAGTGTGTGCTCCCATAGAAAGGGTGCAGACCTTAATTAGATATTTTTGGCTATGACTTGTTGATGTAATACAACAGTCAAAGCTAAATAAACACACTTGCTCCTAATAGCCTCTGCCGACAATCAGCAAGCTATTTATTCTCCCTGAAATCAGGAAACTATGTAAGTTGATTGCAGATGAATGTGAGAAAGACTACTAAAGGCTGTTGTTTTCTGAATATGTAATATAGTCAACAAGTTCCAATCAACAAAACAGGAGGTCAAAGTGTACAGTGTTGGGCAAGTTTGATTCACAAAGGTTAAAACTGAATTAATTCATTGTCATTGTTGATTTTAAATTTTCTTGACTAAATTCTCAGCTAAATTCGCAGTTCTCCTATATTTTTATGAAATAAAATCAGTAGCAGTCATGATGCTCTCCTTATTAAAGTTATTATGTCAGTACAAACTCTTTTGAAACTAAGCTTTCCCAGCTTATTTATATCTTTTTTATTTCTGTCCTTCTGTCTTGCTTTACATGGGTTATATTTTTCCAAGGTAGGACTCAAAATTAAAGCTGTGCTCATTCATTCATTTTCCTATTTTAATTATCAGAAAACAAAACATCCATATTTTCACTTGAAGACAGGAGTGAAAGTTGATGTTTTGCAGGAAACATCAATGCATTATAATGTCAGACTTTGCCAGTATTTGCCAGTACAATGGTCCAATAAAGTTGGAAGTGTATTTCTAACTTTCATCTGCAGCTGCATCCTTTGCTCAAATCAAACCCACAGCTGGTCACACTCCTTGCTCACTGCAGCTTCTGCAGAGTAAAAAATTGAATTGCAGTGCAAAACCCTCAATCTTATTTTTTCCTGTTTTGGTTCCTTTCTGTTTGAGAAAATGCTGACAAAGGCCTTGAACTCTTTTGAATCTAAGCATCCTAAATTAATCGCTTGCTAAAAACGTTCATGACACCAATAATAAATCCACCCATTAGAAATCATTCTATTGGTTGGAAACTGGCCATCAGTTTTAATTTTATCTTTCAAACCAGATCTACTTTCTCTGTGTATGCACACCCCACCAAAGCAACAAACCCCGGACTGTATTAGATCTGCTTTTTGTTGTGAAGTTATTCAAGACTTACTCAGCTCCAGTCCATCTTTCTTCTTATTTACTGAGACTTTTTCAAAGTAGAATTAGATTGAACCACACAATGACTCGTGCTTGAAGGAAACTAAAGCATAACGCGATTTTTAGATTCAGGCCTTTTCACAGCTCTGTTGTACCACGTGGGAGGGACACATGATACAAAGAAACTGATGCTACCAATGCCATAGGTGCACACACAACTATTTAAACAGCTTTAATCCGCAGATAAATATAGATTTAAAAGTACCTTTGCAAAATGCTTAAGTAGGTCTGTCAGTTTGGCGCTTGGCTCGGTTTTGGTGCAGCTGTCTATTTCATCTAACGGACTCAGTGGTCATCTTAAACTCTCACCTTCCCTCGCCTGCGCTTCTGTGTGCACGCCATGCTGCACGTCAGCTGTGAACATTTATTCTCCTCATGAATAAACATGAACTTGCTCATTAATTATTCAAAGACTTCTTAACTCTGCGTGGCTCCTGACAGCAGGAGAAAGGGCTTGCACAGTCTGAAATGCACATGGATGCCACCGAACATGGCTTCCAGGGCTACCTGTTTGAAGCATCGCAGCAATAGTTAGAAACGGCAGGGCAGAGATTTCTATTCAGTCCAGGACTTTACTTTCGCCAGGGTCTTTAAGTGACCAATGCATAAATGCATAACCCTCCTCTGTGGAGTCTGGCCTCCTCTTTCTTTGTACTTCTTCTTACTCGTTTCATCACCTCCCCAGTCTTCCTTCTCTCCCCACTCTCACTGGCCTCTCGCTCTCACCGCCAGTTAGTATTCAGTGAATGGAACAGAGCTTCTTCATTTTTTCATTAGTCCTTTGCACAGCCTCTCTGCCTCTTGAAGTCAAGCATGTCTGCAAAAGCAAGAATCCCCCTTCCCTTCTACAAGGAAATTACTAACAACAACAACAAAAAACACAAATTATGAGACACACGCAAAGACAAAAAAAGAGAGGGCATGCATACTTCAGGTGCAGGCTCTCAACAGCTTAAGTGGGAGACAGGAAATAAGAGGATTATTGCTGGTCCTTGTTTTTAATCACCGCTGGTTCAAAATGCTGGTGGCTGGTTTGACCTAAAAAACAGCCATAAAAGACAAGAGGGTCACAGGATTTGCAGTAAATTAGCCCACCACTGCATAACAGACATAAGAATCATCTGGATATGAGCATTAAAGCAGAAATCTACTCTCTAGGATGTCATTGAACACTGTAACTCAGTGGAAAAGCCAATATCCCCTTACAATTTTATATCTTTTTTTTTGTGGTACACCTGGCTGGTGCCAGCTAGTACCACATTTTGCCTTCAGAAATATTTTTATGTGGGCTGACAAGGCACTTAACCTGAAGTGCTGTGCTCAGAATAACTGGAAAGGTGTTATATAAACTACTATGTCCATTTAATTTTTTGTGGCATAACAACCAAATGAGGAAAATCTGAAAGGTGCTGTATTGGGATTGAGTTCTCTTGAGAAGCAAATGGAGTACAATGAAATCATCTTCATGAGGAGATTTGAGCTTTGCAACATGACACAGAAGACTGGAAGTGGCCATTAAGAGAAACTGGTCATAAAGCGATTGACGTGGTCAGCAACAATAGGCCGTAGTGTTTAAGCAATGAAAAGTCGTGGAACTAAAGGTGTGCCAATAAAATGTTCCTTACACCACAACTTCACCAAAAGCAGCTTAAACTGCTGGTAAATGCCAGGATGGATCCATGCAATCATTAGGTTTGCACCAACTTTTGATATTGTGACGTTACTGTTGGACCTTAAATTGAGGCTCTTTGGATGAAGCAGCATTCACACAGTCTAATCTTGTCCAAAATTCTGTGAAAATTGAGCTCTCAGTTTCTTGTTAGTTGACAGGAGTGAGACCTGACATTATCTTCTGCTGCTGTAGCCCTTCTGCTTCCAGGTTGGACATTTTCTGCTTAGAAAGGTGATATTTATAGATCTTCACAAAGAGTCACCTTTCTGTTATCTTATACCTGTCTGCCTTTTTTAATCTGACTGCTATCATCAATCAAGGTATTTTCCCCATGTTGCTGTGGCTTCTTTCTTTCTTTTTTTTTACAGTCTTCTGTCACTTATTTCCCCTTTGTTTACCATTCTGATGCTAAGTTAGAACTTTAGTTGTCTTCCTTTTATTTATTTGGACAGCTGACTTCACTGAGAGTCTGATTCACTGTTTCTGTTAACAAGCTATTCAACATGAAAATGCCAAATAAAATGATATTATATGGAGCAGCATATTTCTAATCATACAAACCACTCAAAGCACTTCAAACTAGAGCCCCTTTCACTCAAGCAGTGTTCACACTGTGTCATACAACACACCAATATAACTTCGGGTTTGCAAGAAAACTATTGTCCCACCATGTTACTGTCATGTTTAATGCAACGGTAAAAAAAAAAAAGTCCTTAATAGCGTGGCCTGTGCGTGTCTGTGTATATAAAAACCTTTTGTCATGTTTCGAAATGATCAGATTGCTTCTTCGTGAGGTGTTGAAGCTTTGTCCTTTTGATTGTAGTCACTTATATCGCAAAATAGCTCCTCTGAGAGAGAGAAAAAACTATTACGTCTAAACCCTGACACTCATAAAGCCGTCTCTAAAGCCTCTCAGCATCGTCAGATTAATATTTCACTGCTCCATGGCCCCCCCACCAACTCCACCACATCAATCATTCAGCATGGCATTTCTTTGCAGACCTGTTGGTGCATGTGTGGATGCTCAGGCAGCAGTTCTTCTCACCACGTGTTCCTGTGTGTGTTTTTGTTTCTGCATTAGTGCACAGTTTGGGATTGGGACTCCAATGGCAAACATGACTTTATTGGAGAGTTTCAAACCACGTATAAGGAGATGATGAGGGCAGAGCAGGAGGGCAAGCAGGTAAGGAAACGCACGCTCAAAAATCAAAGCTTTGGCTCGTATGCGGTCTTCATGTAAGTAGGCATGCGGCTTCCTCCGTGCTCCTTCCGCACCACGTTTAAGTAATTTCTTGTGTAACAATATCCAGAAAGTGCCTGAAAATTACCTCAAAGCCGCCACCTTCTTGTCTTTTCTCAGATTCAGTGGGAATGCATCAACCCCAAATATCAGATGAAGAAGAAAAATTACAGAAACTCTGGAACTGTCATACTCAACCACTGCAAGGTAATTTGCACAGCATAATCCTGATCAGCATCTTCTGATGTTTGCGTGCTTCTCGTGGTCATGATTGAAACAAATGACGAGGGCAAGAACTGTTTTGGTGATTAGTTGTTACGTCTTCAAGATGTCCTGTAATTCAGAACTGAACATAATGGCAAGATTGCAACCCTGTTTAACAAAAGTATACTTTTTCACAATTTCTCACATAAACTTAACATAATAAGATATTTTGGGGGGGGAGTTATGTGACAGACCTATACAAAGCAGTGTGAAACTATGAAGTGACGGCAAACTGATTTGTGGTTTTGATTTTCTTTTAATTAAAAAAAAAATCTGAAACGCATGACCTTTCATTTTGATGTAACCCCTTTTTCTCTGGTACCCATAATTAAAATCCATTGCCTTATGTATAGCTAGAAAGATGTATAATTTCATCTCAGTATTAAAACTATTATTTGTGACGGCCTCCCAAGGTTTGCTTGAGAATAAACAGAATCACGAAGATCAGGAACAAAGCAGACAAATAAGGGAATTCATTTAATTAGAAGTTAAAAGTATGGTTAAGTTATAAAATAATCTCATAGGAATTGAACATCTCACAAAGCATTGTTTCTTCCCTGATGCACAAATTGACAGTGTGGCACAGCTGGACATCTGCTGAACTCAGGCTGGGGAAGGAGAGCATCGATTAGAGAAGCAGCCAAGAGGCATGTGGTAACTCTGGACAAGCTGTACAGATCAATAGCTTGCAGAGGAGAATCAGTCTAAACTACCCACATATTATGGATGCGTTGCAAGAAGAAAGCTGTTGTTATATGGAAGCCATGGAAACAAATTTCAGTTTCCGACAAGAGATTCGTTGGGTACAGTAAACATGAGGAAGAAAGTGCCTTAGAGACATAAACTGGACTTTTTGGCCAACATGCAAATGATTATTTTTGTGGTGGAAAAGTCACACAAAGCGGCACTCTGAACACATCCACCCTACTGTGAAACATGGTGACACAGGGATGCTTTTGCTGTCCACTCTGACTGAGCTGGAGCTCATTTGCGGAGAAGAATGGGCAAAAACTCTCTTGATGCTACAACTGCTTGAGGCACACCAAAAGAGTTGAAATAAAAGTTGATTCAACAAAGCGGACCGAGGGAGGTTGAATCCAAACACTACACTTTCTAAAGTTTTGTTTGAGTTTAAAATTTTGAAAACCATGAATACTTTTCCTTCTCCTTCACTGTTGGAAAGTATTTTGTGTTGGTCTTACACATAAATCCCGATAAAACACACTAAAACGTGTTTGTAAATGTGACAAACTGTGGAAATGTTCAACAGGTGTGAATTCTTTCATACAGACATTTACTTGAGGCATCCTTGTTTTCTGGCACATTTTACTGGCTAATTGTGTGCTGCTTTGAGAAGACCATGTTCTTTCTGCAACATGTACTGAAAAGAGGTTTAGATGCATAAGAATGCATCAGTGTCAGTAGCGGCCCGTCCAGATTAGCCAAACAAGCAGATTTTCCTGCATTTTTGGCTCATAAAGAGAGGATGACCAGAGCCAAGCACGCTCTGGGACGGAGAGATAATCTACATGACACTCAAAGGGATCTAAATGGGCTTCTCCTTTTCTCTCTTATTTATTCTTTTCTTCCATTAATCCAACCATTTCCTAAAATTGTGTGTTAAACCTTTATTTGTCATTTCGCAGTTTGAACAAAATATTTCAAAAAGTTAGTGATTACAGCTTAATGTCAGTGTTATAGAATATACTGTCAAGTGATTAGATGAAAAGAAAAACAGTGCATTTTGCTCCACTGTCATAAACCCAGCATGCTAGAGAATACATGTTAATATTACTTCCAAGTCACGGACAATGACTTTGACTTACTGGTTGTTTTCCATTTATTCATACCTCCCAGTAGATGTAACTAGAAAACATATTTCTTCGACTTTCCAATCCCACGACTCTTCTCCCCGTTTTCTGGGCTCATGAATGCACCATCCTGCCTGGCGTCCCATCTGGACTGCTTAGGCAATGTGGGGCCTGAGGACATGTCAGCAGAGTGGAGATATCTAAACGTTCCCCCGGAGCGGCCTATTAGAGCGCTCCAGTCCAAATGTAATTTTGTGCTACCAGAACGACCTAACTTGCTTTGGCTGATGTAAGCGTATGATGATATTTGGAAATTACCATTGCACCTGTTTAGTGGTGTCAATATGTTTTGGCTGCTAGCTGGTAAAACAGAATGTGATTGTTTTACTTGTTTGTTATTTTTGTAGCATTTTTTTTTTTTTTTTTTGACTATTAATGGCTTCGGGGCACAATTCAATTTAGCTTTCAACATGTTCAGAGATTCCTGCATGTGACAGAGATGTGTCTATTCAAAACTTCTGCTAGCTGTCCATATGCAATGATGTGCAACAACAATACGCATTCTGTACATCTTCACTGGAAAATAAATCCACAAGGTATTTGGAGGTATGTACAGGGCTTTTGCAAGACTAAAGGCCTTATTTATGTCACACAAAACATACAAGACTTAATCTATATGAGAAACAAACACAAACAAAAATAGTTTTCTCTTCTAATATCACAAATGTAAACATGGAGAGCTTGCTCTTTGGGAACCTTTTGAGAGTTCATGACTGCCTGCAGACGTTACATTTTGTGATTCAATAGGCTTTTGGAGGACTTACGGCCTCATTTATTTTTAAATATTGATATGATGCAACCATATCAATCAGATGACATAACCATATCAGTATACTAGTTTTTTGTCAGTCACAAATCCAGTTTGCCTCTAAGATTATCTTAGTCCTTGTTGTACAAAGAGGAATGGTCAGAGATCCATCTCCAGTCATGAACAGTGATGGTTTCTGAAACCCTGGGGATTTTGCAAAAAACTATTTCTTGTCACTAGTATTCTTTACTCTTTATTGTACCTAAATTGAAGATAGGACTTTTAAAACTTTCAGTGTGGCTATGTTACTGCAACACAAGAAGGTTTTTTTTCAATGCTGTTTACACAGCACGTTTGCCAGGAATTAAAGTAATTGTGGCTGGCACCGTCAAATGAACCAATTCCCCTCTTCCAAAACACTCCATCTTGTTCCAGTCAGCTCGTACTCAGTCCGATTCTTTGTCAGTTTTGATAAAACACAATTTTGTTGTTTGCCCAGAACTTCATAGTAATAAATTTCATGGCATTGGTTGCAGTTTTTTCTTAATTTGCAACCAAGTGTTCATTGTACTCTGCATATTTCATTATCACGGTTCATGCGGAAGGCCAGTTTGAGCCTGTTAGGGAGGCACTTCTCCCACCGAGACAGCAACCACTATCTATCTGTCTTTTCATACCCCATGAACAATTCAAGACCGCAGCCTTAATTAAAGTGATCTCTCCTGACAGATCATCAAAATGTACTCCTTCCTGGATTACATCATGGGAGGCTGCCAGATTCAGTTCACGGTAAGACATTCAGGACACAGTCACTGATATTTGAACTTGTGCGCTCCATCGCTGGTTTGTGCTCATTTGTGGTCATTTGTGCTTTGTGACTGTTTTTGTTTTTTTTTTTTCTGACCCAGGTGGCCATAGACTTCACAGCATCCAACGGGGATCCACGAAATAGCTGCTCTCTCCATTACATCCATCCCTACCAACCCAATGAGTACCTCAAAGCACTGGTGGCTGTAGGGGAGATCTGTCAGGACTACGACAGGTCAAGTACCTTCCAATTGTAGTGTTTTTCTTTACATCTAAAACCTTTGACACAGAGTTTTTACTTTGTACTGTACAGTATCTATGATTGGCCAATACTGAGAAGCCCCTAAATATGACGTGAAACTAAAAAGTAGATTAAAAAAGGACATGTACTTTTCAATCACAAAAGCAAAGAAAGTAGTTTTGTTTGTTTTTTTTGGTATGCCTTTGTATTCTATGAATTTATAGAGCAACCTTTTATTGCAGTAACAGCAGCCAGACTTTGAGGAATCTTCCAACAATCTTCAGCAACTAAAGACAGTTAATTATTATATTCAAATTAACACAAGCTAAGTCAAGTTCAAATTAATTCAATTCAGTTTATTTATGTAGCCCCAATTCACAACAAATGTCATCTCAAAGCATTTACGAAAAAAATAAATCACTTCAATTCAACCACACTTGCATTCCAATTGATTCTAGTTAGCAAACAGTACAGTATTCTCAATTAATTACTGAAAGTAATTAAAAAGGTTTCTATTTAAGGAAACCCAGCAGATTGCATCAAGTCACTGTTGGACTTGATGTTGGATGGAGAATATCTGTAAGCATCTATTTTAAAGGACTGCCACAGATTTTCAATTGAATTTGGATTTATGCTTTATGTTAGATCTATTCTAACACAAAATATGCTTTGATCTAAACTATTTCTTTGCACTTGTGGTTGTGTGTTGAGGGTTCATCGTCATGCTGGAAGTAAAACCTCTGCCCCACTCGCAAGCCTCCAACAGATTTTCTTTCAGCGTTGCCTTGTATCTTGCTTCACCCATATTCCAATTAACTCTGACCAGCTTTTCCATTCCTGCTTTAAGAAAAGAAAAAAAAAAGAAGCATTTCCACACATTAGTGGTGGTTTTGGATATGACCCTTATGCATTCTTCTCCAGTGTAGCATTAGCAATTGTGTAATGAGAAAGTTTTCTATTGCTTTGCCTTGTCAGTGGGGAGTTGCCGCCCCCAAATGTTTAGTAGGCGTCCCCTGCTGGCTGCTAAGAATAGCAAGTTCAGCCAACATGCTTTCTGTGGGACTGCAATGCATTTGATCTCTTCCTACAGTCTCTCATAATTTCCTGTGTTTTATTAGTTGGACTTTGGTGGGGAGGTAGAAGCTCCCTCAAACTGCTATTAAGAAGACGTGCCACTGTTGGGGATTGTGGTTTGGGGTGATGATAGGTTTCAGTTTTCTGGCACAGATAGCGCTTTAAATGTAGGAATAAATGTTCACTTTAGATTTTTCCCTGTGGCTTGTTGGACTCCATCAGTTATTGCCGCCCAATAGCAATAACAAAATAGGGCCAAGATTTGTAAAGTGCTTGACTTTCAACTTCATTACAAGTATATTATTTCTGACCCGTCTACTGCCTTTCTTTATTCGTGCTTTATTTATTAAAGTTTTCTCAAAAAACAAAACCCTTAAAACACAACATTTTACCTATTTTACCTCTGAAGGCAATGTAACCTTATTTATTTAGATATGCTGCTTTGTGTCAGTCTATCATATAAAAACCAAATAGCACACTGAATTTTGTATTTGTAGTGTGCAAATGTAAATTAATTAAAAAGCCGTATATAATAATTATATATATATTTTTTCTATTTTCGCTCTCCAGGTTTTTAGTAATTTGTGTCTCATTCCTTTTCTGCAGTGATAAAATGTTTCCAGCGTTTGGTTTCGGAGCTCTGATACCACCGGATTTCAAGGTAGGAAACCGGAGTTGCACGCTTGTATACTCGGTGAAGCAAGGGGAGTTCTGGATGGTTCAGATTAAATTTTAAACCTCCTTTGGAGGTGCCGCTTACTTTTGATCAGCATGAAAGCAGAAATTGTGCGTCAGAACTGTAAACTGGACTTGACACATTGTGCTGAGCGATCGGTTTGTCGCAGCTGTTGAAGAGCCTTTCTCCCCACCCGCTTCCCTCTCCTCTCTCTTCTCTTTCATGCCTGCAGGTTTCACATGACTTCGCTGTGAACTTCGATGAAGAAAATCCAGAATGTGCCGGTGAGTTGACGCACCTCAAATGCACAGAACTTTGCTCACTTTTAGATGCACCAAAACAGACTGACAGAAAGCACATATGTCTCAAACTGTCTCAAACAAACACACATATGCACGCATGCACACATTACCATGTACGCAGACCAATGCAGCTGGGAGGTTTGCCACAATGCTGCAGGATGTATTTGAGGCTCAGAGACACAGAGAGAAACAACACTAATCTGTATGTGTGAAATGGGCTTCTGTGCTCCTCTCCGCACATAGCTGCAGTCCCTGTTGCGAAGGTGTGTTTGTGTGTCGCCTCATGTGTTTGTGAGGACCATGAGGGAATGCTTTTCGAAAAATGCTCAGTCACCTTGCAGCGCAGTCACACACAGAGAGTCTGATTTATTCTAGCAGACACGTTTGCAAGTATGCGAACTTCGACTCTGCGAGGCCGGCGTGGGCGCAACTTGCACACTGGTGGAAGGGGGAAAAAAACAAATAAACAAAGCGGCGAGGACCTACATATGTCTGTGTTGCAGGGATCCAAGGTGTGGTGGAAGCCTACCAGAATTGCCTTCCTAAAATCCAGCTGTACGGGCCCACCAACATCGCCCCAATCATCCAGAAAGTGGCCTCCTCTGCCTCCGAGGAAATGCACACCAAAGAGGCCATGGTGAGAGAGTGAATAGAACAGATGAAACAAAATATATTTTTATTGCTGTGACCTTTTACTAATGATAGACAAGGACAAATGGATGTAAGGAAAAAGACAAAAAGTGACGGATAAGAAGGGATAAGAAGAGTTAAATGTAATAAACTGAAAAAGGAGATGTGTGTGTGTGCGTTTGAAGAGGGCTGATTGATATTAATTTAATTCCAGTCATAAATTTCAGAGCATGACGTTTCTCTGCATTAATGCCATCTGCTTCCCTCCGTCTCTCCGGTGGATTAGAATGGCTTTTATTTAAATCAGACCCTGACAGGAAGTCACTTTTGAAACATCAGTTTCATTCCTCCCTTTTTACCTCGCCACACCAGGAATACTTCATCCTGCTGATCCTGACGGACGGAGTCATCACAGACATGGCGGACACGCGGGAGGCCATTGTGCACGCCTCCCACCTCCCCATGTCGGTCATCATCGTTGGCGTGGGTAACGCCGACTTCACCGACATGCAGATCCTAGACGGCGACGACGGGATCCTGCGCTCCCCCAAGGGCGAGCCCGTTCTCCGGGACATCGTTCAGTTTGTTCCCTTCAAGGATTTCAAACATGTAGGTGTACATCACAAATACATGCAGTTGCACTCCCACCAAATGCTGCCACTTTATCGAGCAACTATAAAGTTTGACTCACAAAAGTCCCACTATTATGTGATGTTACTGAAGGAATAACATTTGTCTTATTGCCTGTGCCTCTGAAAATGTCTGATAATCTGGCAGATTTGGCTACATCCTGCACTAACTTTTTGTTCCTCCCTAAATTTCATTTTTCTCTTCGAAGCGGTGCCTCCAATTTTCCGAATTGGAGGCACCGCTTGAATCTCTCCCGAATCGGCAGAATATCAGACTAACATTTCACTCCGCACCTGTGGCCATTAGGACAGCGCTGCTGCTGTGTGGGGTATAAAAATAAAAAATAAAAAAAAACGATGTTCAGCCCTGAACAGACCAGCTTTTTGGAAAGCTTCCCTGATTGCCAACCACAACCCCCTTGGTCACAATCCACTTTTATTTTTTATCGAGCAAAGAAGTTCCCCAAAGACTTTTTTAAAGACAGATTGTTTTTCTTCTCTAGTTTAGAGAGGGGAATTAGTCAAGAAGGATAAAGCTCAGACAAGAGAGGGTGGGCAGGTTATTTAGTTCTCCTTGAAGCCGTTGCTGGCAGAAAGTTAGTGGAGAAACAATTTAGATTTGGAACTTTTGTCAGCAGAGAACTAAATACTCACACTTTAGGTACTATATGACATTTGTTGTACTTTTTTTGGGGATCTATACGACACTGAACCACAAAGCTATAGTTTGATGGGGATATTTGAAAATTAAGACAACCCTTAAATTTTTATGCTGAATAATCAGGCTAGACTTTTCAAGGTAGAAAATGTTTTTAATTTTATTTCAAAGCAAATTTGGGGGCACTTTCAAGAACCAGTGCTGCTTAAGTCTAAAAGAAACATGATTTGGTATAAGAGGCAAATAAAAGTTTATTGTCTTAACTTGGATGAGTATCAACTCAAAAATAGCCTTGAATACATTTGTTAAATGCCATGTACATTATTGGTAATTCTTATTAGTGTTGCTTGTGCATATAGTTTATATATTTGAGAGACTCAACTTTTGAAGTTAGGACATTTGTTGCGCTTATACTTAAAATCACAGGGATTTTTCCCACTCCCCCAATATGGTGTAATATGCTTGCCAGTCTTGTCAAAACACATCAGGTCTCCACTCTCTTGAGTGTTTGTGTGCTCACGTTCATTAGTGTTTACGTATTTTCCTCTCCACTGGCATTAATTCTGCTTGGCTCTGACCAGATGGATTTGGCGGGGTCCGTTATGGTGGGTTTGGCCTGTGACAAGCTGGGAAATTAAGCAATTATATCCCATCGCGTCAGTAAGTTAAGGAGAGGGAACATGTACTGAGTGTTTGAGGAGGGACGATTGGCCAGAGAGCAGAGGCGATGAATATTGTGGAGGGAGATGAGGAAGGGAGACAGCTCGCTAGAGATGGCATTTGAGGGGGGTCAGCTGGAGACCAGAGCTAAAGACAAAAGAGAGCGAGGGAGTGTGTGACAGAGGTGGAGAGGTGATTTTCTGCTCCGTCGTCTCTTTTCAGAAGGGATTAGGAGGACGGAGCTGCTGGGTGACAGGCGGAGTGGGGGGTAACAGGTAGGCAGGAGCGGAGGAAGGAGAGGAGGAAGAAGGCTAGAAATGAGAGGAGGGGAGCGGAGGAAGAAGAGGGTGAGGAGGCCTGCGTGAAGGCTCTTTGATGATGCATTGTCTCGTGGAATTATGTGAGATGGAGTACAATGGCCTCTCTGACTTTGAGGATTCAAAAGTCATGTGAATCTGTCCGCTTGATTCCTGGTGTTCCTGAAAGCACTGAAAAATGGGACGATGACTGAAATTCTCAAACAACTACTTTTCAGTTTTCAGCATATCTTTACAGATTTATTACCTGAATATGAACGAAATCTTTTTGTATTTTCAGCTTATAGTTAATTTGACTTGTAAACCACAATTGATTTCTTTGTACAGCACCAGCATGCAAAAAAACAGGCTCTCTTGTAGTGTTTTAACTTGCCCCTCATTTTTACTTTTTATACATTCTGAAGGTCTTAACAGGTTTTAACTAACATTTCTGATCAGTCCTGGCACCTTAACATTAGAGCATATTGTGCAGTACATACTTACAAATAAGAGAATACAACAGAACGAGGTCAAAGTCTGAGGAAAAATAAAAATATCTAGAGCAGGTGAACTATATAAGAAAATCCCATGTTTAAAGAAAAAACACATTTCTTTGATGCCATTTTTCTTAGACATATAAAAGTGAATTAAAAGTCTCACTTTCTAATTTTTAAGCATAATCTTTCTGCAGCTAGGCATAATGTGTTCACCAATCAGAATAAATCAGGCTTTTGAGCATCTGACCAGCCAGCCATCACTCAGAGTTGGTCAAGATGAAAATGATCCAGTCCTAGTTACAAGCTGCTCACTAAGACTTGCAAGGTCTCACCACACACATCAGATTCTTATAGCACACACCGTGTGCACCAGTAGTATTTATTACCACCATTCAAACGGTGGCAATAAAAACAAAGCAGACAAAAACATTGCAAGTCAGATCAGGGGAGAAGAAGGAAAACAACAATTATCCTTGTGTTTCCTGATTTCCCAACTGGGAGACTTTATCACTACGGGACAATGAAGGAAGAATCTACAGTGATATGGCAGTGTGCCATATCACAACGCCAATTTCTTTTCAGTTCTTTAATTTCTTCTCACTAGGCTAATGAGAAATTGCACTTTATTGCTCCATATGAGGCTGCATTGAGAACTGGATATACACACTGAAAGATGAATATGGGCCTGTTGCTGACAGGGAGATCTGAACATGCACGCATGCGTCTCACTCAGTGAGAGGTTGTATTTGGTGTCGAGTCCAAAGTTTAGCTAAGTAGCTCACATATATCAATAAATCATGAAGCATAAAATAATAAAGTCGCATCGCTGGGGTTATGATGACAATAATGTCACACTGGATTTGTTTAATTCCACATCGTTACATGCCAGTGAAAAAAAACTGACATTCCCAAGGTCAAGCAAAGTAGCGTCTTACTCTCAAAATGACTTTTTTGGAGAAGAGGCCTGAGTCAGGCCTGTTAAACTAAAGATCAATCTACATTGAGCAAACAAGAACAAACATAATCTCAGAACTGTGCATTATTAATTCCATGCAAAAGCAGAGTCTGTGGATTAGTTTTTGTGCGATCGTTTACTTTCATGTTGTGTTAAGACAGTGCTTTTATGCTGAAGGGTGACAGAAGCTCAAAGAATATGATGCAATTCCTTTTTTGTTTTTGGCTGGGCTACACACACACACACACACATGTTGTGCACAAAAATCATGTAACACCAGAGAACAAAAAATGGAAAGCAAGAATATTTTAGAGGTTGTCAGACAATGTCGATGGATCATTTCAGTCTTCGGTGGTCTACACATAGTATAGCTTGTATTCTTCCCCTCAAGATCTTAGAGTGGATAGTGGTGTGTATGCGAGCGGGTGTGCATGCATGCACATGCACATGCGCATGCGCCGGCGAGTGGATGTACATTTGAAACACATCTCCTCTTTGTCTCTGTTTTCTTCAGGCCTCTCCAGCTGCTTTGGCTAAGAGTGTTTTGGCCGAAGTTCCTAACCAAGTGGTGGATTATTACAACGCAAAAGGAATCAAACCTAAGTGTATATCAGACTACGAGTCCTCAAGAACCTTCAGCCCCTGACGATGTACAACATGCACATATGTATACATAACACTTTCATATACATATATAAGTTACAGGGGTGTAACAAAACATCCATGTAGTGAAACAAGACCACACAAAGCAATGCAAAAATAATGGGTTCTCAAAAAGAAAGCATGAGCCTTTTTTAGCAATAGCTTGGGGAAGTCTAGGAGTTTTTTTGCTTTAACAGTCTGCCTTCCACAAGTCAGTAATTAATTTAAAATAATTCAGTCTGGCTATGACCAGTCCATATAATGAGGTTATTATGCTTGTCAAATGACAGCTGGAAATAGGCAGCAGCCTCTCCACAACCCTGCAATGATAAGTGGGTCCAGACAAAGCATGGATGGATGCTTGTTCATTTTTGGGGACGGAGAAGGAATTATAACTTTACTAAAGTAATAAATTTGTTCCTTTTTGTGCTTTTATAATGAAATGATAGTATAATTAATCCAAATTGAATGCTTAAAGTATTTTAGATTTTAAGCTGGAGATACTGAACTGAGGTCTCTAATTTCTATAAACTTGTGATAGTCCTTAAGCTGCTGATCATGCAGTTTCTTATCTTGCTGTGCATGTTGCCATGTTGGATCTCAAGCAGGGCTAAAGGTGAAGAAATTAAGCTAATTTTGTGGAACATTTGTCTTGTTACGCTTTTGAAGAGTGTTGCTTTAGATCCGTGTCTGTTATGAATAGAGTGTGTATACTGGGATCAAGAGTGTGGAATTCACATTGTCCATCTGTAATAACAAGGGGGCTGTTACTTTTGAAATCACATCATTATATAGCTGTGGTGTGTTTCTACGCTGAAATATCCTTCAGCTGATCCGAATGAATTTTCAGTGCTATATAAGTGCCCTTAGGTGGCCAGAAAAAAAAAATTGCCAAATAAATCAGATCGTATTATTGCATGAAATTTATTAGTATTATTCTTGGGATTTTGCACATGAAGTGATCCAGTTAAGGTGGGCTGGTTGTCTGGATAGACTGTCTCCTGGATGTCTCTATGGGGGTATGTTCCGGGTTTGTCTTACCAGGTGGAGACCCAGAGGAAGACCCAGGACACGCTGGAGGTTCCATGTTTTTCTCGGCTGTCCTGGAAAGCCTTGGGATTCCCACAAACAAGCTGGCCCAAGTGACTGTGGAGAGGGAAGTGTAGGGAAGTTTACCCTGCCTTGAATTAAGCAGAAGATGATGGATGGATGGGTTATTGCAGCAATAAATATGTAGCAGTGAAGTGCTGCATCTGTGGCACACATGGCATGTGAGACCTCAGCAGCACCCATGCTGCTGAGTTTTTTTGACATCTTTAGAAAAATTTGTGCCTGCCTGGTTTACCTGAAAATCAAATTATGTATTCTACGGAGTAAGATGTAAGATGGCAATGCTGGAGCATTATTTACTGTAGATGGTGCATCTTTAAGTGCCATTGAAATTCAGGGCAGTTGAGCAGTAGTGTGACTGGGGTGTTAATTTTAGCTCTACAATGAACCTGTGAAACAAACTCCAACTTTGCCATAATTTCTGGCACAGTTAGCCGAAGATGCTGACAATGCTTCAGAAAATTGTTCAGATCTCTGACTGATCCAGTGTTCTTTTGAGTACCTGAACGCTTTGTGATAAATAATTTAAAAGCTATAGACGCTTCTTCATTGGTTTTGTAACCAATGCCATCGGCAAGCCTGACAAACATTCTCCATGAATGGTCACCACATCAGTTCATCTCAAAAACGACTTACTTTCCTACTTTAAAGTTGCAGTCTTAAACATAGAGAGCAGCTGTTGGTCAACGCACAGGGCCCATGACAGTGGCTCAGTTTTGCTTGAAAAGCCAAAAGTCACAAAATGAAGCAAACTGGATAGCACGTTGCAACCCTGGCTTCACTTCGGTGCGAAATATGTCATGTTTTGGTTTTGCTGGGATCCCGAATGCAGAGACGAGGACAGAAGGAGCTTAGTAAATAAAGGATTTTGATAACACAACTCAGGAGACAAGAACAGACTGCCAGCAGCAGGCTGAAGGCAGTAGAGGATCTGACAATGGAGTATTTATGGCACAGGGGTAAAATCACTGAACACTACAACTGCAAATATAAACATACGTAAATTACTAAAAACATTCTTACTCTGTTTTTAGTCCAAGTCTGACTGATTGTGAAAATAATCTAATGGAATTTTATAACCAGATCTTGTTACACCCCTGATAAGTTATATAAAATACATCCAAATATTGTACAATGTATACATGTCTAAAAGCACAAGGAGACATAAGGAAATACATATACACATCAATACAGCATACAGTAGTCTAGCTGAGAGAAGTAGCTTGTTATGGTAAAGCAATTTGAACTACTCCATTGATGACTATTGCATGTTTGGCCACAATGGCGTCACTTGGGAAATTATTGCTATATACTGTATATTGAAGATGTATTTGTAGAAATATTAACAGTCTTCAGAACCAGCATGCATAGTCTGACCATATCCCACTGAAAGAAATGACACTTCTACCTTATTTAGATAACTAGCAAGTACACAATGCTAAAGGTTCCCCAATATTTGAGGGGAAAAGCCTGAACATGAGCCTGCAAACTCCCTCCCCTCCCCAAATGCTTAGAATTAGCATTGCAAATGTTATTTGTGGGACTGGTGGCATTGGATTTAGTGTACTGCATGAATGCATGCATAATTCAGCTCCCACTAATATCCAATCCCGAGTAGCCGCTTGCTAGTTATGAAATAAAGTATCTCTGTCATTTGTGTGAAGCGGTGGGGTAATCTCGTGCATTTGGGGTTCTTTTTTTTACAGACTTGCTTGTGATTTTGCTAAATGGAAAATGAATAACTAATGGGTAATTGTAACAATTTCTTAATAACCTTCTTACATTGTAAAGAGTTTCAGGATGGTAGAAAAGTGTGTGTGGTAGAGTCTAATTTGTCAGCTGGAAATTGTTTCTTTTTTCTGTATCCTGCATGTTGATCATAATAAAGATGATTTGGGTTTCTCACTTTATGTTATCTTTTTTGTTAGCATGTCTGTTTGTATAAGATAGAGACAGAGAAAAAGAGACAAAAGAGCGAGAGAAAGGATTTGTTACTGCGATAGAAATCTAAATCACACATATTTGTTTTCTTGATACCCCTAGAAAATGTAGTGCAACAGACTGACTTCAGAAATGACCAAATTGGTAAATAAATTCAGTCCTTGTCTCATTTATTTTGATTATGTTACAGCTGTTCTGTGAAAACCTTAGAAATTTGTTAGAGAAATTATTGAACTAACAGCACATTAAAGACCAAGACCACAGACAGATCAGGAACAAAAGTGTTGTGACGTTAACGTAGATTTAGGTTATAAAACAGTATCCTAATCTTCGATCATCACTTGAGCAATGTTCAACCCATCATCCCAAAATAAAAGTGTGATATAAGTATCGCACAACTGTAATCATACAGAGACATGAACCATATACCTAAACTGGCAGGTCAGCCATGGGGAAAATTGATCAGAAAAGCAACTGAGAGACTCGTGGTTACTCCGAGGCAACAGATCCAGTGGAAGAATCTGCTGAGAGGCTAAATATTATTTGTGCATTCCACAAATCTAACTTTTATTGAAGAGGGCTGAGAAAAAAAAAATCTTCTGCTCAATGCATGCCACATGAAGTCTAGCTTACCCCAAATTATGTTGGGAATAAAGTATGTACTCCGATTTTTACTTGTGAAAGTACTTGCGTAGTTGATTTCGGTTTGTGTTTATCAAGCAGCAATGCTACCATCACTAAGGACAGTAAATCTACAACCTGGCATAAGAAGACCCCCCACACACACACAAAAACAGTATTGTATTAGAGTACTTCACTCTTGGCAGGACTCTGTGTCCATATGATTTTCATGATGTCTAAAGTAATCCAATGGACAAGTCAGAGACAAAAACTTTGCACCAAATGTCTGTCCATGTTCAAGAATTGACAGAACGATTTTGGCTGGACTCAAACACAGCTACACCCATCCTTACAATATGCTATGCTGGAAATGAAGTTAACTGATTTGATTAAAGTAATAAAATTGATTTTATTACTTATTTTATTCAGACTCTGATTGCTTTTTTATACTGAGCTACCAATTGTGTGGATAATGGTTTAAATTGCCCGAATCAGTAATTTTATAAGTTCAAGGACAGATCTGTAGGTTAAACCTCACATCTGAGGTATGTGTGCTTTTATAAAAGTAAATGCTGATAAAACCTTTAGCGATAAGTTATTATGCATTTCCCTGTAAAAATAAGATCAAGGCATTGTGTAGTGTCAACACAAAACAAATGAACAGTAGACAACAAAAAAAAAAGCTTGGTTCTAAAAAACAATTATGCACAGTGACACCTTAGTAAATAATCTGGAACTTTGAGAGTGATGTGAGTGTCAATCAACACTGACACACACATCTAACATTTTATACACATTTCCCTTGCTGTAATTAACGCTGCCAACACAACTGACACCTTTTCAGACAACATATTCTTTCACTGGCTCCCACGCAGACAATAAATATGCAAGAATAAATTATTGCACCAATCTCCACACAGATAATTAGGGGGGAAACCAAACTTAGTCTGTCATTTGGGTACACTCTTATGAATGTCTCATTCCATAAAAATACCAATTAGTATTCAACAGAAGACCAGCTGACATCTATTTCTTATTCAGACAACAGCCTGGAAACAGTAATGATGACCTAAGAGCATCTAAGTTAATCTGTTTCAAACCAGCTGTAAATAGTCACTTCCTATTTTTCAACTTTTATTTTATTTGAGTTTAACACAAAAGTCAAACATAGGATTATTGGAAATAACAGAAAAGAAAAATAGAATACCTATATTCAAAGTACAACATAATAACGACATGTAAAAGTGAAATTGTGTGAAACTAAAGCTGCATATTGTTAACATCAATGTTCATTCATTTTTGGATTCCGTAGTTTGCAGTAAGGATTTAAACCGCTGCTGTACGTTTCTAATGTGACACGGAACCTTTTGCACCGACCGCAGCGCTGCGGAACTATTTTGCTAACGTACCGGAAATGGTAGGGGTGACATTAGGTAAGTGGACGGAGACGAAAGCGTGCGTTTTCATGTTTAAACCGATAACTCAACTTAATTTACTTTTATCGGTGTCAGATTTATGAACGAACGGGAAGGATGAGGATGATGGCAAAGTTGGGCTGTCGGTTTCTCCTCCAGCGGGGAGCGCAGCTCATTTCTCCTCGGGCAGCGGCTGAAAGGTAAATATGCTAACTGGCTAATTGTGCTGAGGACTCATCACAAAGTCTCTTCATGGTGAAAATACTTAATGTTTTTACATTAACATTTAACATAGCATTTGGATTGTGAGACATGTGTCAATGTTTGGGGCTGGGATATTGAAACATGTTTTCAGTCATATCGCCAGTTATTGTGTAGTTTGACATATAAAACTGAACACTTATTGTGTCAGAAATTACTAGACATAACATACAGCTACAATAGCGGAGCTATAAACACCCATTAGTGATGTGATGCCGTTTAGTTAAGAACTGCTTCATTCAAAATGAGATATTAATAAATAATCAAATAAATATACTCATGAAATTAAACCAAGCTATATTAATATTTCAATTATTTTGTGGGGGGATTTTGTATTTAATTGATGAGGTATTAATAACAGTGTTTAAGCTGCTCCCCCAGTTTCCAGAATAATTAATAATATATTTGGGAATTAATCCCTTCTGCTTAATTTCAGAAGGATTTGAACCATAAGATATAACCATAATTCAACAAGAAGAAGTGCTGTGAGCAGTTTTTACATACAAGAATCCACCTTCTGTATGTTTGGGTCTTGCATTCAGAAAAAGCCAAACATACAGAAGGGCTATGTTTGGGTTTTTCAAGCCTTGATTTAGTTCCTAAGCACATTGAAAGCTTCAAACAGCACAGCTCAGTAATCAGATGCAAGGTCTTGTTTCTTATATCAATGTTTGCTCAATTGTTTTATTACTGAATATTTAAGAAAGTTAAAGTGAAACTCTAATGTTCACTTTAACTTTTGCCTGATAACAGCATGCACTACTTTGTAGCTTTATTATGCAACTAAATTAAATAATGATAAGCACACAACTCAAAATGTACAAGTAAACATTTCTGCTATTTCAAAAAGGGTCAGTGACTGATTTTGATGCTTTTCTTTTCAACACCCAACCTGAGCCGTTCGTTCCTGGAGTCTGTTAGTTTTTCTGATTAGCTTATGATTGGCTTGTAGAGTCAAGTCACGGTCACCAGTTCACACAAGACAGCAAACTGGTTTCCTTCACTATAAATATCATGTTTAAGAAAGATCTGAGGTTCTCAATAGGGTTAGACACCTTGCATGTCAGCGACGCAATGCCAGCTTTTTACTCTTATTTGAACTAATAAGGCTGTGCATGCATGCGTGTTAATGTGAAGACTTTATTCAGCAAATCAACTTCAAATAGCTCTTCATCCTGCCTTAATCATGTATATTATGTGAATGAGTCAGATTTATACAAAATGCATACCTATATGAGTCTTCTTTTTTTTAAAGTTACATTTAAATTATTTTAACAGATTTCTTTTGTCTATTGCCAGTTTAATCCTATGCTGCTCAGTCTGGGTGTTTTAATTTGTGAATGCATAAAGAATTAGAGCTCTGTTTTTAGCACTTTATGCATATATTTAAGTCCAAAGGTACTAACATAGTCCTATGTTGCAAATATATATTTTTAGTAAAATTAAAATAAAAAATAGTAAAAATAACTATTGCACTTTCTCCTTTTTCAGAATCGCCTGCCTTTTTTTCAACAAGACAAATTTGTCTTTCCAAATTGCCAACCTGACTTCCTCTGATGTTATTTTGTCATTTCATACCACTTTGTTGTCTTCTAACCTCAGGCAGCATTCTGCAACTTCCAGAAAAGCAACCCTGCACACACAGTTAGCAGAGACGACTCAAATAGCTCAGCAGTAATGACTCATGTGCACAGTTCATCTTTTTGGTGACAAACTGTGCTGACACACTTATTCACACTAAACTATGAAAAGCTAAACCTGTTTCGCAATCCATCTTGGATGCTTGTATTTGTGTAATTAGCTCAGAAAGACTGCATATATTTTTTTGTGCCCATGACTTATTCATACAGTTTAGTGAGATCAAATTGCTACTAATGCAGCTTTCTGATCAGCATTTTTAAAAGGCTTCTTATAGAAAGCCATCCTGAAAAAGCTGTGAAAGGCTTCTATAATGTGACCCTCCCCCTCCCGCAATGTTTTGCTAATCAGCGGATAAATGGCAGCAGAAATTATGTTTACATAATTCTTCCCTCATGAAGTCAAAGAAAATGTGAACAAAAAGATGCCAAAACAAAACACTGTAATCAGTTATAAACTTGTAATTCTGTAGAAATCTTTCTCTACTCACTTCCTCTGCATATTAAATTTTTGCACCTAAGGGCTTTCTGGTCCTTTGTCTTTTTTGGGGGGAATGTTTCTTTTCGAGATTTGCTTTAAAACAGCCCTGGGTTGAATTACCTCCCTGAAATCACTGCGTTCAACCCAGTGTGTAAAAGCAGGTTAAAAGCAATTGTAGTCCTGGAGAACCAGCGTTTCAGACACTTAGGAAGTTTCTCTCCTTGAGCACACCAAATTGAAATGAATGGACCATTATCAGGCTCCTGCAGAACTTTGTGACAAAAAATTAGATCATTCAGCCAGTTCAATTAGAAGGGACGCCTAGCCAGCCCAGAACTGTTCACCTCCAGGTGTCTAATCAGATTTGTTGCTTTAAATGTTTTTCCAAGCGTCTCGAAAATGCTCAGACTCTAAAGACATGTTGGGATGAAAAAAGTGTCCTAATACTTAATGAATTAGGACTGTTTTCAGAAGATATCAGTTGGTTTTTGTTTTCATTTACTGGCTTTACTGAATCGAACAGGTCCAGATGTTACGTATTGAGTTTTAGACAATAAAATAAATTAACTGAGCAAAGAATGTTTTCAATCTGCAGCAATGTAATTATACATTTAGATATGAGGGAAGAACATATCTTTCCTCATACGTCAAATTGGTCACAGACCAATCACAAGCTTTTAATAGATATTTTAACTTGTTTGTTTACTAATTAAATCACAATAACAGCTGGAAATTAGTTGCTAGAAGTTAGTTTCCCTGTGGTGGCAATTTTTTTTTTATGTGTTTCTATGGCAGCAAAATTTCAGCAATTTTCCAAATTAGAAAATGAACAGGCTTTTACAGGAATAAACCTGGGGTTTGAAATATTGAAGGTTGGCTCAACATTAGATTGGTTACAAATAGTGCAGTGTTTTTGGAAGAACTACCAGATTTTATGGAAGTGTGCACATAGCACACCGCTTCCCACAGGGGTGCTGAGGCCACAGCCTCTAGATGCACTGTGTATCCTTCCATTACATGCACAGATGATTTCTAGTACCTTGGGGTATTGAGGCCACTTTTCTTACGGAGGATGTTGATGAGGCCCAGGAAGAGGTTAGTGTCTGAAAGGGTATGGCAAAAATGAGAGGTTAGAAGACTGATTGTTGTTTGGTTTGTGTGTCAAATTGGAATTTTATTTTATTTACATGTTATTTTTTTCACAGGGAGCAGCAAGACTTTTTCCATTTCAAACCCTGATTTAAATGTATGAGTTTGAAGGTTTGGAATGTTTTACTCAATGCGTCTGTTTCTGTTGTTGTGGGAGAAAGTTGAATATTCACATTCAGCAAAATCTTTCAGGTTCTATCATTTCAAATCTGTTTTTTTAATTGCATTCATTTTGTTTGGATGTCTACCAGTGATCAATTTGAATTTTAATATTTGTCTTTGAACATGACTAAGTTTAACTGACCCCATAAAATTCTGAAGTTGTCGAGCTCCAGTTGAACATGTCCCCGCTGCAACACAGCTGGTTCAGATGGTCTAATTGTCTCCTCAGCATGTCAAAGTTCTGCAGAGTCCTGCTAATGTGCCACCATTTGATTCAGGTGTGCTGATCCAGAGAAACAACTAAAACATGCAGGATTCGACCCCTAAGGCCTGACTTTGGACACCATTGACCTAATTTAAAAGTGCGTGGACGTGCTTGACGCGTCCAACGCTCAAAACGCTTCAAATCACAGCGTGCTGGATGCTCAAAATGTGCCGCAACGGGCCCTCGATGCACCTCCATGGGCTTTCAGTGCAAACCAGACACGCCTGAGGCTCAAAACCCGTTTGGTGTTATTGCACCAAAAGTGCAAACGCATCAAATTGGAAGCGTCGGACACATTTTTGACCTGCGTTACGCTTTCGGTATGAACGCACCATAACTGAAAGTTTCTGAAAAACTGAATATTCTGCCCATTTGCAACCTTGCTCGTTTATAAGGGGAACACATTCATGAAAAATAAAACAATACCTGGGATGTTTTAGGACAGTGTTTCCCTATGGTACACAAGTTTATATATCTATGTTTATTGTCAGGAGTTATGTGAAATTCCTTGTCAATGCACAACAACTTGTGAATTAAAGCCGATTCAGGATCTTTATTTTCTTCTGTCTTTCAGCCCTGTCCAGCTGCTGGGTTGTGTCAGGACTGTAATGAAAGCGACATGGTTCGAAGAGCACCTTACAGAGGACAACCAGAAGTACCTGAGAAACCTCACGGCAGAAGAATACAGAAAACAGACAGCCGAGAAGCTCAACCCTCTCAGAGATGAGCCCTGGCCGCGACACGACTGGACAGAAGGTCGAAGCCGTGATCGGTTAGCGCTCTGTTCATCAGGACCGCCGTTCTTATCAGCTGTCCTCACCAGCTTTTTCATCTGTCCTCTCCGCAGGAAGTCGCCGAGTTGGATTAGTTGCTGTCAAGTTGGGGATGGCTCCTATCTGGACTAAAACAGGAGAAAGACACCCAGTCACGTTGTTGCAGGTAGTACAAAAAAAAACAACACTTTTTATGTCTGCTTTGCATCAAAATAAGCGTGAATTCTTGTCATCTGAAGGGAAATGAGCAACGCGGGGAAAAAAAGCAACAAAGCCAATTTTCTTTCAAAGAATGACTGGCTTTACTGACACTCAAGGCAGAAAATATAACAATGAAAGCATCTCTTCATGCTCTGTTTGATTGTTCCACAATCTGCCTTTGTGAAAGGTGTTTCTGATAATGTTTAAAAGGCAGCGCAGACAGCATGCTCATTGGGCACACCGTGTTCCACCAGCACTTATTTAAATAGATTGGGAAGATTGTATCAGGATTGTCCTGCTCAACTTTAAAAGCATTGGAAAGTCACAAAGTGGCTTAAACATGTACAGCATATTAGATTGCAGTGGGTAGTAACAGAATATGTGCATACATAGGTTTACAGTACAGTAAGTACATATGTATTTTATATAAGGCAGTACAGTTCTACTTTGTGTTGATCTATCAAGTATAATCCTGAGAAAATGCATTAAAATATGCAAAGTGGAAAAATTTAATATGCAAGATGTGAATATTTTCTCTGCAAATTCTAAATCTTTCCATTCTGTCACATTTTGTTCCCTTTAAAAGAAAATGCTCGTTCAATTTGTGCAAGTAATGAACTTTTCCGCTGTAACATTTGGGGTTTATGTAAAGTGCTTTTAAATTTTCAATTTGTGTTTGAAAGTATCGCCACGTTTTTTTAAATCAAGGAGTTAAAAACCCATCATTTTAAATCTGTTTATTGAAGCGCTTCAAGATTTTTCTTAAAAGGTGCTACATAAGTAGTTTTACCTACTTATTTTTGTTGCCTACTTAATTAAATATTTTGGATTATCTGTAGACCAAATGCAGTGAGAGTAAATTAACCGTGTGGATGAACACGAACGCTTTACAACAGGGACATTCGTCTAATTGCTGAGCTATTTATGTGCCCTGCTCACCAGGACCAGGCTGAGCAGTGGAAACTGCAATCAGGCAGGTGTTTCATCAGACGCTTTGCTGACATTGTCTTCCTGAGTTTTCTTGCAATATTTTCGACTCTTAACATGTTTCCCAGGTGCAAGATTGCCACGTATTAAAGTATCTCCCCAAAGAAGAGTTTGATGGACAGTCAGCTGCTCTTGTTGTTGGAGGGAAGAACGTGTCGCCGTTCCATGTAAGTGTTAAAATTGTCGGAATTGCACCGTCTTATATGCTACTTTGAGAATTATGTGCAAAATGGAATGGAGTGTTTTTATTGAGGCTTTCTTTTGGTTCTGTTCATTTGTTGTTGTTTTTTCGTAAGTCAGGAAACACACCGATTTATTTTTCTCTTCAAAGAGACACAATAGCACGTTTTTGAAAGTCAGTAGCTTATTCGTCTGTCTCCTAAATTCTCTAAAGGACTTGGTTTGCAACATGATAATGAATGCAACTCCTGGAATTCCTGAATTACCATACTTTTGCAGCCTTCTTCTTGCTGCTTCTGCTTAATCCCCATTTTACGCATCTTTATTAGTCTTTCCCTAAAGAGCTGATTTGGCGCAATCCCAAAATAAAAGACAAGCTTCTGCTTCGCAATCTGCCCGTCTTAGTTTCTCTCCAGAGCCGCGGCTCCTTCATAAAGGCATCTCAGCAACAACAGATATTTTGCTGGTGTCTGCAAAACCACAGAAGTCCTGAGGCGCTCCTGGCCTCTGAGCACACAAAGACGCAGCGTAGTGTATGCTTATCGACCATTTTGTAAGGTATATCTGTGTAAGTGCTTGTTAACACAAAGTTAATCAGTCAGTCACATGGATGGAGCGCAATGTCTTTAGGCATCTAGACCTGATGAAGATGACGGGCTAAAGCAAGTAAAAGCAAGGTATACCTAATAAAGTGGCCAGTTAATGTATCTTGTTAAATTTCACACTCTTATCTTCGCCAAGCTTCAATTTTCGTTAAAGCCCGTTTAAAGTCAGTCTAGTCGCTGATTATAACTAACTTAATGTTAAAATCGTTATAACTTCTGTCCCAGTTAAAATAAAAAGTTGCTTGAGAACTGAAATATTTTTTATTTCAAATCCAAAAATTCCTTCAAAATGCATTTCAAAACTAGATAACTTGAATGACTGAATGTTTTTTTTTATGTACCATATGTACGGTAGACATTCATTGTTATGAGATGGAAAAACAGCGGCGCAAGACTGAATCAACGGAGGTGAAATTTATTCATTGCGGCTCGATGGATGCCTGACGGATCAGTGTCAGGACTTCAGTGGTGGGGACGCTTTAAACCCTCCTCACAGACGAATCGCTCCTCAGTCAGCGTTAGCTGGAGGGAGCAGCTTTGGCAGACTGATTTCCAGTTAACAGAAGGGAAGAGGGAGAGTTCTGGAGTGATTGGAGGCGCTGAGTTTGAGAGTGAGGGGAGCGAGCGCAAATGTTAGAGACTCGCTGCCAAGACTGCTTGCGTCTCCATGCGAGTGTGTCTCTCTGGCTCCCGTACAGTCGTGACAGGACGACGGTATATTTTAAAAGTCCAACTGTTGCTCACTGCTCCTACTTCTCATGCCACTTTCCGTCAATTTCAATTTTGTTTGTTGTTTTTTCTTTCCGCCTTCCCATCCCAATGATCGACAGAGGTCAGAGAAAGAAATGGAGATGTTCAGGAATGCAGGAGTTCCCCCTAAACAAAAAGTCTCCTTCTTTACAGTGTCTGACAATGCGATCATTAAACCAGGTATGCGTAGAAATTTGCTCCTGCTTTTATACCCTGAGCTGGAATTCTTGATATTAATTCCTTTTATTTTGTCTCGTTCGTGTAAAGGCACTCCTCTTTATGCAGCACATTTCCGTCCGGGCCAATACGTAGACGTCACAGCTAAATCGTGAGTTTGTTTGGTTTTTTTTTTTTTTTTTTTGCATGACTTCCCCTGTGTTGCTCTTTCCCAGAGAAAATTTCACTTTATAAACAAATTTAAATCTGTGGTTGAATTAGTTTTCTCACTGGACCAACTATCTACTGAAATCTATTGACATGCCTTGAAAGAGTATGCATACCTAACGAGATGGTGTATAATTTGAAGAGAAAAGAGAATAATGACAATCTGAAGAGTGCGGTGTGCATTTATATCTAAACCCTGTGATTTTGTTGTTTTTAGAAAACCTCTCTGTTGCAATTACAGCTGCCAGTTTGTGTGTGTGAATTGGTGAATTGCTTGTGTATTTTGGTAGCATCGGTAAAGGTTTCCAAGGTGTGATGAAGCGATGGGGATTCAAAGGTCAGCCAGCCAGCCACGGTCAAACCAAAACGCACCGCAGACCGGGAGCTTCTGGACCAGGAGGGGTAAGATACGATTTCATCACAAGCGGTTTTCTTCTCTTCATCCGTTACTTTAAGCATTTGTGATATTCCTGTGCGTCTAGGATCCAGCCAAAGTTTTCAAAGGGAAGAAGATGCCTGGCAGGATGGGCAACACGTACGTCACTGCTCACGGACTGAAGGTGAGCGCCGATCCAAACGCGGGCGATTTCTGCCTTCAGCTGGTTTGTTCTTCGTTCCTTTAGAAATCCGATCTTGTCCAATCTGCTTTGTTTTCACATTCCTGCCTTCCAGATATGGAGGGTGAATACCAAGTACAACGTGCTGTATGTTCATGGCACCGTCCCCGGTCACCGGAACTGCGTCCTGAAGGTAAAACAAAACACAATCACACACACATGCACACAAAGTAGAGTGTGAAGTCAGCGGTCAGCTCCAGCACGTTTAGAAATCCGACTGCGACGGGCGACCTTGCACCTGTGAAACACCGTCACATCTGCAAGATGGTGCAATTTATCTTCATTGACAGTGTGCTGGATCAGCAGCATGTGTGCGCGTGTGTGTGTGTGTTGGTGCACCCGTATTTATTTCTCATGGGATGGGAAATGGAAGCGTGTAGCTTAACGATGTTAGTAATACCCTCAGCATCCATCTCCTCACCCTGCGTGTTGGGTTCGTCTCATCAGTGTGGGAGTGTTGCACATACCTGGACTCTTATTTGATCTGGAGACAAGTAATAATGATTACAAATGCTCTTTGTATTTTACACACACACTCTTTAGATTGCAGCACTCCAAAGGAAACAGGTTAATAATAAATATGCGTTAGTTGTTTTTGTTGTTCTGATGAAACTTAATCCCCAAATGAAAATGAGGATTATGTCTACGTTATTGATTGCGTTTAACACTGTAGCTAACAGCTTCCTTATTATTTGAACATCTAATTAGCAACTGATTTGAGCCGGTAGTTTCTACACTTTGTCAGGGTCTCTTTGATGTGCAGCTGAGGGAAAATTAAAGTGATTCATGTGGGAGAACTAAAGGTTGGATGAGCATTTAGTCACTTTAAAGGAAGGTTTTCCATTGTTGTTTCCACCCCCCCCCCGCCTGTTTCCTAGTTTATCATGCAGATCACCATCTAATGGTTATTTGCATTGTTATTGCATGAATTTAAAACAGTGTGCAGATACCGCAATGTGATCCTGGGTCCTTGAGCTGCTTTGTGTGTCTGGAACACAATAAATTGCAAAGAATGATCCGGTGGAAGCTTTAAAAGTAGCCTCAATCTGTGTCAGTTCCTCCGCCATTGTCATTAACTAAGGGTTCATTCATGGGCTCAGGCATTACGTGACTGGGCACTATCTCCCCACTCGAACAGAACGGCTTCAAGCACAGGTCCTCCTTCTTCCTCTGTGCTCATTCATTTTCCGCGTCCCCTCGCTGGCAGGCGCAGCGTTTGTCGTTGGAATTGACTAAACAATGTAGCCTGAGGAGCAGCAGCCACAGAAATTCACAATGATGTTCCCCCATCGGTTCTGTTATCGTCGTATTCAGCCTTTTTTTTTCTCTCTCTTCAATTAAGAACTTGACAGATTACATAAGAAAAAAAAAAGCCCCAACAATTTTTGTTGTTTGAAAGTGCGGGTGATTTCTAATTGAGTCAAGCAGCAGGGCTGTGTTTTACTTAGTTCTCGACGAACAAAGAATAAACGTTCAAGTAAAAGAGACGAAAATATGGAATCGCAAAAGTAAAATAGTTTTTTATAAATCACATTTTTCAAGTAACAAGTTGCAACGCCTTCGTTCTCTCGTCTCACATCCTGATCCGTATAAAATCAGAGTTATCTGAACTGCTTGGAGCATTTTGCTGAGTGTTAGTCTGAAGCTCCGACTTCTGTGTTTGGAAAGTGATGTTTCTCTTTTTTAATGGTGTTAGTCACTGATCCAAGAGATGTGGAGCATGCACAGTTCATGCCTTGCTAATGGCAGAGAGCTTCTCTTCTTAGATACAAATTTTATTTACACCAAACTTTGTGAGATTCAGTTCAAGATAAACACCAGTGTGTGTTGCTGTGACTCTTGGTGCAGTTTCAGCTCTGATTCTGTCGGTTTGTCGCCGCATCTTTAAATATTGAGTTGCTGAATTTCTGCTACATTTTAGCCTCTCATGCCGAGTTATGGTGAGTTTATATGAAATGGATAAAAAAGTACAATGAGATGGACGCTATTAATTTGTATACCTGAGACTACAGGACCATTTCAACCATTTTCGTGTTTTTTTTTTATTTTATTTTTTTTGTCCACGCTCTGTTACATTGAACTCCAAATGAAAGCACAAGGAGCTGTTAAAAGGAAAGAAAAACAAGAGCTGCCACTGTTTAGTCCAGCATTGTTTGCCTCTTCAATTTGGATGTTATTAATGTCAGTCATATCACCACCTACTGTTATGCCATATGTATCACAGTCCATTTTACTGGAATCTAACAGACTGGATGCAGAATGTTTCCCTTCCAAAAAAAACAGATGGAAAAAAATTCTGATTTTTATAAAAGAAATATGTGATATTGTAGCCAGTGCTTTAAAAGCACATCTCAGCTTTACAAGCCTTTCGCTTGAAAACCAGCAATTATTTTGAAGACATTTACAATTCAAAGCACATTTTGCATTTCCACGGCTTCCGATATGGACACGGCAGATGGTGCGTCAGCAGCCGTGCAAAGTTGAGTTTTGCCTAAGACTCTTGATACGAATCATTTAAAAATGCCTGAGTGGGATCCTGAGATTGGTTTGGGACTTCCCCAGTTTATTTATTGCAAACAGAAAAAAAGAATAGCTTGTCATCTGTTCTTGCTTCATCGCTCCTTAGCGAGCCTTTCTGCAAAATTTTCAATGAATTTGTTCGAGTATGATGCCCGCCTCAACCTTTTTGATTCATTAGAGCGTTTTTTGATGCAAATGTGCTTCTCTGAGTAATGAATTCCCGTCAATTTGAAATGTATTTTCTGCCGCCGAGTTGTTCCTATTAGATCGATTAGATTAGATTGTGTGCGCTTGTGTTGCAGGTGAGCGACACGGTACTCCCAACTAGACGCTCTACTCTGCTCAACCCACCTTTCCCCACCTACTTCACCGAAGAGGAGGGCGACCTGGATGAAGATCTGTATGATGACGACCTGTTTGTTCACACAGAGCCTTCTGTAACACTGACCTGACCTGCTTGTAACTCTGTGTTTTAATGCTTTATTAAAGAAATACTCCCGAGTCTGCCTCGTCGTTTCTGGGCGAGCGTAAAACGCTGAGAGCAGCAGCGAGCCGGTCGGTTTGATCAAAAAATGATTTTACTGTCCCTCTCCCCCTGAAACCATGGTAACTGTAGGAGTGATGATGTCACGAGAGGATCCCCAAGCAGAGAGAAAGAAGGGCAAGACAATGAAGCAAAACAAAGAGAGAGCCGGAGATGTTGGAGAAATGTGTAATATCTATGCACGACGCAGAGGAGAGGGCAGGGGAGCAGGTTGAGCCGAACACAATAAGGAAAAGTGAGTGGAATGCAGACGAGAAGAAGGACGAGTGGAAGAGGAGGGCAATGAATGGGGTGGAAGGGATGGAAGCAAACAGGAAGAGGGGAGAAGCCGGAGAAGGTGTGGAGGGCAGCAAAGGGAGAGTCGAGAGCTGACAAAGGTTGACATTTGTGCATAAGAGGATAAATGAGAACATTAAAGTTGCAGGAGAAACCGCTGTGCGCTTAAGTGTGTGTTTGTGTGTTCATGTTCGGCAGTTTTCAGATGAGGGAGATTAAATTTGGAACCAGCAGATCTTGATCTGTTTTCTCTCTTTATATATGAGTGAGTGTGTGTGGTAGTGATGAAAGTTTTCTGTGGAGGGTGGGATAAATAACCGCATCCTCTGAACTGTTTAGTGCCGTTAATCTGGTCCGTCCTCAGCCGCCTGCGTGTAAATCAGCTGCCCCTCTGCTCTAGATATTTGACAGCCGCAGTAACAAGGCGCCTTTGTTTGAAACCGCTGTCAAGCGGCAGCGACGCCTCACAGGAAACCCCCCCCCTGCAGCGGCCTCTGCATCCACGCCTGCTCCCTAATTGAAGCGGCACACAGCGGCTCGCTCTCTGAGACCAGGGGGAACGTCCACGGGGTCAACCATCATGTAACAAAAGGTGTGATGAGGCTGGAGGAAGTCCCATAATTACCTTCCCACCATAGTAAGAAGAATTGCAAGAAAAGCCATAATAAATCCACAGAAAGAGGGGCGACTTGAAATGAACAAATCTTCTGAACAACAATTAGATCCTGTCTCCATAACCACCATATCCAACATCAGTGAAATTGATTTTAAGGTTGTTGTTTTTGTCTACATCTTTAGCAGGATAAAGCAATTTTCACCCAAAATTGTGGAATTGTTTTCTATTTAGCACAGATTTTGAGTGAATGTTTTTCTAAAGCAGCAAAAACATCTAAAAGGTCTATTCTTACACAATTGTACACACACAAATAATATAATGTCACAGATTGACCTACTCCTTAAGAGTCACATAGAAAGTAAAGAACACTTCTCAGTCCCTCCTTCACTTTCCTTTTCCACTTGTCATTCTTCTCATTCTCTCCTGCTTCTCTCCTGCTTTTACTGTCATTTTTCTTTTCACCCGCAGCTCTAAACCCTTCTTCCCCCAGCTCTCCTCCACCTCTTTCTTTACCCCCACCCTCACTCAGCCCTTCTCCCTCTGCTTCCATATTGATTTACTCGACATCCCGCGGTCACATTCTTGTGGCGAAGGTTTCCGGCTGAAAACCCCCCCTGACATTTACCTCGCTGTCACAACGTGGCTCATTTAAACTTCGCAAAACGGGAGGATTTTACATGTCAGCCGCCCCCTCCATACCCCACAAGAAGTAATAGGCAACTGCAAATATTTCTAACAAGGTAATGGAGCAATTTAATGTTTTTTGGGGGGAGGGGGGTTTGCATAGTGTAAATCAAGGTCTGGGGTGTCTTTAGTAACCATCAACATTCGTGAGCTCCTAGTTTACATTCATGGATTTTCACTCCTTCTTGACTCCTCTTGTGTCTCAGATCTTAAGTGGGGTTCAACTGAGTGGGAGTCAGTGAGACAGTGCTTTTGTAAGGTCATGTAAAGACACACATGCAGATTAATAGACCAAACATCTGAAGGCAGGATGGGGACGCCTGCCGAGAGGAAAGTGGGGACCCAAAGGCTGCACCCTGCTCCTACCCTGCGGCGCTGCAAGGAAGGGACCCAAATTTACCAACGTGGGTGGGAGGCAACACACACACACACGCGCACACACACACGCACACACACAGGAGACGCAGGTGTGAGCGACTGGGAAGGGCTTGCCACAGCAGGATCCCCGGCAGTTCGGGCTAAAGGGAAACGTGGTGACGGCTGTCAACTGGAGGTCTTCTGTCCTCATTCTGGATTTAGTGCCGCTGGTTACAGGTTCACCTCGGCAAATGAGATTATTATTGAAAACTCATTCAATTCAATTCAGATGAATCTGAACTGAATTTCAGATCCATCAGTGTTATGTTGCATGTCCATATATTTCTGCTCATTTTACGGCTAACAGAACCTCAAAGTCCAGTTTCACTGAAAATGTGACTATTACATCAGATAAAAAACAATGTTCATTACAAAAATGTTGGAGTCTAGTAAGTGTACACCATATGCATTCAATACTTGCCGTATGCAGTGTAGCACGTGGTTCTGCTGAAGGATTCCCAGGTTACTTCAACAGGGGCCTTCGGGTTGCGTTGCATCATTGTCTCTGGTGTCTCTCTTCTTTGTTTAGGTCTGGACAGTTTGCAGTTTAATCAATAAGTGTGACATCTTGGTGTGAAAAGCAAATATCTGGACATTTATTTGTACTTTTGGTGGTGTAGGCAGGTGGCAAGTCCAGCTGGGAAATCAACCAGCATCTCTGAAAAGATTGACCACACAAGTGATCAAAAAAAATATATAGTAGGCTATATACAATATATAGACCAGTAATATATATTTTTTGTCCTCTCAGTTTTCCGTCAGTAAGCTCCAGCTCAGCACTCCAATCAGCCAAGATCTTTGACAATAACATACTTGCTACTCTTGTTGTGCAGAGTTTGTCGCTTACTATTTACCAGACAGCTTTTGAGTCACAAGTTTTCCCCATAATTGTTTAGGCCATAAAATGGCATTGAAGTCAGTGACGATCTATTTTTAATGCTCTGATGTGATATCCAAACCCTCCGAGAAACCGTGTCATGTTTTCACAGGTTGCAGTAATGCATCGCTCTGTTGTACCAAAATAAAAACACATTTTCGCAATATTCTACTTGATTTGAGGAAATCAAAGTAGAATGGCATTAATATTGTCTTAACAGTCCAATGATTTCAGCAACTCTCCATCGTGGAACAAGAAAGTTGTTCCATGATGGAGAGGAACGAAGCGGAGCTTTTGCAGCGGATAATCAATTCACGATTGACTCCACTCTATTTACGGACAGCAAATAAAGATGGGCTCCCGCAAAGAATTTCATCGTCTGTTGCTGCAAAACAAGAACAAAAAAGGAGACGATTTTATTTCAGTTCCTCGGATCAATTGACTCGAGTGCTTACACAAACACTCTGTGGCGTAATTGCTTAATGATACAAGGCTGAGTGAAATTGGCTTGGCGTCCTCTCACTCCCAGTCTTCTTCTTCTCTGCCGTCACTGTTTGACCGGCTGTATGACTGAGGCAGTTAATGTGCTCCAGAGCCAGCTGTCCCTCAAATAACACACTCAATAATTCATGCTGCAAGGCACACACACACACATGTTTGCGTGTGTATTTGTGTGCAGGTCAGCTTATCAGTTCACCAACTCTTGTGTAAACCCAGAAAGAAGGTTGCGACTGTCAGTGTAAGTGCTGACAAGTCCTGGACAGAGAATCTGGAGGTAATGGAAAAGAAAATAATTTATTAAATCTCCGATTTAGAGATAGTCACAATAAGTTAGAGTGCGACAGTAAGACAGAGTGTGTGTGTGTGTGTGTGTGGTGGGTGTGTGTGGTGTGTGTGTGTGTGGGTGTGTGGGTGGGTGGGTGTGTGTGTGTGTGTGTGTGTGTGTGTGTGTGTGTGTGTGCGTGCGTGCGTGTGCGTGTGTGTGTGTGTGTGTGTGTGTGTGTGTGTGTGTGTGTGTGTGCGTGTGTGTGTGTGTGTGTAGGGGTGTGTGTGTGTGTGTGTGTGCGTGTGTGTGTGTGTGTGTGTGTGTAGGGTGTGTGCGTGTGTGTGTGTGTAGGGGTGTGTGTGTGTGTGTGTGTGTGTGTTGTGGGTGTGTGTGTGTGTGTGTGGTGTGTGTGTGTGTGTGTGTGTAGGGGTGTGTGTGTGTGTGTGTGTGTGTGTTGAGGGTGTGTGTGTGTGTGTGTGTGTGTGTGTGTGTGTGTGTGTGTGTGTGTGTGTGTGTGTGCTGCAAGCAATTGGGGGATGAGATGTGTGCGTCCTCTTTACTAATTGAAATCAGATCTCTCATGTGTTGAGGCAGCAGAAGTGGAGCAGTAGATCCATCATGTCGGAACAGGGTCGGAAACTCAGGCCGACCTTCTCCCTCAAACACTCGCCCCACTCTTGCATCCCCAAGAACGCTTAGATTCAGCTGAAACTTGGATACCACTTTAATTAGTGAGAAGAGACTGCATGCCGAGTCGAGGCCTGCGGAGAATTGAGACGAGACAAGAATTGAGGAGATGAGAGCGTCAGACATATTTGCTTATTCTTTGGTGGAATAACAGCAAAAGGGGGGGAAAAAAAGCCCCGAGGTAGTTTTCAGTTTGGTTTTTTCACAGCGACTCAAACAAAGTGATTCAGGCAGCACTTGGATGGCAATTTTGGTTTGCTGCGAGGTAAAATGACTGTTTTTGTCAAGAGGAGTCATGGTGGCTTTGAAGAGGGAAATGGCAGCCTCTCTTGCCTGTCGGAGAGGGACAAAGCAGAAATATTTGACTCAGACCGATGTTGTTTCTTTGACCCGTTCAAAGGGGCAACACAAACTTAACTCCTCTGTCAGTCCCTCAGTCTGCTTCTGTCATCCTGAAGTATCTTAGGAACTGTGCCCATATCCAGGTGACTGGAAACATTGAAAGAACGGGATAGCAGTCAGTGTTTGGAGTGAAATTAATAGAAACTGATGATTAAAATGATTAAAAAACAATAGAAAGTTGTCTCTTAAATGTCCTTAGCTTTACTCAACAGCACAAAAGCATCTTAAACTCTGTTGCAGGTGTCACTGGTGATCCTTTGGTTGCCGTTAGTGGAACTCAGAATAAAATCTGAGCTGAATTGTTTGCAGGATGAACAATGTAGATCTATCAAGGAACAGTAGACAAGTTTACTGGTCAGAGGAGAAATGGTTGGGTAGAAAACATTCAGAAATTCCCAAAATCAGTTTCCCAAAATGAATGAATTTCACTAGGGAGCCTACGCTTTAGCAATGTTACATAATAACCTCTATTGCTCTATATTTTGATGCGTTTGATGAAATAAAACAACTGAAGTGCAAATTATCACTTTGGATCTGTGCCTCCTACTGAATTCTATATGCAAGGCAGCCATATTGGATTTTGAGATCAATGTTGTAGTTGTGAATTGGCTTTACAATTCACAACTACAACTTTAAGGCACCTTTCATTCAACTTTTTCAACAACAAACTTGGATATGAACAAGTATCCAAGTATCCTTAACTTCACACAGTCAAGAGGTGCAAATGTATTAGGCTTGGATTTTTTTGTGTTTGTTTTATCGTTTGTTATCGAACACAGCAACCTGAAAATGTCCACATCCACATCAAACATTTTTTATTGACTATGTTTTGGATGATTATCCTCCTGAAAGACCCAGCAAATATTCAGAGTAACGTTTTCCAGGGAGGAATGAAAGAAATATTAATTTATTGCAATTGATATCATTATTGTAATATTTAACAATAATATTGACATTGTAAAAAAAAAAATCCAATATCATATATGTAGCCCTGCTGCTATAATTTGAAAAAATATTGTTTTTATCTATAAAATTCACATAAAGACACAAATATACATACTAAACCACAATGCATTCTGTATATAACTACAGAGGAACAGAAATTTAAAAAGTTGTATGACCACACACACAAGCATTTCATATTCTGACTTATAACCCTGCTGTTCTCTGTAACATCGAAGCTTCCTGCGTCATCATGTCAAAGTCCAGACTTTTTTTAAGAGCCTTTGACGTAAAAAAAAAATTTAAAAAAAGGGAATGGTTCCGTATGCCCACGAGTCTGGCATGAAATTAAAAAAAAAAGAAAAAACTTCAACCTGAAATGAGTCACTACTGTTAAGAAACTCGGCTACAAGTGATACTTGTTTTAGTTCTGCTCGCTTCTGTAGAAATTCGGCCCCAGAGGAGCGTGTTTGATTTAAAACCAAATAGCAAAACTCACATTTAATTGCAAATGTCATATAAGCCGGGGCATTTCTAGAAGCTGGCAGAGTTTGGTGTTTGCAGTGAGATAGAGATAGTAACCTTTTAACCTGCATCAGGAATGCACCATGAACAAGTCTTTGCTGTCCAAAAAAGAAACAGCCCTTAGAGAAAAGCTAGATTTTTTTTTTCAGTGATCTACAGGTAAAAAGAACGCCTGAAGAAATATTGTGCTCCAGTCAGACAAATCAAAGACAGACTGTCCTTGGCATTTTTAAAAAACCCTACATACATAGTCTCAATAAGCAAGCGTGTGAAAGAAAAACCTAAAAAAAAAAAAAAATCTTCATTTTTTTCAAGCAATACTATGAGAAACATGGACAACTTTTGCACATCTCCAAAGATTTCAGTCGCTTTTTTTTTCTGCAAAGAAATAATATATATGTCGGTATTTTAGCAGAAAAGCATAACTTAAAAGACATCAGAGCAATATTTTTGGAAAAAAATCCTTTCCAACACTGGGCCGTTGAATTAGTACATTCAGAAAGTTAACAGTGGATTTGTTTGTGTGTGTTGTTTAAATGAAATGGTTCTTTGTACGCCAACAAATGAAGCCAAAGTGACAACCCCTGAACAGCAAGCCATTCAACCTGACTCAGAGAAACTGGAAGACACAAATCAAGAGAACAAGAAGAAGAAGAAAGACTGAACAGGAGGTCTGGTATTATGGTGAAGGCTAAAGCACGAAGAAGAGTTGCTTCACAACTTGAAAACAGTTCAAAAGTACTGTTTCATAGTTTGTGCTGTCTCAACGAGGCTTTCATCCCATTTTGTCACTCTACAACCGCAAAATTCAATGTAGATCGGTGGGATTTTATGTGATAGACAAACAAAGTAGTGTCATTGTGAAGTGAAGCAACATAAAGATCTCAAAAGTGCGGCATGCACCAGCAGTTATTCCCTTTTCTCTTGTATGCAATGGTAGTTTTGTAATTGGGTCACCAACTCTAAATACTACATAAAATTTGCCTTCAGTAATCCTCATATGTCAATAGTTTATTTGTATTAGAAGTTATTTATGCAGTTGAAAGTCACACTACACAACACCCTGAAGGCATCATAACCAAGGCGAAAGATGGTGATGGCAGTGTCATGCTGTGGGGGGACATGTCTCTTAAGCAGGAAGAGGGAATGTGCATGATTCAGAGGATAAATGGAGCTTAACACAAGGCACCTAAAAAAAAAAGCATGTTAGAGGGTAAAAATGATGTGAAAAAAGGGGCGGGAAAACAACTTTAAACACAGCCAGAGCTAAATCAAACTGAGGATCTTTGAAAACATCTTAAAAGCTGTCACTCACAGAAGCTCTCTACCCATTCTGACTTAATTTCAGATAGTTTGCACAGAAAAATGTGCAAAATTCTGAGTCGCAAGACGTGCAAAGCTTGTGAAGACAATATGCCAACAACACAAAGCTGTTATCGCAGCAAATGGTCAGTTTTAGAAAGTATTGACTCATGGAGGTTGAATACAAATTATGCACCACTCAGTGTTTCTCTGTTACTTGAAATCACTAAGGTTTGTGGCGAGAAAGTGACAAAAGGTTCAAAGGGGTATGAATAGTCATGCACGACACTATTTGTTGAGATTAGACACACAAAAAAGCATTGTATTAAAAAATAAATGAATAAAAAAGGCTTAAAATGCAGTCAGTCCTCCGCTCTGTGTGTTTTCCAACTAATTACAAAAATATTCATCTGCCATGAAAGCGTCTCAGGGGACGGGAGTGTGCCTCTGTTTGCGTGGGTCTGCATGTGTGTGCATTGGATGAGCTACAGACAGAAGGGTGGGTGGAGTGGGAGCAAAGCTGGAAAAAAAAAAGTTAACATCTGTTTTGGGTCAGCAAAAATACTTTACAGCCTGTCGGAAGGAGGCAGTAGTGACGTCTCCAAAAGGCAGCACACTTGAGTGGTTCACACATATGAAAATACACAATCATCTGTTCAGCTTGCAGACTTGTCATCTGTTCAGCCCTTCTTGCGTTGGAGTGTGCGCACACACACACACACACACACACACAAGCACACACACACAAGCATGCAGACTTACGCACTGTCCCAGTTTTAATCTGATCTTTAAACACACCGGAGATCATCAGAGATATGATCAGAGATTTTGTGATAACAAAATCTATTATCACTGCATCATGTTGAATCAGCACACGTTGCCTCAGTCCATACAGAGGGAATGCTAATGAGGATGCAGATCAGTGGTTTCAAAGTGCCTGAGGGTTATGTTATATTCTTCCGCCAAAGGAGTGCAAGCTCAAACGGTGGAGTAACACCGCCACTGAGAGGTTCCCGCAAAAGCTGCACGGAGAGAGCGACGGAGCGGGTCGCGCGAAGCACCGTCGCATGGGACTGGGCTGTGTGGAAATGGTGTAAGGTTCTGCATTCATTCAGGGAATAATTCATTTGGAGGTCATCTTTAGAATAATTGAACTCTCAGGTGATTTTGCTCCAAAAATCAACTAATGGGTCTGTGAACATAAAAAGCATGCAAAGTTTTATTTATTTTATTGTTTTTTTTTGTAAACAGTCATGGTTCAAGCATGCTGTAACTCAGTGCGCGGTAACAGCTCATTTAAAACACACTGAAGAGTGCAAAAGGTCACTCCTTAACTGCACTGTAATCGCAGAGAACCAGCAGACTGACCTCCAAATGCGCATCAGGCAGGTTGGGCACTTGAAACGGGACATTCCTCTGCAGAGTTTGCTTTAAAACTTCCCAAAATGTTGGCGGTACACAAAATAATTGTGTCTTTTCTAATCTTTTTTTTCTTTACTTGAACATGTCCTCTTGTATTTTCTCCTTTCAAGGCACAACTTTATTGTCCAATTTCATAATGAGGGGAAATTTGCAAAGCCTCATGAGATCAACAAAACAAGCCGCAAGCTCCCGCCCCTCACCTCTCCCCCCCCTTAAAAGCTGAAGCAGAATGATAAAGAGCTAAATCGTAAGAGCTAGACTAAAACCATGTTAAAGTCTTTCCATTAGCAGACTGAAGAGACAGAAAACAACTACTGTGTGGAAAACATTGCCTTGTGCAAAAGGTTGTGTGCACTATCAGAAGGTCCTACTCAGACTTGAACTTGCATTAAAGGTCAGAGAGCAACCCATTGCCCTCACTCCTCCCTAACTTACCCTTCACCATCAGATCTACCAGTAGTCTTGAACACCTTACATAAGCCCTGACATTGCAATCTACTGTCTGTTTAACCTATTGTGTTTTATTCTTATATGGTTTTTTTCTGTGGTTTTAAGAATACTGCTTAGCACTTTGGTGCACTTAATGGCTGTTTTTGAAGTGCTTTATAAATAAATTGACACTGACGTATATATGGCAAAATGATTGAAGGTTTGAAGTCGCCTTGATTTATTGATAAGTTTTCAGGCATAACCATAGCAATGATAAAAACATGTAAAATACTCTGCTGGTGTATTTTGACATCTAGTGCCAGACTAAAGCACAAAGCTGCAGTCTGAAAGAGTGCAGCTTTGACCCCCCGGGGAGGTCAAAGCTTGCGAACTTCAGAGCATTTTATATGACTGTCCTTCTGTCAGGCCGATATTGACTAGCTTTTTATATGGTTTCTGACAGATTGAAAAAAAAAAAGATGTTCAGAAAGTTTTACCAGTGACTGTCACTGCAAACATTTATTTATTTTTTTTTGACAAAATACTGCAGTTAGTTGTTAGGCCGCAACACATAAAATTAGATAATTACTGTCATTTCTCCAGCAATGTGTGAGGAAAATGATACAATTAACATTGTTTGCCCTTGCAAATGTTGTTTACCACCATCTGGGGCTGGCACATCAGCTGTTAGGATAAAAGATTTTACATCATTTTTGTGCTATTGCCCTTTTGTGGGCTTTTAATCTCTACGTTTTCTGACCCCTCTCCTCATTTCGTTTGTTTGTCTCGTCTTAGTCCTCTCAGTGTGGATGTGATCTTTGTTTATGTCAGCTGTGGTCAATTCCAGTTCGCTTCCAGATCTCTAATTATTTTGCAAAAGGCAAGATAATTGCCTTTTGCAATCTAATTCACATTGTCCGCCCTGCTTCCGGGAATCCAGTCCCTTTGCAATGAAACATCCCTGTCTGTTCTCCTCAGGCTTTCTCTGTCAGTGAAAGTGCCTTCTGAATTGTGAATGTGCGTGAATATGTCAAAATTTGATTTTCACCTCTTTTGTTAAATTACTGAAATTTAACCTTTTCAATGAGGATCCAATGTAGCAAAATCAAACTGTTATTTTTTAAAAACAAACAAATATGTATTATATATGTTATAAATAAAACAATACATATTTTGGAACCAAAATTTCAGGAATTTAAGGTCCAACAGAATTACAAAGCCTTCTGTCGTAATACCTCCGTTGTCCACAGGGTGGCAGCAGAGGTCTTCACACTGTCAGGTCTGCCTTTTCTCTTGCCTGAACAAAAAGAAAAAAAAAACGCGACGGCTTGTCGTTCTCTTTATTATTTATTTCAGATTAGAAACATAAAAACAAAAGCATAATTTTTTTAGCAAAAGATTCATATAAAATAAATGATAACAGTGTTACGTGCTTTTCTTCTGCGCTACGTCCTCAGTTTCTGCTGACGTTGGCACCGCGCTACGGGTCTGAGGCGTCTTAAACCTGAGTTGAGGAAGCTCGTTATTTACATCAAAAATAATATCTGAGGCTGCAGAGACGGCAGAATGATTAGCCTTTTGTGGTTTTGTGCGTCCATGTTGAATTCCAGCACTCCTGGCCCCAGTCCCGTGAACCCTGCTGTGGTCCGTTGTCCTAGTAATAAATGTGTGGGTCGAGAGCGGTTTGAGGGAAAAATACCTACAAAAAGCTAGTACAAAACTGGACCACATAGATTGGACAGAGACGCGTCTTTGCGTGTTTGGACGTGCAGTTGTTGGGGATGGGCGGAGGGAACATCTGGTCAGGAGAGGGGCGGCAGAGAGCGGGTGCTGACCGCGCTGACCTTCGCTCTGGATGGTGACGGAGGCGCCTGGGTGAGATGAGGTGAAGAGGGAGAGGAGTGAATGGGCCCGCTCTGGTGGTCTCTCCACCGCGCAGAGCGCTCCGAGTTGTTGGGGGCTCCGCCTCGGGGGCTGCGCTGCTGGGGAGCCGTAGAGGAGAGGCCCGGGTCAGGTGCTGGGTGGCGACCGGGTGATGGGTGGCGACCGGATAAGGAGTGACGGCCGGGTGAGGAGTGCCTCCCGGATGCGGCACCCGTGGTGAGTTTGGGTGTTTTGGGAGATTTCGGAGCGGGTTGAGAGACGGAGGGGTTAGAGGGAGCCCCCTGGCTGTGAGAGGTGGAGTCTCCGTTGTTGGCGACTTTGTAGAGGAAGACATCGTACTGAAGGGGTGGGCTGACCTCCTGGTGCAGCTTGGCCTCTTTGGGTAGCAGCACTTCCAGGCCAATGGTGACTCCATCCTGTTGAAGAAATATGGTAAGGGGAAAAAATGGGATGCAACAATGTAGGGAAAGTGAAACAAAAAGAAGATAAAATAAGGACTAAAACAGAAAAAAAACGGTTGGATTGATCATGTGACAGTTGCAGAACTAAAGAGAAAAGGTGGAGGACTGATTGTAATTGTGTGATTTTAAATCAATACAGAACTCCGTGAAGTGCAGGATTGATGCCAGGGAAAAGCTACGTTTTATTTCTAAAAACTATGACTGCGAAGTGAACGACAACAGCCTCCATGCACACCATCAAGTGCTGTTTCCGTCAGAATTTCATTGGCTAAATTTTGCAAGCAGCACTTAAGATTTCTTGAAGGTAAAAAGTTAATAAATGTGAATTTGGAAGGTATTTCCATATATATCCATAAATGAATCCTAATATACAGGAGTTTGAACTGCAGGTATTACTTCAGCATACCACCAGATGGCAACATGGATGAATCAGAGGAACTTACAACCTGGAAACAAACACCATCACCTATCATTCACAGAATGATTCAAGAACAGAATTAATATTATTTCTGTCACTAATACTGTGCTTTTCAAAAATGGCAAAAATATGACAATTTGATGTTTATCTATTTATTTCCTGAGGCTTTCATAAAATAAAGAAAACCTTCTTACCCAGGCTAGAAAATAATGTTTAATTGACAATCACATTTTATGATGTTTCCAACATCATAAAATGTGTATTGCAGTAAACCTGCAATATTAGCTAATATTGCAGGTTTACTAAAGAACAAGACAAATCATTCTGATGACTCAAATCAAGCTTTCTCTATTTAGGATTAAGAAAGGAACACACATTAGCACTGTTAGCACATTTTGATTGAAGTGTGCTAACAGAGGATTAAATAAGCATTCGCAGTTCTGGTTAGAAGTTTGACATACATAAAAGTCATTTTAAAGCGTTGCAATATATATATATATATATCATTACTTTTTTTGGAAGTAATTATACAACAAACAGCTTCAATGATTCTTAAGATCAATAATATGGTTCCAACCTGCTAGAATAAATATTTTGGCAGAATTCTTGCTGGATTCTTCCAGACTGAACTGGAGACTCCACAGTGAAGTGAAGCTGTCTAAAAGAAAGGACGGAGCAGCCTGGACTTCTTGAGGAAGATCCTTCAGTGTTTGCAGCAAGATGCTGCATACCTTCTATAAGTCTTTAAAGTCATCTGTCGGGGCAGAAGCTTCGGAGCCTGGGACCTAAAAGGGTCCAGTAATCGATGAAGAAGGTTGGTTCTGTTCTGAGGACGACTGTGGAACCTCTGGAGATGATGATGCAAAGAAGGATTTTACGTAAAATCAAGAAGGTTATTGCCAACCTTGGCCATCCTCTTTAATCAGAGGCTTCTTCAAATTTGCTGTAATACAGACTGCTACAGGAGATACCATCCTGTCCACAGAATCGACAACATCTCTTTAAATCACCTTTAATAATATGAACTACAACTTTTATTGTCCTTCAGGATTAGCAAAGTATTTTTTGCATTTGAATGTGTTTGGTATCGGCTATTGTTTGGCTTAAATGTCCAACTGACTCCATGTCTCTGCTGTCTAACCAATAATTCAAGATGAAGTTGAATAGTTTGGAGTTGGTCTTTAATTATTACATTCACTTTGTGCAATGTGTGAATAACACCATCCCACCCATACCATAATACTGCACCGCCACACATTACTGTGTTTTATGCTATGAAAGCTTTGTATTGGCCAAATATCTCACTCTTTGTGCTTTCTCAAAAAGTAAAAATTAAGTAAATAAATAAACAATTTGGTTTTCACATGTGGGAAGCTCTAAGTTTTAGTCAAACCTGAAAGTGCTGATATTGGAAAAAGAGGTTCTTACTTGGTCTGCTCTCTTAAGCTCAATGTTGATATAAAGTCACTTCACAGTAGACTAAGGTAAAATATCATTTGCAGGCTATACTTAAAAACCCAACTTGCTGCCAATTCTGTAAATGAGAGTGCCATGAGTCTTTTGTGGGGAGCACAATCTCCCCTGCCATCATTGCTGGAGGTAACGCATTAGAGTCAGTGACCTAAAGAAGCTGATAAAGAGAGAGTGGTTCTGTTCTGTGGAACACCCGGCGCTTATTGTGCAAAGAGGAAATCTTGATCAAATAAAGAACATCACTGTAAGCTGTTATACGAAAACACATTGTCTTCAGTCAGAACCTCTGTAATATGGACCTCTGCAGGTCAAAACAAAACATTGAAGCTGTTTGTTGTGGGAAAGTATTCAGATGCATCACTACCAGCCCCAACTTCACTAAACATTTATGCCCATTATGAAAGCGTGCAATCTTCTGACTGAAACTGCAGTTTATAGTTAGGAATGTAAAGAAAGACGAGGAAAGGATTTTATGGGAGTTCCTAATGCGGTCGCACTCCAGGAGCTGTCCACGGTTCTGAATAGGTTCACGCTGACTATTGTATTTCTGCTGCGTAATCTGCGAGGAGCAGCCTACTGCAGCATAAAAGTAGGGTCAGCCATGCATTCAGTTATTATTTGGTAGGGCAGGACTGAGCTTCATTGTGTGCAGACAAGCAGAAAAAGAAAAAAGAGAAAAGCGCAAAAGAGGAAGTCAGCGTCTGGGGCGCGGGGAGAGGAGGAGCTTATAGCAACACACGGGGACAAGCTGGGTAAAATGAAAAAGATTTATTCCAACAACTGTGAACCGTAACCCTCCATGAATAGCCAAAAAGGTAGAAAAGAATATCAAGTACATTAAAGATAGCAAAACACATTGAAAACCAAGACACAGCGCTTGTAATATATGCATATAGATTCAAATATCAACTCTAAGCAATTACTTTATCCTCAGGTAATCTAGACATATCAACTTATTTTAGCAATGCTGAACATTAACAGTTTGCAAATACAGATTCACTTTATTTCCACATATTTTCTTCTTCTTTTTTTTTTTCTCTTCAAATTGTACGTTTTTCAAACACATTTTTCGCTGATAACACCAATGCATGCGGGCAGAGAGACACAGTTAGGCGGGGAAAGGCTGAGGCAGAGAGGGAAAGGCAGAGAGAGGGGAAGCTCAGGGAAACAGGAGAAAAGACAATGCAGAAGTTCATTGGTCAGAAGACCAAGGCAGAGCATCAGTAGAGAGAACAGTCAGTCAGTAGTTGGTCCGAGCCAGAGATTTTAGTCCAGCATTAAAGGCAGATGAAGGAGAAAAGGAGGCAGCGGCGCCACCGTGTGATCGATGTGAGCATGGCGGCCTCGTAAACAGAGCTTATTTGTGCTTCTCGCGTTGGAACTATAAATATGTGTTGTGCTCACTTTTAACTTTAGATCTTAGATCCTTTTAGAAAATCGTACTTAGCAAGGTGTAAACTTTTATTTTATTTATGTTTTCGTCCAAAAACCTCTGTGTGTGCACTGTAGAATATTTTGGTCTGATTCAATCGCTGCACACTCGACCATGTGCTGACGTTACACCAGGTTGTTCTGGAGCATGTTTACCTCTGTGTTTTCCTCCGTGTTGTTGGGGGTGTGGCCGTGGACGACAGAGGCGGGGCGGTTGTTCTCATGCTTCGGGGAGTGGGAGTTCAGGATGTTCATGGACCCCTCCTCTTTAGGCGCGGGGGATTTGGCTTGGTTCTCCTTCTTCTGGGGCTCATCCTGCAGAGAGAGAGTCAGTTCCCGTTCAGCTCTAAGTGAGATGCGGCAAATAAAATGACGTGTAATTCAACGGACAAATACTTTCTCGTGTGAAACAAGAGATGTCCGTGTGTAATGAAATGTGCATGTCTCACCAAGACCAAACAGAGCAATTTTGCCGAGGTCTTGTTTACGTTGCAGAATCATTCTATGCACTACAAATTTATGAAAAGTGACTGCTTCTAACTAAACTAAAAGTAAAAATTGACAAAAACAGTCTAGTAATGTCTGTAGAAATGGAAATGGAGACTAGAAAACAAGTTCCCATAACACATGCAGGTTTAAATATCTCCACAATCTGGTGCATTTTAGAATCAACCCTAAATTGCTTTTATTGGTCTTTAAAACTGGATATTTGAGTTTTAAACTGTTAACAATTTTTATTTTATTCTTGACCACCCAGGTGCTCTCTACCAGACAGGGGAAATGACCGGAACATGAAAGCCAGTGGGGTTATGCAGCAGAACAACACCAGTTCAAGACACTGAATTGATTAGGAGTGGCCTAAAGACTGGAACGTATCGCAAATGCCTCATTCAGCTTTTCATTAAGTGAAAACAGTTTTTTGCATTCTCTCTGAATTTTTTTTTTTTGTGTGACAGAAGATATGTTTGATGATCTGAAACATTTAAGGGTGGCTTTCTAAAAATCTTTTTATGGTAGGATTGATTTTTCAGGTTCAGGATAAGTTTCATGATCACGTCAACAAGCGATGGAGGAAAGGAACCGTCACAAGCAATTATGAAGAGTTGTTGGACCGAGTAAATATAATTACTGGCAACTTATCTTCTGCATTTGCATTGGATGAAGAAAAATGTTGGATAAAGAGTGAGAGATCAAAAGAGTTTTATATGTTATCTTCAAAAGTCATTATCTAGGCTGACACAGAACCTTCTTATGTAATGCCTCTGGTTTATAAAAACTACCTATTAGTTTTATGACATTTCCGAAAATGCAGTCCAGACTATGAGCTTGCCGTGGCTTTTCAGCCTCTAGCCCTGACATTTGGAGCATCCGGTAGTCACGAAAGCTCATCTATAATCGCTGCAGGGAAGCGTTAACAGAGCTGAAAGAACAGACCAAGGTTGAAAAAAAGAAAAGCCACAATTGTTCACCTAGGTTTTTTCACTGCAGGTGCAGGACTTATCAAAAATAAAAAATAAAAGAAATCCATCAGTGTTTAAATTCCAACATTTGAGTTAAGCAGACTTTATTATCAGTCAAAGAGATGTGTCTGTGTTTTTTTGGGCATCTATGCATTTGTTTATGTGTCCGTGTGTAAATGTTCAAGCGTGTAATTTATTGGAGTGTCATGGACATTTGAAGGTCAAAGTCACAGCAGGCAGTAAATAGGGCACCATTGATCGGTAACGCTTTGCTGCTACTGGACACAACTCACTAAGTACGCCTTAGCATGACAGATGAAAGGTTTTAAAAGTTGAAAGCTTCATTTCTACTCTGGGTCGTACAAAACAACGGCCTTTGCTGGTATCTGTTGACTGAGTAAAACGGTCGTATTCAAGCCCAACTGCGCTGTTTTGTATGAACAACAAAGATTTGTGCACACAAAGCAGATAATAAGCCCCCCGCACCTCCAAACCCTCTGGGTCCCTCCGTTGAGATAGTAATTAATGGGCTGTGATTTGCACCTTTTTGTGTGCTGCTACAGAGCAGTTTGGTTTATAACATCATAGAAGCCCTAAATATGTTTCAGAAAAGATAAGGAGAAGAGCTGCACAAGGAGCTAAAATGGCTGCATGTGCTGAGTTGAGGGAAATGGAGGCGCTCTTGCCTCGCCGAGCACCTCGGGAAGCTGCAGGGACGCGGGTGAGAAAGGAAACAAATGAAGCAGCCTAGTGTTTAATCATCCTGCAGAGGCTACTGCAGAACACACGTGAACAAACGCCTTCCTCGCGAGAGCTCTGCCATTTGTCATTTCACCTGGCGCGTGCATCGGACTGGATTCAGGGGAGAAATGTTGGAAGTAAGGTTTTCAGCTAAATTGACAGCTAGTAATTGCACAGTGGGTGGGCTTCCAACAAGGATAGGGAGGGGAGAGGAGGCAACGCAGACCTATCCACTGGGCTTACCTGGAGGTGGTTATAAGGCTTTCTGTGGCTATACTCCCAGGGATTGGTGGTGGTTGATGGCCTCTGAGAGGTGATTGGTGGGTGTGAAAATGGTTAAACACAAACATGCTCCACAAACTATCTGTAAGTGAACATCCTAATGATAGTCTTCTGATTTAGCTGATGGTTTGGAATCATACTGACAGATGGCAAAGTTTCGCTCTCTCTCACGCACACGCACACCTGCACACGGCAGCAGAACAAGACAGATTCATAGAATACAACAAATTATTGTTTAAGCTGGCCGGGGGTCACAGGAGAGAACATCAGAAGGAAGAAGCGAGAACAAAAGATGCAGTTAAAGAGAGACAGACTGCAAGTACTGAAAACAGAGGGACAAGAGCAAACAGGAGGAGAGTGGAGGCATACCTGACAGATAATGTTGTCATAGTACGCCAGGTTGTGAGTATGAGCTTGGGGGGCAGGCGGAGGAGTGTCACACAGTTTCCTTACATTTGGCTGCGACCCGTCAGCTGTTGTCGAAACCGAGAGGCCGTCCGTCTGTGGCTCGCTGCTCTGGGGGCGGTACTTACTGCGGGAACGCAATGAGGGACACAGGCGCGACAGAAATATTTACAGAAGCGTCTTTTTGTTTCTCCCTTCGCTGCAATATGAGTCACAGTAAAAACAAACCAAAAAAAATAAAAAAATTTGATCAACACTGTGGAATGCAAAGGGGGATCGAGCACACACACACACACCTGCGTTTGCGAAGGCGCATGTTCTCGTTTTTGAGGCGGTACAGGCTCTTGGAGAAGAACACGATGATCATGAAGAGCAGGAGGAAGACGAAACAGGCCACAGCCACCACGACGCACAGCACCTGGAACTCTGTGACGGCCCATTCACAGCGCAGCCCTTTATTCCAGATGTAGTCCTGTACGTTACACCTGGACACAAAAGGATGGAAGGAAGAACAAATATGATATAAAAGCAGACAATAAGTGCTAAACAAATGCTAAATTAGCCTTGTAAATACTATCACCACTTTGTCCTTGTAGATAATGACTCCTGCTGTCATTGAGTCAGTATTCAAAGGCTGTGAGCTCATGGCATTGGCAGATTTAAAGTACATGTGTTTTCAAACCACACAGACTTTTATATATTAACATTGTGGTATTATGACAAACATTAACATTTTTCATCAAGATTTTTAAACCCGTAGAGAGTTATTATACAGTTAACACAGTTTTTGGCTTTGCCTCTTTTTTTTACAAGATCAGAGTACCTTAAAGCATGTGTTGCTTTTTTATGTTAACCTGTTCTTCCTGAAAATATCCCAATCATTTTTGGACATATGTAAGTCAATATATGTCGATATTTACCTTCATCTATTTCTCCACCATCAAATTTGACTTATTTTGCTGTTCCTGCTTCAGGAAAACAGCAGATTGGCGGTGCCACCACCATGTTTTATGTTGTTCAGGATGGTGTGCAGTGCCAGTTTTTCACCACAGCTAGTGTTCTGTTTATAAGGAGCACTTTCTTCCAGATACTTGTTGAGCTCCCTTCATTACATGTGGCAAATTACAGACAATTCTTCTCATTTCTTTCTAACGATAATGATTTTCCTTAGCCCACTCTTCCATAAACAACAGATTTGTGGAATACATGCCTTATGGTGTTTCTGTCAACGTTTATTTCACCAAAACTGTGAATCTCTGCAGCTCCTCTGGAGTCACCATGAGCAACTATAGGCCGCATCTCAAATTAACTTTGCATTAATACCTTAATTTTTGTTAATGTTCAAAGCTTCTTCACAACTTCACTCCTAACTTGTTTGCCATTTAGCACTGATGTTTGACCTTTTGCTCATCTGCTAGATTCATAATGGAATAGAAGTGGTTGCACTGGTTTTCTTTAATAGTGAAGGGAATCTGAAAGCAATAAACAGTACACTGTTTCGTCCACTACCCTTACAAATCTGAATTATGTGATGCTTTCTACCTATCAAATTAAATCCTCATAAAATACATTAAATTTTGATGCTGCCATGTGATAAAGACCGGAAGAACTGAAGTGATACAGATACCTTTGCGAGGTAGACTGCAAGATGTGCAGTCATTTTTAAAACAGGAGTGCAATAGTACTTGCACATTATGTGGTGCAACCTGGAGGCTGTCCAACAAGCAGCCTTGCTTGTAATAAGATCAAAGGATCAGAGCATGTGCATGCATACATGCTTGTATTTTAGCCCTACCTGTGCAACTGACAGCACATATCTGAATAAGGCGCCAGTCTATATATGTATTTGTGCATATGCTTCAGATCGTGCATTGGACAGGATGAGCAACAGTTTGTCTCCAAGCTGACGGTCAAACTACAGATGGGGCAGATGGTTGCAACATGATGCGTTCGGTCTTCGTTGTGTGTTGGCATTGTGCATGCAAGGATACTGTGTGTATGCGTGCGTGGGTGTGTGTGTGCGTGTGTGTGTGTGTATTTTTCTGTTGTCAGTTTGTCTTTGAGCAGGCGACTACCATGTGCTTTCTACATCTCTTACCTCAAAACACAGAGCTAATCCATTGGGGACCCTGCTGTGATCTTGACGAACCCACATGACACATTAAGCCAGCCTTCTGTCTTTGTGCATGCGTGTGTGTTTGTGTGTGTGTGCTTGCATGTAGTTCCCTTAATCTTTCCTTTTGTGTCAGAGGACAAAACATTAGCGAATGATTGCAATAAGCCAAATTAAAGAGGGGAGTGTTTTTGATCCAAATCAGAGGGGTCAGTTATCAGCCTCGTGGCAATGCTGTGTTTGCGATACGCTAAACAAAAAGCGATAAAATGAAGCTGACCTGAAGTCTTATCACGTCTCTCACCTGCAGAAGGCACCCATTCCTGCCACCACGGTGCACACACCTCCGTTGAAGCAAAAGTTTGGTTCAATGTCACACTGAGAAACACAAACTCCTGGTCCGGACAGCACAAAGCCCAGCCTGCAGCCATCTGCACCCACAGCCCCACCTACACCCATTCCGTTGTTGTTGTCTGGTCCCTGCATAGGAGGAGCTGGCAAAGATGATCCACCACTGGTGTTTGGCCTTGAGTTTTTGCGGATCACCGGAGAACCTGCCAGGAGCGGGTTCTCATCCTCCATGTCGGGTGGAGGTGAAGGGGTGGGTTCGGGTTCTGGGGTCGTGTCTACTGCTGAGACGTCGTTGTCAGAAGACAGGTAGTCGTAGTATTCAGTGAGGGAATATTTATCAGGTTCTCCACCTCTCTGCTTTTGAGCTTTGGGGGTTTTGGCCCAATCCAGAGTGACGTCGGCGGGCACAACATCTGGCGCTGGACTGTGAAACGCCACCATGATGACGTCATCAGATAGTGGGTTCCCAGGATGGTCTGGCCCCGCCCCTCCGGCTGTAAACTCCTCCCCGTGTTGGTCCTCCTCTACAAAATCCAAGTAGTGGCGTTTGTGAGAGTGGTGATGCCTGGTGGAGCTGAGTGGGAGTCTGGCACCGATTCCTGCTCCGATCAGGTGCTCTCTCTCTGCTGAGTCGTCACTGAGAACCATCCGGGTGTCCAAGGCCTCCTTGTGGACGGATGAGTGGTTGTGGTGAGGATGACGTCTGGCCAGCGAATGCCGTCCTGTCAATCGGAAACAGGAAGAAATATTTTTTCACTGCAAAGATTATTTGTATTGTGATTCCTTATTCTTGCACAAGCAAAACAAAACTCTGAGCTCTTGGTAGTGATGATAGTTTTTATCTGCCTAAGACAGACTGATGAAGGCTGTTATCTTGCAGAAACTCCCAAAGACAAACCATTGTGTGTTTTGATCAGAAGCTGCTGATCAAAACACACAATGGTGTTTATGAAATTTTCCACAGATCATGGAATCAAAATTCTACACCGTTTGTAACAATGGTGATATAGAGCTTCTTTCTATCTTTCACATTACACCTACCAGAAGCGATTGTGATTGTGGCTTCAAAGGTCTATTCTTGCCTGGCCTGATATCAAAGCCTCAAGCACACATGTCCAGTTAAAACCCCTGAAAAAGTTTTTCCAGGCTCACTATTCACCACAATCACGCCATCATCACGCTAAGTGGCTAACTTAGCCAACTCACTTCATTCACATTTGTGAGAGAAGGACAAGTCATAACTTTTACTAGTTGCCTCAAAATCTCATTGTGGTGGTAAGACAAGCCCAGTTCTTTCCTATTCTTATTTGTCACGGTTATTTTTTCTTGATCAAAATAATGGGATGTATAAAAAAGTAGCTGTTTTTATATAGACCACAAATCTACTAGAATGTAATGGTTCTTTTGTCTTTTATATTTTTAATCATTGACTTAGACATAAAGCATAATAATACCCAATGGTAGCTGGGTAGAAACCACTCCCTTGCAAGAGAATTGAATGAAATTATGTAGGAAGGCAATGGCCATGCAACAGTGAAAGTCCATCATGAATCAAAAATGTTGTATTAAAATACACTTATATTTATAAGAATTGTTTGGGATGCTAATAAGAGTTATTCTTGTATTTCTGCCTAAAACTTATTAGCTTCTTAACATGGCATTTCTAAAAGGTGGATTATTTTTCAGTAGACACTGTATGCTACTCAATTTTAACTCCATTGTATAAGAAAACATATACAACCTGACACGCAAGCTGACAATTCAGAGGAAAATCAATTGTGACTGAGTTTAACAGTCGGTGTCAGCATGACTGTGAGAGGGAATGCTTTGAGTTATGCTGTTATCTTGCATCTTACCTAAAGGCAAATCTAGGAATTCCCAAGTTTCCAACTGTGCTTTGTGCACAAGAAATGTTAGTGTCTCTTCACACCACTTAGAGGAAATGTCAGAAAGTTTTCCCAGGCTCACTATACACCACAATCACGTCGTCATCTTTGATAAATATATTTGTTTCTTAATGAGAGACGCATAGTAAAAAACTGGAAATATCTCTTAGGAATCAAATAAGATTTTTTATAGAAATAAAAGCAAAAGTTGAAGATGGAAGTGTGCAGTCTGCATGTGGTGATACAGGATTTGTTACAGTAAGTGACTGACCAATGTTCTCGGGTGACTGAGACTTGTTGAGGATTAAACCAGGATTTAGAGCTGTGGGTTAGAGACTGACTGGTCAGGCTCATCTGCACTTTGCAATCTGAGGAGAAGGACAGGGGTGCAAATAGCCAATGAAGTATTTGCACCCCTGTAAAAGTAATTTGCACTCAAATTACTTTTAAGTGTAAAAATCTACAAAAACCTTCTAAGAGACATCTATCTGATGTAGTAGGATATACTAAAATTGTGTCATCGCTCCTTGGCTAGGTCTTGCATTCTAACTCCTTCCATCCACCATCAGAAAAGTGCAATCATTAAAATGAAGGACATTCAGTTCCATATTATGGGTTACTTAATATGTAACCCTGTATTCTTTTACTGGGTTACTTGGTACCAGTAAAGAAATACAACAGTATAATTCTATTAAACACTGATGCTGATTCTTATCCTAATTCCTGCTTGGAGCTGGATGAAAAGACAGAGGGCAGCTATGACTTAGGTATATGTGCAGTCTTCTCCCAGTAGGCAGATTGTCCAGACACTCGTAGTTTCATGTCACACCATACTTGCACAGTGAATGCCACATTGCCCCCAATTTGCGAATCGGTGTGTACAAGCGTGTGTGGATAGGTGAAAGTAGTTGTGTAAAAAAGCCATATAAGTGGCCTGTAAACAACAAAACTGTTTTTCCAAGTACCAGCCATCAACGTCTTTGTCTTCTGGGAATACTTTTGTATGTTCCCACAGTTGTCTGTCATTTCTTTTCACTTTTCTTTTGGCCTACAGCTACAGACACAGCTGAACTTAGCCGAAAGGTTTGCTAGTTGGCTTGTCTTCCATTGCCACCCTCAAATTCCTTGGTTCAAAAAGAGGTGGCACCTTTCAATACATGGCTCTTTATTCAGACCTCAAACAAAAACCATCCAAACGTGCCTCGAGTCACGAAGCCCGCAGTGGCGGCTGAGAAGCCATGAGATTCACCTCACTCGCGGAGCGCAGTTGCCATGGTGAGATGTAAAGAGGTGCTGTGTTGAAAGGAGGAGAAGGGCGAGGGAACTGCAGCGGAAACAGAGAATCTAGTGTTAGTGCTCTTTCTCTTCCCTGATTTTCAATCAGCAGCCCGGCCAGTCGGGAGGTGCTGGATGCCAGCTCCATCTCTGGGAAAAGAAGGATTTGGAATGAATCTGAAGACCTATGTTGTTGTTTTTTTTTTCTTCTCTTTTGTAGAAAGAGACATTCCACGCCGACTCAGACTGACTGCAGCCGATTCAGCTCTCACTTAAGGGCTCAATCTGCCAATTTGCTCTGTTGAGACTTAGGCGAGGCTGCATCCTGTTAGCGGCTGGAACTCCTTGTAGAGAGTCCAAGAGTAAAAGGGGAACATGAGGAGATTACAAGATGCTCAAACTGAACGCACCGCTCTCCGCTTTTGCTGTGTGACATCCGTCTTTTCCAGACTGTGATTTGTGCTTTTAACTGACAGTCAGCTTTGCAACCTCTGGCATTGCATTGAGCGAGTCACCATGGTAACGAGTTCCACCTGAGGTCATTTTGATTGTTTCGGGGGGGAGAGTAGATGGAGTGACACCGGTTTTAAACATGGGGGGGGGAAGAAATATGGTGATAAAGAGACACAGCTGCAAAGTTGTAAACTAAAAATATTCAAGAAGGGCTAAATGACTCAAATTAAAAATTGAGAATGCAATCATGATTTATTCAGAATTTTTGTTTCAGGCATTTTAAAATGACTCTATCCATCATCTCTTGTGGATTTCTTGCTGCTTATTAAGCTATAAATACCATCCTGACCTCACCTCCTTCAGTGTGTTTTGGTGTGAAAGATGGAGACGAGCTGATCTATTCTGACATATCGTGAGCTTTCTAGGGCTGCAGGGCAGATGGACCTCACAGTATGTAGTCTATGAGTTAGTACACACACATTTGCATGACAGTGCACCCAAGAGTCTGGAAGCAATCCATGTCATGCTCTATGACTGCATCACGAAAAGCCCATCGCTATGCACTTATAGATTTATTAGCCTTTTACCCGTAATATTTATATAAACCACAACGAAGTTCTAAAATTGTAGACATTTTTAACACATCAGATGTAAATCCAGGTCTTGGCAGCCGAACGATCAGCTAGTTTCAGTTTCCAGGACCAATCAGCTTCACTTGGACATGCTAGAAGCCATAAACAAAATTCAGATATATATATTAGATAGATAGATAGATAGATAGATAGATAGATAGATAGATAGATAGATAGATAGATAGATAGATAGATAGATAGATAGATAGATAGATAGATAGATAGAGAGATAGATAGATAGATAGATAGATAGATAGATAGATAGATAGATAGATAGATAGATAGATAGATAGATAGATAGATAGATAGATAGATAGATAGATAGATAGATAGATAGATAGATAGATAGATAGATAGATAGATAGATAGATAGATAGATAGATAGACAGATAGATAGATAGACAGACAGACAGACTACACCTATCTGATGGTCCTAATTGATCACACACACCCTCCCCACGTGGTCCCTGTGGTTTAAATCACAAGAGGGAGTGCGCCAGGCCTGCGTGCCTATTCCCTGGTCAATATGTCACAGCATGAACGCCTGGTTACACATTGAGGCCGAGGAAAGGAATGGGAGGCGCGGGGTACAGTCTGCGCGTTCCCGCGTGAACCCCAGCGACCCCACGTACATGCACGCACCTACCAGCCACCCTGTTGCTGGGCAGAGCGGCGCTCGTTTTTTTTTGTTTTTTTTTACGCCCAAAAGATTTTTCTTCCTTTATTTCCAGTTGTCTCCTGGGATTTTTCCTTATATGTTGGAAACAGAACGACAAAATTAAAACAAGGATGGAAGGGGGGGGGGGGGGCGGATTGGGCTTGTCCTGTGACCCCCTCCCACCCCACCCCACCCCACCCCACCCGTCCGTCCACCCCCTCTAATGTCTGGAGGAATTTACTGCATTTTGCGGCACAATGGGCTTCATGTAGACCGACCACAGAGTACCTAATCCGGCCTTTGTCTGGAGATGAACCGCTTCAACTCTTACCATCCAAAAGCATAACTCGCTTATGAAGATGGAATGCATTAATTCAATCTATTGCAGTGTTTTGCTATTTAAACGAGGATTTGGGATTAGAAAAAGAAGATAAAGGCATATATATATATATTATTCCACAATGTATGTTTTCCTTTTCATATACTCCAACTGTTCAACAGTGACAATTGTAGTTATATTAATGCAGCTTAAACCTATCATTAAGAACCTATAGCGTTCTCACCCTATAACTAAGAATAGGCTACTACAAGATAAAAAGAAAAAAAAAGAAATATGCCAGTGAAACGGAAATGTTACACCTGCATGTCCTCCTCCTAATTACGCACATCCCTCTCGCTACCTTTTACCGAATTAGTGAAATATAACAGCAGCGCTGCACTATTACAACATCTTAGTAAATCGATGCGAAGCCTCTGTCCATGTGGCTGATGTCACATCAACATTTAGATGGGAGCTGCGTCTCTATCCGGACATTTCCCACGTTTCATTAAATCCTCGTCCAAGTGCAGGTGTGATTTGATCCACGCACGTGCGCGCCGTCTCGCTCCCGAACGACAGACCGAGGCACAGCGCCGGGCTCACGCGCAGGGTGGGTCCCCGGTGGAGCGGTGGTCTTACCGTTATGCGCGCACAGCGGGATGATGACCATGGAGATGGTCAGCAGCACCTGCCAGGTCCCCAGTCGACTGTCTCCGCGAGCCATAGTGCGGGTTGGCTTTCTCCCTTGACACGCTGATAACAATAATAATAATAATAATAAATAATAATAAAAATAAAAAATAAAAAAAGATTTGATCTGATCTTGTCCCCTTCTTCACACCGGTCAGATGCGGCCGCGATTAATCCAGATCAAAGCGGATCCTGTCAAAGTTCAGATCTGCTCCGTTTTGGTCATGCCGCCTTCTGCTTGGCTTAACAGCGAGGGGACGGTCCCATTGTCCCCAAGCGGACGGCCTTGTCCCTCTCGCACCGTCTTCGCTCGCGCGTTTCTCTTGCTTCTCGGTGCGCCTTCGGGGTTCGGTCGACAGACAGACGGACAGACGGACAGCAGCGCCGCCAGGAGTTGGAGTTGTAGTTGTAGCGTAATGACGCGCGCGACCGACGGAGGGGTCGGTACCGTAGACGAGATTTTAAAGACGCGAGTCTCTTCGTGCCCGTCTGCCTGTCTGATCGGTACGGAACAGCGCGCGCAGAGTGCGCTCCGGTGTCAAAGTGCCCGGCGTGCACACACTCACTCACACACACACTCACACGCACACACACGTCGTTACACACCCACACGGTAAATGCTCCTCCGAGTCCAGCTTCAGCGTGTGGGGTTCGTGTGGAGTGGGAGTGAACGTGGGGGATTTACGCGGCGTCTGTTGTCATTTGCACGTCAATATGCTCCATTTTACACCCCAGCTCAGATGCATGATGTGGGCCCCCACTTTGGCTGGCGTTTATGTGTCAGTAGGTTATTGGGTGCACGCTGCCTATAACTGTCAGCAGAAATGGGTGTGTACGCGCACAGGATTGGATAATCCTCTTTATGTTTTGCTATAGACTTGAGACAATGGCATATGCTCCTTAATCACTTTGTCATGCAGGACAGGCGTGAGGTCAAAGAGAACTTGACGTCTGTCCCTGACTTTACTGCATTCAACACAATGACCAATACAGCAGTCAGTGGCAGTTTTTGATGCAGGGGATAAGGCTGTCTTCAGACTGTTAGAGGAAAATTCTCTCAATTGCACACAAAAATAGTGTGCATTGCCTATGCACATGTCAGTCAGTGGGATATCCACCTCTGGACAAATTTTCTTCTGTTAGTGCAAGAAAATATTACACTGCCACTGACTAAACTGAATCTGGAGTCTGATCTTTTGCACTTCAACTGGTCAACGCTAAACTGGCTTATTGTTACACTGAAAAGAGATTTTCTTGTGAAAAGTAAGAAGTGTTGTCCGTCGGTTTGTATGCGGGAGTGGGTGCGTGTTTGTGTGGGGCAGCAGATCGAAGGAGAGGCGTCATGCAAGATCTACTACTTGCTTGAAATTTACAAATACCAAGTAAAACAACGAAGGGAAAAAAAAGGCGTGTCTTTTTATGCATGTAAGCTTTTGCTCATATGTCAGCTTATATATATTTTACTCAATCACATTTCCTCATCTGTTCCCTTGTAAGTGGGAATAATCACAGTTCACTGGCACTAATCCAGCAAACAAGAATAGCCTGCAGAGGGCTGTCATCCCATTCCTCTCCTAAATTGGATCATGTAAGAGACATTATGAAATAATTAGGATTGAATGCATTGATTTCAGTGAATTAGTTGCTCTGCCATTTTTATCGGTAATTGAATCTGGAATTGAATTGAGATGAACCTCTGCTATACAGATATTTGCATGCATCCTTGGTAAAGATGTGTACCAAAGCCTAAAGATAGATATTTTATTTCTTCTGGATAATCTCACACAACATGTTTTCATTTTTATTTTTTTTTTAGAAGAGGCACGCTCTAAGTTTAATACATTCTTTTTAGAAGACAAGAAATCTCATGTAAAGAAATAATTGCATTTCATAGACTCCCGAGAAGCACAATTATTAGGACCCTGTTTTAATTTAAATGTAGTTTTAGCAGTTTTTTTTTTGTGTGTGTGTGTTGTGTGCCTCGGCCAGACGAGAGTGTTATGTTTTGCGACGGTTTATGAATCAATTATATGAGAAACTTAGAGACTCTAATGGCAGTTTAAATGGTTTACTGCAACAAGATGGAAATGATGAGTCTTGATTTTTTCACACACAAACGAGGTCAATTCTTGTTTGGAAGCAGGAAGGAAGTATTGCAGAAACTCGAGTGGTAAATGAAAAGAATGGTCTAACTGCTTGCGTGATTTTCTTGTCGTCAGTGCTCAGGCTGCAGAGGACAGCTTGAAATGTCAAAATGGCTGACATAAGAAGTAGTAAGAAGTAAGAGTTGTTTTGTTGGTTGGTGGCTCGACTGACGATGTGAGGATTGTGGGTGGACAGGCAGATCGGTGGTGGTAAAATATTGGTTTGTTTTCTCCCTTTCCTGTGACAGCAAGTACTTCAAAGTGAGTAGGTTCAGGTTCAGACGCTGGCTTGAGATTCCATGGCATAACCAGGATGTGGTAATTAAACCGAAGAGTGCTCCCAGTCTTCAAAGCCACACGGAAACACATGGAGCTGAACCCTGATGAGATCAACAGGGTGACATATTTACAGGCAATGGGAACTGATGGAGAGGTCTGACTTGCAGGAGGTGCTTATCTCCAAACATCATTGGACAAGAGTCACTCTGGACTGACTGCTAGATCGTCTCAGGTTCTGGAAGTACATGAACATAAAAACTAAATAGTTTTTTTTTTCATAAGAATTTTTTCCCCCTCCTTTTCATTTATTATTCTTTCTGTGTTCTGAGTAGAAAGTGTACAAAAATACCACAACATTGTCTTTCATTGTTCAACTGAACTAATATTGTCATGTTTTAGTATGGTCCCATCAGCCCATGCTTGCACACACAGAGAATATGCCTTCAGATAGAGGTTTCTGACAAACAATTTGGGTTGTTTGGACTGAAACAAATGACAGCATTTTGTGGAAAAACCCAATTTTGGTCATTAAAAAAACCATTGCCAAATGCTTTTTAATTGGTGGAAGATCTACTGCGTGGATCTTGTGATACGTGGATCAACCCCTGTGAGGTGAGCTGCAGAGAAGAGCATAAAAGAGAGGACCAAAGACTCTGGATGAAGGAGGGAAAAAATGTGCAAAGGTGAATGATTTAAATCTGCTTCAACCTTGTGAAACTGTATTAAAACACAAATTTATGCCATCCTGCTGGCAGAAGGTTGTTGTACAAATATAAACAGGAGTGGCGTAAATAACTTGGGTCCTACATTATAAAATATTTTTGTGTTTTCAACTAAAGAAATGTAAAATTAAAAGGTTTCAAAATGGTCTCAGTGACGCTTTATACAACTGGGGGGGAAAAAAAGATGGATTCATTTAAAACCTTTTTATGTGTTGCACCTGCTCTTTCGCCTCATCCGATTTCATATTCTATCGCATTAAGAAATTATTTATTTTTTTACTTTATATTCCCATAATTTAAACAAACCAGAGAGCATTTTCTTTTTCCAACGACGAGTGCTGTGATGGGAGCGAGCGTGGACTGTCACAAAACGGGGGAGACGGAGAGTTTTGCAGGATGAAAATAGATGGGTGAGTGTTGAAGAGGGGGAGCAGAAGAATGGTGCAGTCTGACAAAACACACACACACACACACACACACACACACACACACAAAATATCACACTGATGTACTGCCAAACAGAGCAGAACAAAATTGTTCCCGCTTCCACCTACCATCCCTGCACACACTCGCACGCATACACACACAGTATGTCATATGGATACACGGATTCGATGTTTAACTTTTCACATTTTTTTACAATATGGCCAGTATTTGCATCTGGTTATTTGGTTGTATTTTTTTCTGGGCGAAAAAAGTAATGACCAGACATACACATGAAGAACAAGAAGGGTTATTTTCATGGGGATGAGCAGATGGATGGGACCCAGAGGGGAAGAAAAACACACCTTAGGTGACATCAAGCTTTATGTGTGTGTGTGTCCCTTTGCATGTGGCGCTCGGGCCGCGTGAGTTGCTTCCTGTTCCCATGTTGAACAGTGAGAGGTGCACAGGACGTCCAAAATTCCTCCAGTGCAAACGGCTGAAACCTTCTCTCTGCGTGACAAAGACTATGCTCACACATGTCTCGCAACACGTCAAGAAATTGTGAATTGTTTGCTTGCTGAGGTTAGATTCTTAATCATTTCAAAACAGATTAAAGAAATTGAAATAGGCTTCACAATATATTGCTTATATCATATTGTGTTGATGTTGGTGACGTATCACAGGAATTTACAAATTTTTGAAGGTTAGAGCTGCTAAAAATAGTCAAAAGAGGATAAACTATATACTTCTTACATTTTTTAGCTGTCATCCCAGTGTCTGAAAAAAAAAATCCCCACATTGGTATTTTAGTTTAGGTCACTTTTTTACTGGTTCAAACGTTGGTACACGGAGGAATCCTTAAAAACATAACTTTTTTTTTTTTCCAGTGACCTCCAGCTTTATACAGGTTTTTATGACGCTTATGTCATGGACACAGATGGCTTTGTAACTCTACAGCGCTGATCATGCATGAGACCTGCTGAGAATAGGCTCTGGGAGCTTTGGATGTCACATCTATTAATATGTTTTCACTGGCGTTTTCCTGCTGCGTTCTATTATGTTCCTTCCTACAGCTACTGTATGCTTCTGTTGCACTTTTGCATTTGCAAATCTCTTCTTGCAAAGAGATTTGCAACCTGACTCACATCAGATGCTATATGGGTATTACTTTGAGGATAAAAATTAGGTTTCCCATTTTTTCCAAACGAGGAAGGTGGTGTGTACAATCTCTACTTTCTGCTTTCAGATAAAAAAAAAAATAAGTTGAGAAAAATATTTGAACAATTGCATATATTTCAAAAGTATATTATTTTCATTATCATTTTACTTTTACAAGAAGGCCAAATCACATCACACCAGTGTGATAATAATTTAGGGGTTATTTGAACCTATTCATTTACAGAATTGAATGCTTGAATAGACTGCATGGCATGTTGGTTTGAACCCATGCACAACATCCGTTGTTCTAATTATTATTAATTATTTTTGGCTCTATATCACGTACAGTTCAGGGACAATCCAATCTTAACGCACCAATCTGGTTCAGTCTTACTTACTTACCCCTTTGCTCTTTGAGTGATTTGTAAAAATTTCATCTTACGCCCCGCAATGTTCCAACTAAAGATAAACCCATCCAAGTAAATACAAATGCAAAGTAAAAGAAATCTTATTCCTGACACTTTTGCAAAAGTAAAAATAAAAAAAATTAGCCAAACACCACAACACTGCAGCAAGTAGCTCATGTGCAAAAGAATTTAGTTGAAAATTTGTTCTGTGTATAGAATGTGTTTCCCTTTTAGGCAAAGATGGGGGAGGGAGAAAAAAAAAAGCAGATTGCATGCAGCTTTTACTAACTTTATTTTCAGCAATAAAACCTATAAAACCACAAAAACACAGTTTCAGATGAGTTCATCCCTATTCTCAATGCTAGGACCTCCAGACCCCTTGATGTGGAATCAACAGGAGTAATTTGCAAACTGTACAGTTGAGTAAGCTTGCAAACATAACACTCTAAAATGTCCTTCATTGATAGTAAAGCCAATTGCAAAGTTGTAAGAGAATGGAAGTTTGATCTTTTGATACGAAATAACTTTTGTATCAAAAGCTAAAAAGGTCTTTAAAATCCTTTCAGCTTTTAAAAGTATAAACAAAAAATATGCAGTAAAAGTAGATAAAGGAATAAAGATAGACAGTAAATCCTCAAAGGGTACAACACTGATTTGCAATTAAAAATGAATAATTTCAATAACAGTGACCTCTAGTGCTTAGAACGAATATTACCAAACAAAATGTTTCACCAGGTTTTCAGTGCCATAATTTCACTTTGTTTCAATGTAAAATTAAAGAAATTATGGAAGCATTTTAGTGTCAGGTGTATGTAATTCAAGCACCCTAAAAATGATTCAAAAGCTGCACTTTGCACCTCGTCAGGAAAGAAACTCTGGTGGTTTGTTCCACAGACTTTCTGCACCTGCTGTTGTCTTTATTGCCACTAGTTCACAGGTCAAGGATTAAAAGAAACAAAATCTAATGTTAATATGGAAAATGTTAAAAAGCAAAGCTCGTTAGTCATCATCCAAGTCAACCTTTACCACAGGCGCGTGGTTTTCTGACATTGTGGCCCTGATTGTGATATCTTTGCCTATGAAAGTCAGTGAGGGACCTTTAGCTTGGCCTCTGACGATCGTCAAATCTGTATTCATGGCAATGTGTTTATAAAGATTCTTGTCACACTCTCTGGCAACATCCACAAGTCCCACTGCGTACTCATTTTTTCTTATGTTCAAGTCATACGGCACCTTAAAGAAGACGGCCAGGCGCTCGCTAGTTTGTCTAGTGGAGCTATCAAGGAGATCATAGGTGAAGACACCAGAGAATCCACGCCCCGTGTAGAGGGTCTTCGACACAAGTGCAGCTCCAGAGGAGGATGGTTTGATTCTAGGAGATAAAGGATCTGCGTATCTGCGTATGCTTCCCCAAGAGTGTACGTCCTACTGGAGTAAAAACAAGAGGAATAAGGATCACCAAACAAAGATCACTTGAGTATTGTAGAAAGTTTACCTGGGATTGTGAAGGACGTGTCGACTGGAGTTGTTTGTGACTACAATCTTGCATTGGCGGACTGGTAACATTCTTCTTATGGCACCCCCGACTTCCACAGTGCCTTGCAAGATTTCTGCTCCCACACTTACTGCATCTAAAAAACGCCATGTCCTCTTCAAACTGCCTGTGCAGACACAAATGCAGCCCACTTGGCAAGTTGATCTGTGGGATATACAAGATACTGTGGGATCTGAATTGCAAGGCATTTCAAAACTACCCTGTTTTAAAACCTCAAAATATTCTAGTTTCTACCAAAAGAGGGATGGAGAAATCTGTTCTGCTGTCCAGTGGTAAATTAAAGTGGTTACTGAGTAAAACACACAGATGCAATAAAATGTGTTTATACTGCAGGTAGATCTTGTTTGGCAATAGTGTCTACCAGTCTATAATGTTCCCCTGATGGCTTCAACAGATAACCATCCAACAGTACAATTCTTGTGGCCTACTTGCAGACTGACTGTGATGTAACACGATTTATCCTTTGATTGCTGGAAAAGGCTCAAGACATCCAAGCAACACCCAATGGGGGCAAACAAGGTAGACAAAAACAAGACCGCAGGTTGGTCTGATTAAAAGCCTCTTGCTGATTGCAATCAGCCAGCAATTGGAAGCAGCTGAAGATAGTTGTCTTGCTATTCGGTGGGACACTGAGTTAAATTTGAATATATTACATATTTTTTTACTGAAAATATTAGAATCCTTACTTTCCTGTTTAAATATTAGAATAAAAGTAAAAATGTTCTAGATTTTGACACTTTTGCAAGTTACTTTAGAGAGAAAACATGCTATGATTGAGAAGTCTTCATTTCAAAAAGAAGCATCTTTTTTTATTATTAAAATTTTTTTAAAAAGCAAAATAAACAAATAAATAATCCAGAGGGCTTCTCTTTCATGTTGAGAATTGTGGAGAGAAATTACTGTGGCAGACGATAGATCAGTTGATTTAGCTTTTCCTAAAGGGTCAACTCACAAAACAAAAACACAGCACATAGCAATGGTGCCCTTTAATGTTCCTTTATTTTTATGTAGGAAGAACAAGTCAGTCATTTTGAAAAAAAAATTTTTGGCATACAAGTCATGAAGTTGAAAGTTAGAAAATTACAAAAAAATAAAAATAAAAAACTCAGGTTCAGTTACAGAATTTACAATTATGCTGACAAATAAAACCCTTTAATGAAAATGTTAGAAATATTGGTATGTGTAACTCATCTTTGTTCTATTTCAAAGTATTGCCAATGTTAAAATTAACCAACTTAATGTTTGCTGTTTCACCTGTTTAACCTAAACATATAACTGTTAAAAAAAAAAAAAAAAGTTGTCACTCAAGTTCACCTTTATCACAGAAGAATAGCTCTCTGACATTGTAGCACTTATGATTACATCTTTGCTTTTATGAGTCAAGGAGGGGCCCTTGGCATTGCCTCTAATAAATGTTACGTCTGTTTTATTTGCCATTGACCAAGACCAGGAATGCGCATGTAAAAAGACTTACTGAAGACCAGATTATTTTAATCACATCTGACCAAAGTACCGGACAAAATATTAACTAGCTAAAAATTTTTTTTAAAAAGCCACAGATTTTTACACTGCCACTGGAAGCACACCATACTAAAATAAATACTTACATTACCTTAGTGAAATAGTGCTTCTTGCTGAGGGATAATTGAAAGTCCTGCTCATTTCTTGTTAACATTTGTAAGGAAACTATATTTGTCAGAATTAGAGTTCAGTGTGGGATGTGAAAACCTCCCAGGTCCTTGAGAGCTTGCCGACATACAGAGGGTGTAATTAGGCTTTTTGACCGAAGCGTGTCGAACCTTCCAGGCCCAGATCTGAGGAACCCGGTCTCAGACGGCTCTCTTCCAGCCAATGATGCCTCCAGTTACCAGGTTCAGAGTGATGGTGAGCAGCTAATGATTGCGAACACCTGTACAGGACGATGATTGGCTCACACACACAAGGCCATCATGTCACTACTGTGTAGCAGATAACCTCATCCAGAACATGTTTGTCCATGTAGATTTTGTACCCTACAAACTGCAACCAGAACTTTTCGTGGTTCTCATCTGTCCATTCCTCCATTAAAAAAAGTCTAATTTATAGAGACACTTCCCCTGTCCACAAATTCCCCTCTGCCTGAGCTGTGGGTCTGTGCAGAAACTTTCCTATTTTTTAATGATGGGTTGCAGCGCCACACGTGTCATAACCTGAGTTTCTGGAGTTGCTAAAGTTTAGGCTGTCATGATGGATTGCTGAACAGAGATTTTCACACACAGAGATTCATGAAAAAGAAGCAACTTTAATGAGTCGAGCTTCTCAACTCTTGATGCCAGAGAACAATTATTTCACAAATATAAGACAAACTCAACTGATGACCAAACACACATCAGCTGAGTTTATGTGCTCACAAAGTTTTCAGTCTAGAAACAATGGACTACCAACAATTGACTTGAACACTTAATCTAGTCCTCCTTCTTTATTAAAGCAGACTTCTTTTATGTGTGTCTTTTCTGCTGGTCAGTTCAGCTGTGACTGGATGACGGAGGAGTGGGCTGAGCAGACGCGATCCCTTCCGGCTGTGACGACGGGTCTGAGACAGATCAGACGGTTTCAGTCAGTACTCTGAAAGCTTTAAGTAAATGTAAAGAACAGCGGCAACGTCGGAAAATACTCACACATCCCATTTGGAGCTCCGGGGTGTCGAGGGGCCATTGTCTGACCGTTTCCTCCAGGTACCATCCTGTTGGCCACAGACTGGCCTGAAGAATGTAAGACCAAAGTATCAATGCTGAACACTTAGGACCAATGTTCCCTCTAAGCTGCGCGCCTGCGCAATCGCGCACTGCTCACATATTCTCAGCGCACAAGAAAATCTATGTAGCGCATAAAATAAAGTCCAACGTAAAGTGGACATTGAGCTCAGACATCAGTTTTGACTATGGACCAATAAAAGTTTTTTTCCGTACTACTTTGCGATCGAACTCAGTGAGTGACAGGAATCCAGCCAATGATACGATACGGTTCACTTTCGCTTCGCAGCCAATCAGCGCACGCTGATTGGCTGTGTGTACGTGGGTTACGTGTCTTGGTCATATGCGCCGTGCAGGTGAGAATAGTGCGGTAGAGTTAAAACGTGAAAGCCATCACCTTATCATGTCTACGTGGCACATCCACTCACCAAGCCAAAGTAAAAAAAAAAAGAAATGCACTTCTTCTAAGATCAAATGGAATCAAATCAAATGAAAGGAATGGTCTGCAATTGATATTGAAATGTTGAGTTCAGACTTTTGACTATGGATAAGCAGACATTTGTACACTGGCAAAGAAGTATGAGGCCATTCTCCTCCACCCACAGATTATGGAGGCCATTAATAGTCAATATGCTGAATTCAAGTACATAAAGCAAGAAGCAGACTGACCATCAACCTGGGCTAAGTGTACAACCACTGGAGAAGTGAAGAAGTGAGAAGAAGTGAGAAGGGCAGACGTGAAAAAAACTGTAATTAAATATTTTACAAGAATTTATACTGCATCACAAGCTACAGAAAACATTGCATTGTGCAAAATGTGAATGTTTTAATATGAACAAACATTTATGTCTGAAAGGTGTAATGTCTCATTTCTCACCCTGGCTGAAGCAGGACTCTTACTTATAGCATGCATCTCATGAACAATGTTTTCTTTTCTTTTTTTTATTTTTAATTGAGCAAATCACTTAAATTAAAAGCAAACGAATGAAAATTGCTGATGTAATTTGATTTTTTCAATAAGCCATGCAACTTTCTATGATCCCAGATTTATGATACTTGTGCGTGGCCACGCCGTGTACACTGATGATGCTCACAGTGGTCCTCAGTGTGCCCAGGAAGCTTGTGTGTACGCCCAGACACATGAAAAATTAGAGGGAACATTGCTTAGGACCAAAAAGCAAAATCATAGTAAAGAGAAGTTGGGACGTTAGCGTGAGGATAAGTGTTAAAAAGCGTCATCTTTCAACTGACAGTTGTGTGTTTGGTTCAGACCTGAATGTTGCATTGTGTAACCCGGCTGGCCCTGCTGCTCCCTCTGCTGGCGAACCTTCATCTCTGCCTGTTGCAGCTGCTCAGTATGGAAAGTCTGCCTCTCCGTCAGCAGCTGTTGGCGCTGCTGCTCCAGCTGCAGTGCAAACACAGACGTATAAAAGTTTAATTGCTGAGTGCTTCACTTGAATGAAAATTCCTCAAAGTTTGAGATTAATTTATGGCAGATATCTCCACAATCAGGCTGATAATATAGAATCATTATCAAGATATTAAAACAAATCAAATTCAAGAGCCTTTTATACACTAAAAAAGTCCCAGGTGCAAACTTTATCTCAATTTACAGAAGTTAAATGTGCAAGAGGCTTTGGGTTTCAAATTTGGGCAACAGTGAAGCATATATACTCACAGCCTCCTTCTCTCTGTCCATGATGGTTTCCAGCTCTTCAAAATGTCTCAGTTTGATCTCCAGCTTCTTCATCTGCGTCTCCACCAGTAGAGCCACCAGAGACTTGATCTTCCTCTCTTCTACTGCTGCTAAGTGCTACAAGAAACAAAATCAAGAGGGAAAAACACAACCTTTAAGAGACAAACAACAATTTATAGTAGACGTCAACAAAGAATAGAGAGAACAAAGAGAAGAACTCGTTAAGTGGCTGAGGCAGATTTCAGTTTGTGGTTCCTCTATTTATTTTTTCAGATTCATACAAGGCGAGTCTATGCAGTCTCAACGACTGTAGTTCACAGTAGAGACTAGAACTACTGTTTCCTCATTAAATATTCATGTGAGGGGAGGGTGAGTGTCACCTTGGCCTTTGAGGCAGCAGATGACAGAGCTGCTGCCGCCGCCGTGGGAACGCTTCCCTCCACCAGGTCCAGCTCCATCCCTCTCCTCCCATCGTCCCCTTCTCCCCTGCTCTCACCATCCTCCCCCCTGACTACAACACACAGAAGTTGCAGTTAATCTTACACAGATACTCAAGAGTATTTAGAAAAGTTCTCACTATAAACACACAAACATACCATCGCCCTCCTCCGTCAGAATACTTTCACTATGTTCTCTTTTAACTTGATCTCCGTCCACTTTTGGCACACCAGGCTCCATCTTGACTCCGTCCAGCCTCACAGGAACCTGCAACACGTGCAAATTGAAACAAGAAGAAACACTCGACATCATCGCTTAACGCTCTCACTAATTTCTCTCTTTCTACCTGATGGGAGCTGGAGTCAAGTCGCTCCATTTCCGTCGCATCTATTCAGCAAAGAAATTGATCAATGGCACACGCAGGATTCAGACACACATTCTGGAGTAATTTATGTGTTTGTTGTTTCACCTGTTTGTTCTGGCTGGTTGGATGGATCAGAGGTTTTATACAGCGAGTCTTCCTGTGCTCTGGAGAACTCCTCTGAAAATAAAAAATCAAGTCAAAACACCTTACGCGAAGCTCAACACCTCACGTCGACTCAATCGATTCTCACCCAGCGCTGCCTTTGCTGCGGCTGACGCCACACGTGGGTCTACCACAGACGCCAGGAAGGCCACGGTGCTCATGACGGGGTTTTCCGATTGGCTAAAAGGCACAGGCTGATACGCCAGCGGCCCCAGAGAGGCCGACGAGTCCTCCAGGTAAGGGTCCTCGATGGGCAAGCGTAGAAAGTGCAGGATGCATTCATCCTGTGTTCTGGAGCCCACGTGCTCCGATACTTTGTTCCAGTCATCCCTGTACACCTCTAAGGCCTGACAGGTGACAGGGTTGAAAGATAAAACATATTTATGTGTCACACATGTACTGAACAGGAAAAAAAAGGTGAAAAAGCAGATTTAAACCATTTATAAAGTCTGGCTCCACAATGGAGTTTAAAGAAATACAACTTTTCAGTCTCACCTCCAACAGTAACAATGTCTCCTGCTCTGTCCATTCTCGTCCTGCATTTGCTCCTTTAGTCTATAAAAAAGACATAGCAAAAACTTTCAGACTTAAATTTATAGTGGTTTATGACATATAATTAGTTATTTTTCTACTGAGTATTGACTGAAGAGACTGACGGAAAATTTCAGATTTGATTTCTAAAAAAAAGTCAAAATACATATTTTTTTATTTTCCTTGAATTTCACAATCAAGCACCAACTTCTGTTGGTCTGCATTATAAGCTCTTTTTTTCAGCAATTTGTGTCCTGAAGTGGACCTTTGGGTGTTTCCTGGCGTAGATGTCGGTGCGCAGACCAAAGTTCTGGTAGTCCGAAGGTTTCTCTCTGCTCTTCTCTGGGAAATTCAACATGTGCTGTGAGGCGGACACCTGCAAGAACCACATTCATTACAATGAAATCCCCAAAAGAAAATCTGGAGACGCGAGTCCTGCGCAAGAGCAACAGAGCCGACCTGAAGCGGTTTGTGCTGCAGGGGGGCGAGCCCTGATGGCGTGTCGGCCAGGACGTTGAAATGAGGGGTTGGAGGAGGTCCCATAGGGAGGGGTCGGCTCTCTGCATCCACTTGGTAGTTGATCAAACCCCACTGTTCTAAAAAGGCATGAACCCTGGACACAAATAACATCTTTTTGAAGCACAGACACCACCGCAGGACTTTGCGCTCATACAAATCCCTACCTTATAAGGGCGCAGACGTCTCCAGTGAGGTTGCGCCTGCAGGACGTTGAGCTGAGGTAGTCCTGGGGGTTGAGTCGGTACGTGTCGATCATGAAGTTACGATACGCCAGGAAGCTAAAATGCACAAGGGACAATCAAACCTAAAATGAACGTCGCCATCATTTTAGCATCGTACAAAGACGGGTGAGAGGCACTCACATTTCAGGAGTTTTCGATTTGTTCTTTCCATTGAAGAATTCAGGAAGAGCACGTTTCTCTATCGAGTGAATGCTGGAGAAGATTTACATGGATATTTTAAGAAACCATTAATTTATCATGATGACGTAATTAGAAGCTAAACAGTTAAAGGTCGGTGTATTGTTTACCTGTTATAATTGAACCATGACGTGTAGCTTGGGATTATGATATGATGAGTTTGTTCAGTGATATTGTCCTCTCCCTCTGATAAGCGAGGGATCTCACTTCTTCCCTCATCTTCTTCCTAGACACATTATTTCACATAAATATATTAGTTTTATTTTTCAAGAATATTCCAACCTCTTATCTGTCATAAAAGTTTTGTGTCTCACACACACAAGATACTGTTAACACTGTAAAGAAGAAAAAAAGTAAATATTTACCCTTCCGGGAAAGTCATCTTCCTGATCATCTGAAATAAAATCAAGAATGAACAATAAATGTGTGCACATAATAGGAAGTCAATGTTTCAGTTTTTTTCAGGAACATTTACTGTAGCATGTGCAACCTTACCAAGGTCAGCCATGATGCCTCCCTTCACTGGCGTATTCTCACTATCTTTCTTTAGGTTTACTGCACAAGTTGAGAATAAATTGAAGATAAAATTAGATGAAATACCTAAAATCACAATTTTTGATATTTGTACTAGATATGTTTTAGGAGTTTTACCATTCTTGGGTAGAGTGACTACTTCCATATTTGGCACAGGCGTTGGGTCCTCCATGTCTTTGGTCAGGTCTTCTTCTGGCTCCTCTTCTTGTTGGCCACGCCTTCTCCTGTGTCAGCACACACATATTAAATATAACAACTTAGTTTGTGGTTGCAAACCAAAAACATATGCGTGTTTGAAAGATGCAGTTTACAATTACCCTTTCTTTCCTTTTTTTCTGCCATCAGTGGAAGGGGAGGGTGAGCGTCTTCTCTTTTTTGCTGGAGTGGACTTGGTGTCCTGTGGGAAAAAAACAGTGTAGACGCAGAAAACTTAAATCAGGAGTGCAACTTAAATTGACAAAAGCATGAACAATTTCATAGGATGAAAAGAACTGGAATCAATATAAAACACTGAGAACATTAAAAAAAATTGCCATAATTGACTTATAACACTTGTAATTGTGTTTTTTATGTTGTCTTCACAACGTTTTGGATCTAACTAAACACAACATTAAATGCGAACAAATTCACACGAACCTGATCTTCTTGTAGGTGAATTCGCTGTCGAAGGATGAGCGGCAGATTCCTCTCATTTACACAATAGTCCTCCTCATTCATCCACTCATTAAACACTTCTGTGTCCAGAACCCAACCAGCATGGACCTGGAGCACACACGCATCATTTTAAAAATTCTTATGAACGGAGGAATGCATAAAATAAAAGGTAGATCACAAGTTATTAGCTTGTTATTTAAGATAAATCCCATTTTCCAATGTCATCTCTGCCACCATCTCTGACATGTTACTTTTAAATATCCTCTCTATTGCCTAGAATTTGAGCTGTTAGCATGTTAGCAGCTAGACATCAGGCAGAGGTCTCTATAGATTTGTTGCCTGCTACAACCTTAGCTTCTTCAGCTGTGCGGTTAATATTTCACTTTTTCCACTTTAACGTTTTAATGTGCAGGTTGACATTCTGCAGAGCTCAAAACTAATCTTTAAACACATATAGTGACAAAGCTTTGTCAACATTTTTCATTTCTGTGTATAGTGTCCAACTAACCCTCCATGGCCTCTCTATGTGCGGCACGTCTTCGACGTCTCCTTCCACATCACTTGAGGACAGCCAGCTGTCATAACTGTTAAATAGAGTTACATTCCTTAGGAGTCAAGTGAATATGCCAGTGGGTCCACAAAACCTGCTGTGTAACCTTTTTGTTTGCGCACATTTTACAAATAATGCCTCATGAAGTCATTTATGCTTAGAGGTGTATTCTCTTCCATTACCTGTCAGGGTGCATGCCCCAGTGGACCAAGACGTGTTTATCCTTTCGCATAACCGGACGCATCCACTCATCTGAGAATAAATGTGAGCGGAAAATTGAGTAAAAAATGTTTAGAAAATGGTCATATGTTACAAAGCACAGATATATGAAGATTTACTGACCTTCCTCTGTAGAAGCAAGTGAGCCGTATACGTGATGAGTGGCCATTATACTGTCCTCAGTAATAGCGCCCTATGGAGAGCAAAGTCACTCATATCAGAGCTAAACAGTACTGATATATCCTCACAAGAAATTTAATCTCTGTTCAACATGTAAGAAAATATTTTCTCCTTTACTTTACAATTTAGATCGCTTTACCTTGTGTTTGATGATGATGCCAGTGAGCCTGCTGGACAAATCCAGGTCAACAGTAGGGTCAATAAATACCACAGGGATGGAGACACAGTTGTTCTGATGACACAAAAAGGTTCACAAACATTTAATATAAAATCATTTGTATAAATGTCTGAGTTTTTTTTTTACACATCTGCAGATTTGATACCTGGATTAAAGCTTTTTCAATCACACCAAACATCTCGACGTTTCTCTCAGTTCTTGACGGATTCTGCAGGTCAAACCTTCTCCTATGTGAAGATAAGCAAGGAATAACATAAAACATCTCTGTCTGGGAAAGAGATGGATATCAAGGAGCAAAAGTGCCGGACGCTTGTTACCCACCAGCCCTGTTCAACCTTGAATTTGTAAGCAGTGCCTAGGATGTGGCATAGTCCACCGCCTGGTTGCAAGTCCAGGAAGCAATGTGCCTGAAGAATGGATCAAATTAGCTACACAGTTTCAGCAAATGTTCATCATTTACTCTGATGATGAAAACTTTAAGTTTTATGTTGAAAAATATCAACAGAAGTTAACAGAAGTTTCCATTAGAAATGAACATTTCTAATGGGAATGGCAAAGATTTCCTTCTGACCATCGAAGAAACAAGCGCTGATCAGTTTGTCATTCGGTACCTGTTGAAACTTTGGATACAAAATGGAGCTATCTGCAACATGACATTTAGTACTGACTGTGTGCCAATTAGTACCAGCTTTGACAACCAACAATTTGAAGAAATTTCCCATATTCTGTAAACAGACTAATGTGGTGGCAATGTAGCTATGTGGTTCTAACATAGAACAGCTAACATCACTAAGTTATTTTAGTTTGATCAGGCTGTTTATTAATCCTGCTTTATAACAGTTGGATATTTTGGTTGAACCAGAACTGAAATAAATGAAAATAGGAATAATTAAAAAAAGACATCAGAAAATAATTTTCATTACTGTACAAAGGATAAATCAGCGTCCTTGAACATCTCATCTTTTTGCCTGTAGGTGCTTATTACTTCTACAGCAATTTGTTGATATTTACATAGCAACTAACAATACCAGCATACATTTTTAGGGAGCAAGAAAGGCAGCAAAAGTACCACTGGTGTGGGAGGTTTGTTAGACAGCAGTCAGAAGAAACAGTTCTGGGATACTCACTGGAAGCTTTGTGAGAGCAGGGTTGGGAGCTTGTCTCCCAAAGGCGTCCTCCTGGAACTGGAGAAGCTGCAAGGTGACTGCAGCCAGGACCTGACAGGATGGAGCATCCACCAGCACATACTAACAAACAAAAACACACATTCTTAGAGAAGAAGAAAGCATTGTTCCATGTCTGGTTCTGTTAAATAGAATAAAAAAGTTAATTTCTTACACTTTACAAGCATTATTCCCAATTTATCTGAAGAAATTAAACAACGAACATAATCCTACACTTAGTAACATATCTGGTCGGTATTTCTTTCTATTTTCTTGCTAAACGTCAAAGCGATGCAGCTCTGTAATTTTTAAAAGAAAAACCGAGCATCCCCACGTGAAGTTATTCAGCAGAAAAGATTTGTTTACAGTGTGTCTACAGGGTTACTGCTAGCAGGGGGCGGCTAGCGGTTCCACCTAGCTTAGCTACCTTTTTGTAGTGCTTCCCGATCCACTGTCGCACCACCTCCAGCTGGGTTAAAGTGTCCGGACTCTCCCAGAACCGAGCAGAGGGACTACTGTCTTTTTTACGATGTGCCAACGCTTGGCTCGTCCCCGGAAAGCCGAGGTTTGTTCCTCCGGACATTGTGGCCACTGCAGTACGGTACAAATTTTCAAACACGAAAAAACGAAACTGGCTAGCGCGGTTGCTAGCAGTTTGCGTTCTCGTGTTCTATCGCGAGATTGCAGCTCTCCCGTAGTGAAATAATGGACAAGTTTTTGTGAAGGATTTGCCTTTCATAGACGTTCTGTTTTTCCAAGTTTTTTTTTTAAATGTATATATTAGTGTGTTATTTTTCTTTCAAAATTTGCTTGGAGAATAAAGAATGAAAATCTCAACTGATTTATAACAGACTACGTACACCTTTATTTTGAAATGTAGCCAACAAGGAAGTAAGTTCGCATTTCAAGAAAACAAGTGACACATGTACTGCTCCTAACGTTCTACCTGCAGTGTGTATGACAACTTAGTAAGTATAAATTACTTGCTTGGTGTATATGCATTATGTCGCTGTAGTTAATATTATTGGGTCATAATTCGCGAGAACAACCAGAAAGGTAACGAGAGAGATAGAGAATAAAACGTAGTATTCAAATTTTCTGCCAAGCGTACTAACTAGTTGTTATTGTCCTGCATTGATCTTTGCCCATGCATCGTTGTTCTTACTGTCGTCTACATGGTTTGCTTTAATCTTCGTCTTGCAGGCACTGGGATGTCATGGGTGTTCAGGGGTTGACGACATATGTGGAGTCCAACAGAAACTTCCTCCACGATGTGAAGTTCAGGGATAGTCGGCTGGTTATTGACGGCTGCAGTCTATATTACCGCCTGTATTTCAACTACGGGTTTGATCAGCAGCATGGGGGGGACTACGATGCGTTCGCCTGCTTTCTCAACCAATTCCTGTCTGCGTTGGAAACTTGTAACATCGAGCCCTATGTGGTGCTGGATGGGGGTAAGGACACAGTTGCGTTCAGTTCTTTCAGCTCTGTTAACTTTGTACTATCCAAAACGCAGCTTATTTGATCACCCTTTCAATGTAATGTAGTGGCATATGCCTACAAAATTACCTGTCTCTTTTTCTGGTAACTGGTGAAAAAGACTATTATCTCATTGGAAGTGTATGAGCTCAAATAATCAACCCTCCAGAGTGCAGGATGATAAATAATAGGTGGCTCACTATGTTGGCACCAATGTGATATGTTTGGTTTTCTGTAATTCTTCATTTTTCCTCTTAGAAGAGAAGTCCTGTCTTCTGGTGAAATTTATAATAAGCTATTATTGTTCAGTCATATTCTAATTATCTAGCCATGGACTTTATTTGATGGTCTTGTAATGAATGCTCTTTATCAGAGCATTACACTGTCTGATATTAGTTTGAATTTACCAATCGGTGAGACTTTCGTTTCTTGAAGGACACTACTAAAATTATTTCTGCTTGGGATTGTGTGAAAACACACACTGCACCTGGCAACTACTGTCTCTCCAAACCCTAGACTCGATAGGTATGACTGAACGATAAAAAGGACTTTGAGTCAACAGACTATATTAAGGCAACTTTTTTTGTTCATATTAAGGGATGGACCCAAGTGACAAGAAGTTCGCTACTCTGCGTCAGCGTCTGCAGTCCAAAATAAAGGAGGCAGACAGCATCTCTCATGGTCGCAATGGCTCTGTTCTCCCAATCCTCGTAAGCAAAGTCTTCATTCAGGTCCTAAATCAAAGAGGAATCCCGCTGGTGCAGTGTCCAGCAGAGGCAGACTGGGAGATTGCCTGCTTGGCGCACCAGTGGAACTGTCCAGTGCTGACAAATGACAGCGACTTTTACATATTTGACCTTCCAGGTGTGTGACTGAAGAGAAAGTGTTCCTACATTGTTGATGATTCAAATAACCCTTTCTAGTAACTTGCACTTTGTTGTTTACCCTGAGACGCATGTCCCCTTGTTTTCTCTCTTTTTTTTATGTCAGCTGGTTATCTGCCACTTCATTTTTTCCAGTGGACCAATCTTAATGGAAAAGCTTCTCAGCGCTACATCCCATCCCGGTGTTACACCACTAACTCTCTTTGCCGCTGGTTTGGGGGCATGAATCGCGAGTTGCTGCCTTTATGTGCAGTCCTGACTGGTAATGACTACGGTGCTCCAAAAGAGGCTGAGACTCTCCTTGCTCTCATAGACATGAGCGCATTAGGAAGAGGTGGTGGCCGAGGCAGGGGGAGGGCACCTGCTTCTCGTATCGAGGACATCCTTATTTGGCTGTCATTGTTTCCGAATGTGACGGAGGCACTGAAGGAGGTTAGCAGGTTAATGGATGGAGTGGCTGGGGTAGGCAGGAGAGGACAGGGAGGTGGGCTCAGCTCCCAGCTGTTGGCTGCTATGCAAGAGTACAACATCAAGGCTCAAAGCTCTCTTGCTCCATGGTTCTCAGAATGTACATTAGCTCCGAGGGGGAAGACATCTGGTCAGGCACAGCTGCCAGAGTGCTTGTCTCTGGCTGCAGCACGGGGACAGCTGTCTAATTTGGCTCTTGATGCTTTTGTCATGCAGAGGGTCCTTCTCATCCCGCAGGTGGAGAATAGCAAACTAGCCAGCAGCCACTGTATTTCCACACCAATACGTCAGGCTGTGTATGGGATTTTACTGCAAAAAGCTGAAAACACTGCAAGCCTAGTTAGTGCCGCAAAACTGGCAAAGGCAGGACAAGCCCAAATGCAGGGAACGGGAAGTAAAAGAGGACGAGGTGGTGGAGGCAGGGGCCAGCAGGGGTCTGAACAAGTGTTCAATGCAGCGCCAGTACAAACACAATCGCATGGCTCTGGTTCTCCAATTTTTGTGGAAGAGTACGACCGTTTGGACCTAACCCTCAGCAAAAAGCAAGTGGAACCAGTCATCCTTTTGAACCATATACATCTGGATGGGCTCAGTCAGGTAAACACATTTTGTATTAATTAACAGTATTGCAGGATGTTCATTAACTAGTTGGTGCAGACTGTCAAAGTGGAAGAAAATCATACATGATGCCTCAATATTTTTTCAAAAGTGCACATTGCTTGCATGAAAAGACAAACTGTTCCATGTTTTTGCTAATGCAAAAACTCGGCCGTCTTTATATTCAGATCTGAAACTTGGAGCATCTTAGACAAAACAGCTGGTTAACTTCAGTCCCTTTAGTAGGAAGGTCAAAGAGAAACATTAAATAAGGCAGGGCAAGACTATTTAAAAAGTTAATAATTAACATTCTAAGGTCAGTCCATTGTTGGTGGCGTCACAAGTCCAAATGCAGGGAACAAAAGTGAATAGAAGTATGTGATTGTATAGTAAAAAAAGTTTGAGGGTGCTTTTGCAAACCTTTTTGGATTTTGAAGAGTTTAAACTCTTTAAAATATTGATTTCAATTGTAAAAAAAATAATTAGAAAGTAAGTAAAATAAAAAACAGGCATTGTTTTAATCCTCTATGCATACAGATTTGAGTACAGGTCTGTTCCAGTTTGAATGATTGGACTTTGTTGAAAATGTTTGCTCTGATTGGTTCATTAGCAGCCTGAAAAATCTTTTTTTTGACTGGTGAAATAAGAAAAATTGCCATTGATATGACCTTGGGTTCGTCTGTTGAACTGCTTCTTGTTTGACGAGGGTTGTTTTTCAATACATGTCATATCCAGGCTCCTGCTGCAGTGCGCCTCGGTGTCCTGTTTGAAGTCTTAGGTGTGACACAGTCGGCCCTGGCTCCAGTTCCTCTCCATCTGCAGCTTGCTGTTGCAGTGACTGGATTCTGGTTGCGTGAGGCCACACCAGCACCTTCACAGGCCCTGCTGCAGGCTTTAGTGATGGGCATGGTTTACGGAGAGTTGACATTGAACAGTCAGCCCGGAGCTCCCCGCAAAATACCCGTTGGTTAGTTGATTTGAAAATAGGCATTTTGTCAAGTCAGAGATCCACCTCTTAACGGGCGAACCGTTCTAGCTCCACAGCTAAACTGGGCCGCCGAGCGAGGTTTTCTGTCAGCACTAGATCGTCAGCGGGTGAGACCTGGTGAAAGACGAGGAGTGGACGTCGGGGCGGCCCACTGCCTCAGCCAATGGCAGTCCTGCCTCTGGAGTGCCCTGTGCCTGAATCAGCTGCTGCTGGTGCCGCTGCCCGAGCCAAATGTGTCATTGTAAGAGGGTTAAAGCTTTCTTCTACACATTCAACCACCTGTTGACATATGAGCTAGATTTCCTGGAATAAAAAGAAAATCCTTCTTGCTTAGGTTGTTCAGTGGTACCTTGGTACACGGCGTCTTCAGATACCTGAAAGGAGGCCGGCCTGTGGAGTCGTTACTGCCTGGTGGATCGTTATCTGGACAGCTCTGTTTCTCCCTGCTGGATGCTGTGAAGGACTGCAGCCTCAAGGCAAACCTCTCCAGCTTCGGATCAGGCAAGACGAGGAGAGGTAGAGGCAGAGGGAGGAGACGAAGAGGCGGGAGAGGAGGAAGAGGACAATCTCAGGGCGGAGGGAGGGTTTCAGAGGAGATAAACAACAGGTTTGCTCTCCTTATGAGTGATGAAGACGAGGATCACTGACAGAGAGGCAGTGACAAATGCACAGATCTGGAACACGATCATTAAAGGTTATTCTTTGGAGGAGAATGATATTTTTAACCTTTACCGTTATGCTTTGCACTATTTTAACCTCTTCACATGATATGCAGGTGCTTGTGTTATATGTTTGAAACAGTCATCTAAAATGTGCATAAACTTCTCCGATCAGCTGTTTCAAACCATGTGCATCATTTTACATGCATTTTTAAAATAAATACACTAATTATATTTACTCAATCATGTTTGCTTAAGGACTAAACACTGAATGTAAAAGAATAGTGTTTTTATTACAAAGGTAGTAAAAGTGATGCCAATAGGTATGAACTAGAAATGGGCCAATAAGACTTTGTGTGGTAGATGAGGATTTTGAGTTTTATTTGAAGTCTTTGCTGCTGATTTGGATTATTTATTCAAAGAAGATAAAAATGTGCTCCATGTTCTTTCAGCAGACACAGTTGTTCTGAATCCAAAAAAAGAAAATACTAACATTCTCAATGTTTCCATCAAAACCACAGATTTTTACTCGACTAGATTGAAGCATGTCCGATGCATTTAGGAACTAAACATTTTGGGAGTTATGGGAATTGTCAAACACGAGTGGATAACAGGAAAATTTTAATTGTGCATCTCTTGTATTGAAAAAATATTCTACTGCTGAACTTAAAAACATGTTTTTTTTTCTACTGATTTATGAACTTAAATGGGTTTTTTTTTGTGCAGTGCTGTAAAAAGTGACAAACTACCAAACAGTTTTGGCAATGATGGGAGTCCTGAATTGTTTTGTGTTTTTTACACAATGTTATTGGTCAAAATTTAGAAAAAAAAAAATAAAAAAGACTCATGATAAAAAAGTCAATTTTTTGTGTTCCAAGTCTTGAAAATATCAACAAGCAAGAAATGTTAAGTGGCAGCTAAACGGAACAATTCCAGATAAATTTTCTGTTTTAAACCCATTGACTTGTATGAAACGCTCATATCTGAAACAGGATTTTACATTTTTCACAAATTTTACAACATGGTCCGATTATGATTTTACTCCGTTTCTGGTGCTCCTACTTTGGGAGAGTCGTTTATAATGAAATATGGCAAATAAAAATAAGTACCATATTACTGACCTGTTGTAGGCAGAGCAGATTATAGTGAATTACTTTAAAATCATCAGTGGTCGCAGTGGGTATGATTTGACGCATGAATGGTATGAAAGCTGCAAAAGTTAAAAAAAAAAAGGCAAAGGGGCAAGATGACCACCACCATTATGACTTCTGTGATTTATAAATACACGGTAATTTTTTACATATTTTTTATAACATTATTTTTTCAACATTAATTCATGTGGTGCTGTCTACAATTATGTATTAAAAATGTACATGAGAGCAGTACAGAATTTACATTCCTATTTTTATTCCCACTGTTTTACTTGTAACTACAGCTGAAAATAAAATGTTTACACATTTTTTTCAAAGGCCTGTGTGTGGCATTATTTATAAAGTATTAAGGTGGCACTAAAGCTTTTGCTTGGAGTAAAAGAAAAATGTAACATGTCTCATAAAAAACTGCAGTTTTGGAGTGAATATAAGTTAAAATTAAATTATGTAGTAAAAACATGTCTGTAAAAGAACATTCTTGCAATAGTGTGAGCCATCGAAGCATGACTGGATCTTTCTGGGGGAAAAAAAACAACAAAAAAAGAAAAACCCGACTGTTGTGAGTTAAATCGGTTTCTTTCAAAACTGTAAACATACATTCGAAAATTAAAACACATTAGATAATATTATTTTACAACGAGGGGGATGAGGTGGGGGCTGAGGAAGAGGACGCGACATGCGGCTGAGAGTCTATGAGATCCGTATCTTCATCTTCGTTCACGCCACACGTGTCGACCACACAGATCAGGCAGCTGGTGACGGGGAACGCTCGCACTTTGCTGCACGTCACCCACCTGACAGCAGAAAAACATGAGTACAATTTGAATCAGTTAAGGATCTGGAAAATGCAAGATAGAAACGTGTATTTGTGGCTGCTTCAAAAAAAAGATAATCGAGTCGTGCTTTCACGCTTAAGTCTCGAGCAAAAAAACAAAAGTAAGAATTTCTGGAAAGCAAGCTAAAGTACCAACCTGTCGGTTTCAGTGTGGTACTCCAGGACGTGCCCGAGCCGTCCCACCCCCTGGAAGCCTGCCAGCACATATATTGCATCACCAACAGCTGCACACTTCACCGTCACGCCCCTCCATGGCATTGGTGAGGCAGCTCGCCACTCGTTGCCGGCAATGTCATAATATTCCACTGAATCCAGTCCACCTTCAAGAACACAAAAAAATATCCTCGTATGACAGCTGCCCTGATGTACAGTTTACCAATCTGTACTGGTCCCTGTGGTGGTCGCAGTTACCCAAAGGCCCCTGTCCTCCCACAGCATAGATCCTGTTGTTGACAACCGCCAGTCCATGGTTCTTCCTGGCCTCCCTCATCCCACAAAGCTCTCGCCATCTGAAATGTGCGATTAGGGTTTAGGAGAAAATGGTTACCAGCTGGACAGCAGCTGCTTGTTTTATTCTAGGGGCTACTGGTTTGAGAAAGCCTTTCTGAAATTTACTGGATACATTTTTAAAAACCCTCAAGTCTACTCTGCATCAAGCTAAATTATAGTTTTTCTTGGACTTCTGGTAGGATGTACTATTTAAATGTGATTCAAAGGTCATTTTCAAAAACTTGAAACTTCTTTTCTCTTCCAGGGCTGTAAGAACAAAATGGTTGTCATTCTGTTCTTAGAGCTTTTTCTCAACACAATTTCTGGGGAGACATTGTTGTGGTGCAATGTTTGACAACTATTAATTACAGATGCTGCAGTAAAAGTGACTTTTAAGGACTTCGCAGGAGTTTTTGTGACATAACAGCTGAACTTTGTTCTTGCCACTTCTAGTAAAAGCATAATTTTCCGCGTTCAGAGTACGCATTGCCTTTGAACCTAATTGAGGTCTAATTTGCTGCTATATCAAACTCTACTGACTAACTGCTCTTTCTGCTGCCAAGATATATAGATATGAGGAAGTAGGAATTGTAACTGATTAGTAAACTAATGGAATTTGACCTACTAATTATTTGCACTACTGTATGAATTAAATAAAGTAAATATCTAAAATTTACACGAATTAAGGGGAATATTTGCACAAATATATGTCAAAATGTCATTCTGTTGTGTCTGTGGGCAAACTATCACATCCGATTGAACTAATCCATGTTAGACAGATAAACATGAAGGTGTAAACCATCCTGTTAACTTCAGAATAACCATAAAATTATTATTCTGAATAAGGAGAAAGCAGTTCACGGACCTGCACTAAAAACTTCTGTTTTTATAGGGAAGTTGAGTTAATCAAACACATTTGGATACTTAGTTTTTCCACTGACTACGAAGACAGTCATAGAAATTTCTCTGAAAGAAATTTAGCAATCGTCTGGGAAATTTAGCAAACCCAAAGTGGGTTTATTATAGCCTTACACAATCTCTGGATTGAACTTGGATGACAGGAGAATTGTTTGTGTCAAAGATACGAAGGTTAAGCAGACCCAGGGAAGAGCTGAGAGAGGAACGGGAAGAAGCTGACTGCAACTGAAAATGAAGAAATAGTTTGTCTCTGAGGGTTGTCCTGAAGAGAATGGATGGTTTAAGCATTGTGCACTCTGAAGGAAGGCTTGATTACACTTGCCATGTTGTGGGGCGATACTCTCCTTTTACCAAAAATGAATTAAATCCCACTAAACTCTCAACTGTCACTGATTAATTTAATATTTTCACCACACTCCCTATCCTTTCTTGTACTCACTGCTGTGTGCTGGGGTCGTACACCTCACAGTTGTTGAGGATCCTCCCAGAAACGTTATTGCCCACCGTTCCTCCACAAACATAAATGAGTCCGTTGGCTTCAACGGAGCCGTGGCTGCAGCGGGCCAACAGCATGCTGGTCTTCACCTGCCACGACTCTGTCCTTGTGTCGTAACATTCAAAAAGGTCCAAAACTGAGCTCCCTGCAGACGCACACGCAAACAATGCTGAAATCCAATGACCGTAAGCCTCACACATACAACAACTTAATTTTACTTTCTGCATCCCCATTAGGAGAAATAAAAATAACTCAGTCTAACGCCTGAAAGGTTTTTATTCTGCGTCTTAATGCTTACCCACTTCTGATCCACCCGATGTGTAGATCTTGCCCTGAGAAGCGCAAGCGGCCAGGCTGTCGCGAGGAGTGGGTGGACCTAGCTTGGAATACCAGCTATCTTTCAGAACATTGTAGCAGTCCATTCGCTTGATGGGGAACAGCTGCGAGCCCCCCAGGATGTACACCACGTTGTCCCAGAAGACGGCGGTGGCATCGCGGCGTTTCTCAAAGGGGCAGCGGATGTCTGTCCAGGTGGAGTCCTGCATGGAAAACGTCAACATTTCGCCAACACAATTTGAAGAGACATGATTTGATAGAGATACTCAAATGATTTGAAGGATATACCCGGCAAATGCTTTTGCACCAACATCATAACACTCGTGCTCAGATGTGTTTTCATATATATTCCTAATACCTTGGGATTGAAGTAGCGGCAGGACTGAGGCTGCGAGCCTCCAAACAAGGCGATCCGATAGTCGTGCTTCTTGCGCCGTGGCCGGCTGCTCTCTCCCAGGTCTTCTCGGTCTTCGAGAGACAATAGATGGTAACGCATCCCACCTTGGAGAAAAGAAGTGTGATGCTGACGTCCACCAAAGTTATTATTCTGAATAAAATGCTTATATTAATGTAAATCTTCATTAAAAGACCTCTTAGGAGATTTCATAATCTACAACTCATGATTTCTTTTAACAATATTACTAATATGCACAGCAAACCCCAGTTCTCTTCCTACTCACTGATGACCATCTTGAGGCATTGTGGGTTGTCCTGGATGAGCGGCTCTGCCTGCACGGTCTTTGACAGGAAGGTTTTGGAGACCAGAGGGAAGCGAACACACCCCAGCACCTCCACCATGTACTGCTTTCTGTTGCACACGTCATATTTCAGCCAACGCACTGCCGCGTCATAAATCTAAACACAAACGTACAGAAAAAACCATATCAGATAAACAAAGTTACCATGTTCAATCTATAAATTGAATTTGTGCGTACCTGAGCCTCAGCACGAACAGTCAGCTTGTCCTGGTGGAGCAAATATGTGAGCTGTGTAACATCCAGCTGCAAGAACTCATCCAGTTTATAGACTTCTGTAAAGTGGAGCTGGAAAAAGTCCTCTGCTGCGGCCTTCAGCTCAGGACAGTCCATACAGTCTGCTAAGGCTGAGATACCTGCGGAAGGACAGAAAGAGAAACTAGTAAATACAACTGATCTCTGTAATTTGTTGGAACTGGGTTTGTATATCAAGCGTGTACCCAGGCAGTTTGTGGCGTCGATCTGTCCTTTAAGAAACTCCACACACATCTTCTTCACTGGCTCAATCTGGTACTGGTTGGCTGCATCCAGCAACGACTGAACGTTGCTGCTGTTCACAGAGATTCTGACACACAAAGACGTGTCACTTGGCATGAGGGGAAACAAAAACACACGCAGAAATGTCGCAGAACATAAACCTCATTTAGACATTTGGACTTTCTTTAATAAAATGTTATGTTATGTTATGAATATAACCGCTGTTCCCTAAAGAAGAGGAACGAGGTGCAACACATAGCTCCAGCAAGGGAGGTGAGTGAGTGCCCCCCGTTTGTTAATATAGGTCCTTCAAGCAATGTTATGCCATTTCTTTTGAGATATCAAATCCCTTTTAGAACCATCAGTGATGATAAGTTGTTTATATCCAGATGGGGCCTGCCATCCATTATCAAACATCATTGTCCAACAGTTGTGATTAAAGGTGTCTTCAGTCAGGCCATGTGGGGGCGTTATATCCCTATGAGTGTCGTACTGAGTGGATCGACTGTAAGGGAACCACCAACTACATATTTATGACAAAGCATGACAAGACATTTTATGGCAGAACCTTACCTTGCTGTGTAAATGAATTCAATCAACAGCTCAATGATCTCAGGCTCAGCACTCCTCAGTTCCACCTCATGAGACATTGATTCCATCATTCTGGCTGGACATGAGAAAATAAGTTATGCAAAAGAAAACCAATCCGAACATTGTGGGTTTTCTTTTAATAAATCAGATGTACTAAGCATAGACTTTCATTGGAGGGTTTAAAACAAAGCTTTTAAGAAGTGCGTTTAAGAAAAACAGAAACATGGACATGTTTGCTTATTGTGCATATTGACACAGGAATCAGGCTAATCATCTGACAATCTATTTGTGTGAACTTGCAGACAAATCTTGATTGTAGCTTTAAACATAATTTGCAATGATGTGTTGCAGAATCTGAGATTTGTTTATTTTTTTGACACTCTTTGTAAACCATCCATGTCAAGATGAACTTTTTTGTTGTTGTTGTTGCATGTGTCCGTGTGATGTTTACTGGTGAACATGAGGCTGAAGAAGTGGCTGGCAGCAGCGAGGACCACTCTGTGGGCAGGAAAGTGTTTCCCCTGAACCACCAGGGTCACGTCACAGAGTGTACCCTTGGAGGTAAACACCAAACACAGTTGGGTGGTGACATATTTAAACAGACACATGCAGAGCCAAGTGTAAAACAAATCTTTGCACCTGCTTTCTCAGAATGTTCATGCTTGCCATGATGCCGGACAGCTGCCTGTACTCTTCTTTGGAGGCACACTTCCTCTCGCTTTTCTTCTTGGAGCTTGCTGCCTTCTCCGGAGACGCAACGCCCGTCATGTCAGGTCGGTATTGGACTGAGGAGTTCTCGTCAAGCAATAGGAGGCTCACTGCCGGCGGCGTGTGGCTTTTTTGTTGTCGCTCAGCAACCAGTGGGTTCGTGCTAACAAAGACGACAACTTGTTCTCAATTTTTACATTTAAAAACGAATGTTAGATGTCACTTTTCTTAATGGGGTGACTGGGACAGGAACCAGACACTTATGGGAGACTGAACATTAATTCCGTAAGATAGTGCTCAGCTTAGCTTTGCGTCTCCCCTCGTTTGACGTCTTCTTCTCCATCCTCGAGGCTGCGCAGACGCTCCGGAGAAGGCGCTATGCTGCCCCCTTCTGTTGAGTTTCATAAGAACAAGAATAGATCTGCGTGATCATTGAAATAGAATTACACACATACGTTTACTTTTTTAAGTTGAAGATTACTGCCTTGAGAGAAACTTACGTGGACTTACATAATTCTCCTAAGTTGTTGACGTAAAAAAAATAGTGCAACTTTTAGAGGAAGCTTTGGAAAACATTTCGTCACAAAGTGATCAAATAAACGCGAGTCCTCATCCAACCTGATTTTCACAGACGCGTTTCTTTTTAAAAAAACAAACAAAAAAACCAACTTTAGTTATTGGTAAGTTTAGTTATTGATAGTTTCCGTATTAGACAAAGCAGTTGTTCAAAGAAATCTTTACATTTTCTTTCCCTTTTGGGGCCTAATTGTTTGCATGATGGTTAATTTTGTCTGTTGTGGCTGTGTCTGTGTGTTATTATTATTATTTTTTTTTCAAGTTTATTAATCGTACAAATTTAGCAACATGTACCAATAAAATCCACAAAATGCAAACGCATAACAGTTTGGAATAGACTGGCTCTTTGGTAGTCACGTATCCGTTGGTGCAAATGCAAGGTTCAGGCCACCTGTGCTTTTACATTGTGTGTGTATACGTGCGTGTGCGTGTGCGTGCGCGTGCGTCACCTGACGCTCACCTGTAGTTGCACCTGTCGAGCTTTATCACTAACCTGCCTTCGTCAAAACGTTCACGCATAGCGCGGAAGATTGTGTGTGCGTGTGGCCCGCGTGACACTGACGTCACGTGGAATGTGGACGACAAAGAAACTTCATGAACACAATAAGTGACCTAAAAACAAGCCTGAAGGACGCGACAGCGGGTGAAAATGCTCCGTCTCCTCTGCTGTTGCTGCGTCTCCAGCCGCAGCCCCAGCGAGGTACGCTGCCGACACCGTCGCACCCGAGGTTTCTGTAACTTCTCGCGGGGAAAATGAAACGAACGGAGGGATCTGTCTGGCTTCAGTAGTTTCCTCGAACGTATGACTTGCAGAAGAACTATGTAGGTTTAAGGAAGATGGTTTTTGTTTTTATTTTGGTTGAGCGGCTGTAAACACAACTCACTATGGATCTACTTTGTTTGTATTTGAAGCAGGGTAATAGATTGACATCTTTGGTAAGATTAGCACTATATGAGACTAACTTTCTTTTTTTTTTTTTGCTACTGGTGAGTTTGTTAAAAACACTTGACTTTTTTCCCCCACTGATTTGAGTGTGTAGTATTAATTGTAGGAGTTTTCTAAAAAATGTTCAGCATGAGATTATGCAACAGCAATAAAAGATATATTTTAAATCTCTTGACCAGGATCGTCTCTCTTGTTTCAGAGGCAGCCTTTGTTGCAGCCCGGACCTCCATCTGAAGTGGCTGAAGCTGAATCAGCCAGACGGCCCCCCTCAGCTCACAATGGTAGACCGTGTCCGCGCTTCTCATCCGCACTGAAATGTTGTACGAATTCCAGGATCTTCTTCTACTTCATGCTTTTCTTTTTGCCTGTGCTGTCTTTTGTACGATGTCCAGATGCTCCGACAGCGAAAAGGAGTGGAAAGCTGGTGATGAGACGGGTGAATGTGCCGGAGTTGGATCAGAGATTTACCGACTTGGCAGAGATATTCAATGAGCAGCAGGAACACTACCAAGCCATGGTTGGACACATCAGAAAGCTGAAACAGACCTACGACAGTGCAGACGTTGATAACCTGGCTTTTGCTGAGTGCATAGGGGCAATGAGGAAGGAGCAGGGTGAGCAGCAAACCATTTTTTTAAATTTAAAGCAGCATAATAAGCAGGTGGTTCTATTTTTCTGTTGGTTGATCTAATTTCTGTCATTAGAGACTACATACAGGGTGTCTTTGAAGATGAAGGGCTATGACTTTGCCCTCATATTGGATCCTGTGAGCCCAGAGGGAGAAACTGAGGAGGAGCCATTGCCTCCAAGACTGCAGAGAGCCCAGAATGAGTTCAGGGGGGTTTCAGACAGCGCTAAAGCCACCGTCTCAAAGGGTGCCAAACTCCTACAGCTTACAGACTGGCTGCTCCGGAACAACAGTCAACTGGTTGAGCAAGTGAAGGGAGCAGCAGAAACCTACCAAGAACAAGGAAGACTGAATGACAACCTGGAAGAGAATATCAAGGAAGTGAGAAGGGCTAAAGAGTTATCACAGAGATACAAGAAACAGGTAGATGAAGTTTACACTGAAGCTGCACAGATAGCAGGGATTGCTGTGTAATTCCCACAGCTTTTAAATAGTTCATTTAAATGGAAAAAGAAAAAAAATCACATCTTTTTTATATATGTTATTATCTGGAACAGCTGAATTACAAGCTTTAGAAATGTTCTGTCTTTGTGACCGCATGCTTGATGGAAGACTTTGAAGTTTTGAATTTAAAATTTTCTCTTAAATGTTAATGAAGCAGGAAAACGAAAACATTTTGCATGTGGGAAACTAGATCATAGCAAAGAACGTTGCATGTCTTTGTTTTTGTTTTTTTCCTTTTTCTTTTACAAAAAAAGATAAAACAGCGGTGGGCAAATTTATCATCAGCAAAGTACTCAGAATCGAGGTAAGTTTTAGACTTTGTTTCTTAGACTAAAGAAAATCATCTTCAGAGGTTAAAAATGCCACCAGATAATGTACATCGCTATACTTAGACAATTATCTATAGAAATGTTTATTTTTTCATCAATTATAGCAATTTTTTTCAACTGCAAAACTACATATTGTCTAGGCATTTTGTTGGCTTTTGTAGGCTTACAGACTCAGATTATTTGTTAGCTTTTTTAATTGATGTTTGTCCTCATTTTTATTATTTCACTTGTGTTATTTTTTTTACCACTGTCTTTTTTTGTTTTCTGTATTTGCTTTATTTCAGTTTGATTCATGATTCAATGATCAAAGACACTTTTAGTCACGATTCATGTTGGTCTTAAATTTAAATAATAATGGCCCTAAATATCTTAGAATTAACTTACTTAGACTGACTAAAGCACTGTTCGGCACCTTGTTTTGATTTTAATTGCACTTGTTAGATTTCTTGCAGGATATTACACATCTTATGCGCTTTTTTGCCCCTCGATGCCCAAATACATTTTGGGCATACAAAATGTATTTTGTAGCAAAAAAATAAATTTTGCTACAATGTATTTTAACAAAATGTATTTGGGCATTGTACAGCAGCAAAAGTGCTTGTCAAATGTAAGCATAAGATAAAGAAAAAACAACAGCACTATTAATAAGACTACAAAAAACAAAAATGAAAATAATAAAATCAACACATCAAACTGGAAATGTAAATCTTGACATGTAAAAATGCAGTTGCATATAGTGCTTTTTCTATTTGACCAAAAATAAGTTAATACAAGAATACAGAAATTAATTTATCCATCCGTTGCCTCCACATGAATATCCTTTGAGGGTCACAGTGAGGACAGCCTGAAAAAGGCAAATTCAGAAATATATTAATTTAGGGTGTGATGCTTATTTTCTTTTTTTTTCTATCATCTATATACTGTGGTTTTAGTGGTATAGTATAATGAGAAAATCCAGGGCCCACATATTTTTTTTAGACCACATATTTTAAGCTTATCTACATATCGTATGCCTATCAGTAACCTACCTGTAATCAATTTTCTTGAGCACATAACTATAAAAAACAGAAGGGGGCAGCAGAGAGTCAGTTTACAGCTTGGTCTTTGTCACATTTTTAGACTTCACAGTCTGGATTAATAAAATTTCGATTTTCTTAGTCCATTTATTTTACAATAAACATGCTGATATTTGTGGTTTCATTCATTTTCCACAAAAAAGAACTGCTACACGTGTGCTTACACAATTGATGAAATGATAAATGTTTTCTGTGACTAATATATATATATTTCACTATTTGTGCGAAATGTATTTTTTTTTTGTTGAGAGGTTCGGTGGGAGCAGATTTGCAGCTTACCCCGTATTAACTGATTAAAAATAGCAGATTTGCCATTGTTATTAACATGAAAGCAAACAAACACATGGCCATCGCGATGATTAATACTTGAAAATCCATGGTGTTAGAAATTCGTGTCAAAATGCCCTTGCATTGTTTGCTATAAATACATAGAGTCGCCGGTTTGTATTTGGATTTCATGAGTCTCCCATCAAATGTGAAAGAATTGTGGTAAATGATGACGAGGCAGAGAATGCATTTTGATGAAAATTTATAAAGTTATGCAAGAAGTAAGCTTTAAGTATGCCAGTTAACTGTACAACAGAGATTTTCAGATACAGTCGCTTAATTTTTACAGTTTGCTCACTAAGTACTCGCGACTTTATATGTTGCATAAAATATTTTATTATCTCTGATTAATATTATTCCATTTTCAGTAGATCACTTGGCTGTCAAAGACCAAAGAATGACATCGACAACCTAGCTTGTCCATGGAAATAATCACTTTGCGCCTCATAGACTAATTTGATTGAACGCCATATTTGAAGGCGTGGTCACAATTGACCTCCTGCTTTCTGATTGGCTAACACATCTGCCACTCAGCGGAGCTTGCGTCTTCTCCGTTGGTGATAGTCTGACCAGAGAAAGTAACGAAGATGGAAGGAGCAGAAGGTGTTGAATTATTAAGGAGATTTATGGACTAGCAACCGGTTAGCCTTTTGCTGAAATCTTTGGGCCGACGAAGGACAATAAAACCGGGAACCTGACGGGTAGCATGCCAGTAAGTGCGGAGTAACTTTCTGAATTTCACTCGGCGCGGCGCCGTATCCGAGCTAGCCGAGTTGCTAATGTGGATGCAGCAGCCGGGCTGACAGCTCGAAGTCATTCAGTAAGCCGTGACAGAGAGGCGGCGGGGGGGATTAATTTACACTCTCTGGGAGTCACCGCCTAAGAAATACGACATAAGCGACAACTTTAAGCGTTGGTCTTATTTAGTACGAGTCGACAAATTTATTTTGGGGAGAAAGAACGTAGTTTAGAACAAGCTTTGTGGAGCTTAATAACGAACGAGACAGTAGCAAAGTCAACCGAACAGTTGACATTGTTAAACATTAAAAGTAATGGGTGAGCTACAGGATTCGTCTTTCAGTTGTAAATTTTCTGCCACACAAATTGAAAGTATCTCTCTGCATAATGAGTGAGACTTTGTACTTGGCTGATTAACTATAGCCGTGTGTATCAGGGTGTGGACCTATTAAGATTCTTCAGGTGTTTTTTCTTTCGTGTTTGAAAGGGAAGTGCAAAAAAACAGCAGATTGGGATGTTGGATTCTAATAATCTGTCATGTGATGGTGCTTTTCCCTACTCTGACTGTTGGGTTTCCTGCATGTGTGTATCACCTTATGCCTTCGTATTCATTTCCTCAGAAGGCAAAATTGGCTTCTTTTACAATTAGATCATATGATCACATTCAGATCCTCCTACATACAGTGTAGTTCCATCCCAGTTATCATACGTTTCAGTCAAATCGGTTTTATCATTTTCCATCTGAGGAAGGGCAGACAGCTGACCGCATTGAGTCAACGTCTTTGCAGAAATCTGTCCTTGTGAACAAGCCAGGGGTCAAAAGTGGAGGGGAGCAACTCCTTTTCAACAATACGAAACCTCCATGTGAGCAAGTCTCCCTTTAAGAGCCCATCTGCTTCAAGCAATTTGGGGTTAACACACAGGAAGCTATTTGATGACATAATTAACTTTGTTAATGACTTTGTCTGAAAGAGAGTTAACCAGATAGCAGACATAACCGCGGTTGATTTCACAGAGAAAAGAAAAGAGCCTTTAGATTTCATCCCATTCGCCTGAAGATATGCTATCCACCAGTAAACCTGCTGTCACACAGCAAAGAGCTCTGTGGGGAACATTTTTAGAACAATCCGATCTTTAATGCAGGTTTGGAGCTTGACTATTGGAGGCATTATACTTGATAATAAAATTTAAAGTCAAATTTGGATTGGATGGGGACGAATGTATTATGTCCTTTGATTCTCAGCAGAACTATTGCTATTGTCAATGGCTTGTAGTGCTTTAAATTGAGTCTGACCAAATAGAAATAATTACAATAGTTAAAATGCATGAACTAGATTGGTAAATTCTCTTTGTAACTTTAATCAAAGGCTATTGCTTTCTGTCATGTGAGCATCGTTGAGGTTAACATTTTTTTTGCCTTTAGTTAAGGAGGTGACTGCCCACTGTTGGCTTGCTGAAGGAATGTGTGCATTTAAAGTGGCATCCATGTGCCAGGCCTCTTAACGCCTTGTGACAACAAATTCCTGAGGTTATGGAGCTGGAAGATAGTGCAGGCTTTTCTGTCATCTAGCATCACTAATATGCCCCAGAGCCAGAAGGTTAGTGCAATATTGTCTCACACTGAGGAGTTCTTCTTGTATTTGCATCATATCAGCACAGGTGGCACAGAGAGACTCGTTTTCTCAGGAAAAGTTTCATTTTTTTGTCCATGCCGAGCTGGAAGACATGAAATTGAAATATTGTTTAATATTGCCATAACAGTATTGTCAATGCTGAGCAAAGGATGGTGAAAGTTCATCCAATACCAAGTGGCCAGTTATGTTACCAACAAGCAGAGATTTATGCTTTTAATGCTTGTCTCCAAAGATATTGCATCCAAGCAATCCCTCGCAGTTTCCATATTATATATTGTCTTGACGATGTAAATTGTGCAGCTGTACTTTGAGCGCCATGATTCGGCAGACATCTTAAGAGCGTTTAAATTTAGGTTTGCGTTTTCACATTGGGTAAGTTATCAAGCTGTGACGAGCAAGCTGGGACACACGGAGGGGAAACGAGCGGAGAAACGCTGTAGGAGCTGTTGCTTGCAGTATCCTCCAGCGCACTTGCCGCAGGGAGATGGAGAATTGATGGGATGAAGACACATCGCTGGCTTAAAGGCAAAGTAGACGAGTGTGGGCTGCTATAAGAGGATTCCTCTCTTGTCAGATTGCTCTGTGTCCCTCAGCGCTGAAGCAGACACAAGCCAGAGAACCGTTGTCATGTTTGCTGCAGGGCGTTTTCTGTCATGCATTATTGTTTGAAGAAGAGAATGAAAACAGAAGTATCGCCCCAGCTCTCTCCAGTTCCTCTCAGCGTAAAGCTACCTACTGTTGTGAAAGATCTTGGGGGTATGGGGGAGCATGGTGGGAGGCAGTGATGCAACAAGACTGTCCGCAGGCCATGATAGTCCAAATAAACAAGACTGGAGTAGACAGAAGCAAAAGAGGGATGTCAAAATAACGCTCTTTTGGGTGCTGCTAGGAGCTCCTGGCAGAGCTGGAATGGTGAGAAGGTGAGGTTGGGACATGCATGAACAGAGTCATGCAATCACTGTCACACCCCAACATTGTAGCTTTCAGTTTAAAACATTTCCATTGAGTTGCTGAGTCTTCCGATTGGATCATATTTAATTATTGTAACAGATCTGATATTGGAGCTCAATTGAAGAATGCAAGTCATGTATAATTTATTCTAAGGGTTTCACATTGGTGAAGTCATTGTGATTATCTCACACTAACCAGTCGCTCAATGCAGCTGCAACCTGTACCACAGGAAAAAGCGGCTTGGTTGCTCACAAAAAACCACCCAGTTCGTCATTCTGTCTGTCTTCCCTCTTTTCGAGTCTTCGTTCTTAATGGTCCACTCTCTTCCTTAAAAAAACAAAAAAACAACAAAAAAACCAGAAGGAACACGTGTGCAATAGGAAATGAGGTAATCAGTTGGGAGGGGGGTGTAAATGAGAGTGGATGTCCTTCTAAATCATTATCACTGGGACTCACTGCAGTTCACTGGCAGGTATGTCTGTTGTTACGGCAGGGTTTTTTTTTTTCATCTCTTCCTCTTAAGCATCTGTAATTTTCCATACGAGTTTAATACAGGAGGATCATGTGTTTGGTTGTGGGTGTGTTTGCCAGAACGTTCAAACGCAACAACAGGGATTAGGAATGTAAACTTACAGGAGACTTGTGTCGAAAGAGGTCTTCAAGAAGGAGTTAAAAATAAGCTCATTTGGACTGGGCAGCACACAGCGTCTGCTGTGTCAGAGTTTAAGTCTGTGGTTAGGTGGAAGTTCAGAGGGAGTGAGTTGTCAACTTCAGTGAGCTTCACAGGAACAGGTTTCGTCAAACTGGACACTGAGGAAACACACTTGCGACACACACACACGCACACTTCTGCATTGCATAAAACATTCTTCATCACCTTATGGCAAGTGGCTGATTTCAGCAGAACTTTGCCCGGCTGGAGCAGAACTTACTTTGTTTGAGCTTTTCTGGGGTTTAGGAAGGTGTGTGTGTGTGTGTCGAAAGATTGTTCTGGTTTTTTTTTTTTTTTCTCAGAGGCTGAAAGAGTGCTAGCCGGCCAGCACAGATCGAAACCTAATGAACTCTCTGATTTATTTACTCCAGTGTCTCACTCCTATTGAGTTATCAACCTCTTGAGTTGTTCCACACACCAACTTGCTCTTTTGCAGGGAGCAGCAGAAACATTTGGTTCAACAGCAGAGCTGGGAGGTTGAGTTCTGTGGTAGCTTCTACATTTACATATTTACCACAGCTGTGTGAAAAGGGAAACAAGTTCAGTTTTCTTTTCCATATCTACATCACATTGCAAAATAAGTCAAATCTGTATTTTAATTAAAAACCTTTCTAAATAGAGATTCACCAATCAGATTTCTGTGTAGTAAGTAGTCTTATCTGCTGATTCTAATTTTGATACATTGAAATGTATTAGTCACTTCAAACTATTAAAAATGTTTAAACTTTCTCTTATCTTAGATGAACACCTATTGTTCATCTAATAGGTGTTAGTTTTATTCGTTATCCTTAACAGGGTGTTCAGCTCTGATCCTCAAAGCCCCATGGTGTCGTGGTGTCTCTGCTTCAAAACAGCTGATTCAAATGTCCAACTTCCTCCTCAGCATACCATAAAGTTCTGCAGAGTATGCTAATGACCTCTCACTTGAATCAAACGCGATGAAGCAGGAAAAATAACAGAACATTCCAGACAACAAGCCTTTGAGAACTGACTTTAGACACCCCTGCTGTACTGCTTGCCAGCTCATCCTTTCATCTGTTTCCTATTCTACTTATTCATAACTTGGACACGCTCTTGCTCCTGCATCTCAAGTCTGCTCAGCTGTGAACTGTGTGTGTGTGTGTGTGTTATCTGGTTGCTCTGCATGAACGCAGAATTACCTCACCACCTGTTGTCTGAGTTGTTCAGGGATGCTCTCCCAATAAATATTGACTTCTGACATAATCAGTTCAGTAGACAAAGATGAGCGACGAAGATGCCCCTATAAAAATAATTACACGCTGCAGAGATCTCCCGGCATGATGAGTTTTCTGTTTTCCTCCACAAGATCGTTTTGCATCAATCTGTAGAGACTCCCAAGAGCTCGGAAATCTTAGTGTTGTTTTTCTTTTCATTAAAATAGATTTTCATTCCTAGGGATGAATTTTTGTCTAGTCAAAATTGATCACTCTTGGGGTTAGGGGCAGGTCTTTTAGCCACGTGTGAAAGATTCGTTGCTCAAATTCAGAATTCAGCTTTTACTTTAGAGAGCCAACATGTGTTTTATATTTCATGATGAAGTGAATGATTTTATATGGCTTTCATTCAGGGATGTTAGTAAAATTCAAAGCTGACATTTTGACCTTTCACAGCATGAAACATTATTGTACTCCGAATAATTCTTTAGCGTTAACAGAGATTAACACTAATCTCTGTTAACATAGAAATTAGTGTTAGTGTATAATATAATTATACACTGAACTAAAAGGGAATGACCAATGACCTAATAAGGTGTTGGTTCCCTTGTTGCCAAAACAGCCCTGACAATTGAGGCGCAGACTCCACTAGATCCTTGAAGGTATGCTGTCATGTCTGATGCCAAGCTGTAGCTGCAGATCCTGAAGGTCCTGTAAGATGTGAGGTGGGATCAAACCTGTTTGCTCAGCACACACCACAGAGGCTCAGTTCGATTGAGAAATGGGGAATTTGGAGGCCATTTCAACACCTCAAACTCAAAATTGTCGTGGTTTTTTCAACTGTTCCTGAACAAGTTTGACTTTGTGGCATATCCCATCATCCGGTTTGTAAGATGCCACGCCCATCAAAGAATACAGTTTCACTTCAGCAATGTTTTGGTGACGTAAAAGAAAACAATTGATCAAAACAGACTTACTTTTTACATTGCGCCCTGATGCTCGTGTGTTCAATGCTGAAGTTCTCATTAACTGAGAAGGGTCAGCATTCCTACCTTGACTGGTGTTGACTGAGAAGACTCGCACTTATAGTGCAATGTCCAGTCTGACAACTCTTTATCAGAACCAGAATGAACTTCTTTACCAACTTCAGCTACTTGTTAGATGGGACCACATGGGCAAGCTTTCACTCCCCGATGAGGCATCAATGAGTTCGCTTGACCAGTAGTTGACTGGGAACATCCCACCAGAGCTGCAGTTTTGATGATCTGAACACTCTTTAAAATACTTATGTTTTCTATTTTTCTTGCTTGTAAATAACTCTGAAGTCAAATTGTATCCCAACAACTGGCAGGTACTTTTAAGAGTTTCGTTTTTCTTTTCTGATGTCCATTCTTATTGACGCCAAGTAATAAATACATCTTTTGTTTTGTTCTACCAGTTATCTTATGTTGGACAATTGATTTATGAGATTTTTTTTTTTTGCTTTGTACTTCCTCTTTGCCCTTATCACTGACTTTGCATCAGTTTCTGCCTGAAGCTTAAGTAGGAAGTTAATCTCACCTATTGTCAGCACGATGTGCAGCTGCTGTGTGTAGCCTTTTTCTGGGTGCAGTTGATTGAACTTGCATGCCCCAGACATCCGCCCAGACAAAGTTAATTTTCCTCCTCCAAAGAAGTCACTTTGGAGGAGGAACATTCTTCCTCTTACAAGACTGACTCATCCACAGTTTAAACACGGCCTTTATTAAAACACATATGCTGGCCTTAGAAGACAACATTCTCTTTGTCTGCTTCTGTTTGAAAGAACGGAACAACAGGCTGCCACAAAGAATTGAATTTCTTTAAAAGGAGGCGATTCTGATTTTTAATTCTTCCTCATTTCATGAGTCACTGGCTCCCCTCCCCCCTCGTCATTCCTGTCATTGGTATAGTCCATAAATAGACACCTGGCCGCAGTGGAGGAACCCATGTGGCAGGAAAAACATGTAAAACCGAACAAGATGGATTTATAAAAAATTTAAAAAAAAACTACATTCAGAGGCAGGGAAGATGTAGAAGGAGAAATGATGTTTTGAAGGATGCACCAAAGGATAGTAAGATTGAAAGAAAGGTGAAAAGTTGGAGGATAATGAGATTTTTTTTTTAATCATTTGTTTTGTAAACTTGTAAATCTGTAGTGTTAAGTGATTTTTCTGGATTCACTTCTTCAATATGAAATATTATTGTTCCACAGTTTGATTATAGATGAGCTGAAATGTGAAAATCTGTAAGGTTCAACTTTGACTATTTTTGACTACTGTGAAGAAAAGAGGGGGAGTTAAGGACCTGTCCCCAACAATTATCCCATCTCTTGCCTCGATTCAAGAACGTTTCCTTTTCTCCGCATGTTTTTACATCAAAGGACTTTTTCCTCCCACTTGCTTTCTCTGTGACTGCATCACCAGACACACCAAACATGGACTTGGTTGCTGCTTTCAGCTGCTAATTTAGCCTTGTGCTTGTTATTGCGTAGCTCAGACAAGACACAGGCACAATACAGCCTTGAATGAAAACAGATAATTCATCCAAGGCACAGAGTTGTCCCTGTATTTCAAATAAGTTTCCTTGTCTTCAGCTCACACTTTAAAAAATATTGGATACCTTTTCCATGTTTTGTTATGCCATCAGGATTTGGATTTAACCAATATTTTTCATTTGAATACCCCTATTTTCTGTTTTAAATTTAACATGATGCAACAATAGATGCAACCTATCTTCACGTTGATGTTCAGGAATTTCTCTTATTTAGATCACCTTGAGTAAAAATACTACAATTTTGTGGTATGTTGTTGTTTACACAAAAATGTTAATATTAATTAAACACTGCACAATCCACTTGTCTCAAAACTTTAAACAACAAAAAAAATACTCAAAATATCTAGTAATTCCTTACATTTAAAGTGCTATAAATGAGACATCAGAAAAAGTTCAGAAGCCACCAGAGTTTTTTTTTAAGTTTTTGTAACAGAAACTCTACTTGACCTGTCTTAGCAGTAATGGGCACTCTTCCACATTCCTCTCATGTACAAGAAAGAGAATTGGCTTTTTTAAAAGTCATATCATGGAATCTAGGAGATTGCTGAAGATTGCTGGCCATTACTAGTATTAAACGTAATACTTGAATAGTACAAGCATGTAGTTTTATAAACATACTACATGGTAGCAACATGACCAGAGAGCCTGGCTATTTTTAACCAAGTTGGACTCTAACCGTTCCTCTCGAATGACTAGAGTGATGACATCCTGTGCAGTAATTATTTTCCGTTAGTAACTTAGATTAAAATGCTAATCCTTAAAACAAGCTACTTTTTTGAGTGGCAGTGTCTTTGATTCGTATCTAATTTAATTTAAATTCCCTTAAATCAAGCTAAAATGGCAAATCAAAGGGGCGGCTTTGATTTTAAACGAACTGACAACCACCCTCCCCTAAAATCTTTTTCTCTCATTTATGTCTGTTTATTGTAAATGTGATGGATAATGTTATAATTGTAATGTTAGTGTGTTGTGTAAGAGGCATTAAGAATTGATTTTCTGTTTTGAGTGAAAGGAATAGATCATATCATGGGTTCTGGTTTAAATCTTTGTATTTATACTCAAATTTCTTACCTGAAATTTGTGGTAGTTTCAGAAGTCTCCTCTACCAGTTTATGCTGGTATTTTAGTATACTTTGGTTTGTATTTTCAATTGCATATCATGAAAATACTGTACATTTCTGTTAATTATTCTGCAAAACAACATTATCTTTTTAAAAGTGCTTCATATTTTCAGGCTACACTGTTGCAACTGTTTTGTTTTTCTTTATTTTATAGCCTAAAATAAAATGACAAATATTCCAAATTCCAGTGGCTCAAAATAATCAAAAATAATAAATTGTACCACAAAAAGTGAAGCTGCAGACTTTTGTTTTGTTCCTCTGTAAACAACGTCTACAGATTACTCCTTTTGGAAATCTGCCAGTTGATTAATAAATTATTTAGACAGAGAAACACCTCATACATTATAAGTATCCTGTCAATCTTAATTCTGTTCCATCATTGAGTTTTAAACAACTAAACTGAATAGCTGTTAACATGTTAAGACATTCTGCTTTGTCATCATCATCTTAGTTTTTTTTTTTTTTTCTTTTAGTACTGGCCAAACACTACAAAGCTTCATTACTCATTGCGGAAATTACATTTAGGGAGGAAACTCACTTATGTAGAGAGTCGTGCAGAGGAAGAGTGCTTAATGGTGTTTCTTTTAAAACTAAGCTTGATATACACCATAAATGCAATGGGGGCTCAGGGGGGTGTTTTGTGCAGAAACTCTTAAGTGCCTTTTTCAATGTAACAGAAAATTATGGTGAGGCTTTAAGTCGAGATGAAAACAGTGGGATTTGTTTCAGATAAAAGATATATAAATTGACATAGCATCCACTTTTTCTCTCCTCAGAGACATCCAACCTGTACAGCTTGTATTTATTTATTTTTTTTATTTCTTTCAGCAGCGGTGTCAGCCAGGGTGTTCTGTGTGGGTGATGTTAGATTTACAAGCCTAAGTTGAGAAGGTGCTCGTTGCAGAGGTGTTTGTCTGGAGAGGGATGAGAGGCAGGCAAGAGAAAAGCAAAAGGATGGAGAGACTTGTGCTTCTTTGAAGTGGCTCAGCCCCGGAGCACGTACATTCACTGTTTGCTATTTTTATTTGAGTGTTTTTATCAGGAGGATGTTGAATAATAGAAGATTCCTCTATGTATGTGTGTGTGCATGTGTGAATCAATACGAACCACATCTATGTATAAATAGTTTGTGCATTTAATCTGTATTTTTGTCTTTCTTAGGTAGAAGCGACTCCACTGCAGATGAGGGAACATGTTGGCAATGGACCAAGGAGTGGTGGAGGAATGGCTGTCCGAATTTAAGGTAGGACTTTATTCTGAGTTTGAAGTCTGAATCGTCCTTCACCCATCATCTGTATGCGAGACGTTTCTGCTGCTCCTTCTTACTGGCAGAATTTATTTCACTCACAAAAACAAACGCACTCCCTGAAGTGCTTTGTTCCCAGAGAATTGCAGGCAGCGCTCCCACTCAAAACACCAGGACTCACCTGGTACACAAATCAAAAGATGAATTTTAGTTTAAATATTTAAAGATAAATCCATTGGACTCCAAAAGCAAATAACCAGTGTTATTGATACATTTAATGCAAAATATGTTAGAGCAAGTTGTAAAAAGGAGTCAAAATGTCATTTAATGGCCATCAATTCCAATTTCTTGTTGCCGATTATGTCACTTTTCATACTCATTAAGACGCAACAGTTCATGAAAACAAAAGGCAACTTTGTAATTTCTTTACCATCCTGTTTACTATCTGTGGTACCAAAATAAAACTTGGCCTTGTTTGTCAGAGATCCACTTGTAAAAAACCAAGTTATTGCAGACATTGTTGACCTATGAAGAACTTATGCTTGTCATTTCTGGCCTCTTTTCCCACATCTGGTGTGTGGTTCATAAATCAGGCATCCAGAATCTTATGTTGCTTTTCATGGTTGCACAAATTCAATTTTTTCCTTTATCTTTCTTTCTTTTTTTTTTATTTTTTTTTTACTTTTTATGCACACTAAAAGTGGTGCACACCAAACAGGAAGAGCAGCAGGGTAGAGTCGGAAACCATGTCTGTTAACCACTGAGGGTAACTTTTAATGCAAGATGTTGCCTAAAGTTAAATAATTTATGAGCAGGGCTCCAGTTAATTATACTCTATTAAATAGTAAAATGGGAGTATTATTGTTAGCGCGATATCACAAAAGACTATAAGGGATGTAATATTTCTTAACTGTTGAGTTCCAAACGTGAGAACTTGTATTAAAATATTTGCTCTAATGGAATTTCATTGCTGTAGACTTTTGCAGGTCTTTGTTGTTTTTTAGGAACTGTCTGTCACTGGACATTTTGCACTAACTCAATTGTCAATTGTTACTTGCTACTACTCTACATGTAATATATGGTGAGAAAATGTGGTTTTGTGGCAATAAGAAATAACATCTACAGGCAGAAGGTTAGTAAGAGTCACAGTCTGCATCTCATCCGATATATAAAATGAGAATTAAAATCAATTGAAGTCGGGTATAATTTAAAGTTTTTAGGTATAACAATAAAATATTGTATGGAAAAAAAAACTACACAATTAATGAAAATACTGAACTACCGATAGAAAATGGTTTATCAAATGGGATTAAAGGTACATTTTCAAAAAATAATCCTTCAGCACATATTAAACATGCTGTTCTTTAAGCCCAAATTTTTGTGCTAATCCTTTTTCTTTCCCCCTGTTGATCCAATGTAGTATTCTCATCTTAAATGTTTTTTTTTTCCAATAGATGTTAACAATAAATCATAATTAATAGAAATAAAGGCCCCAGAGTGTCAGTCTGTGTGTAATTAAGCTATATAAAATATTTCAAGAGACCAATTGAGTGACTGAAATGCTTCAACTTTCCAACAATATTATGATGTATTAAACCAGTGTTGTAAACTTCTCTGTGTTTGTGTTATTTCAGACCCTCCCAGACAGTGCCATCACCACCTATGCCGCCTCACTTAAAGAGAAAGGCTCTCTAATACCAGCACTCTACAAGGTCATACGAGAAAACTACAGCGACGTATGTACAAACACCTTTTAACAAATTTGATCTGTTTGGAGTAAAAACTTTTAATTTGGCAACATATTTCTAGACCTAAATCACAAAAACATGCATTACCGTTGAGTATTTTTACCATTTCCGCAACTTTTAGTCTTTTTTTTTTTTTTGTCCTTCAGCTGCTGGAGCCAGTTTGTCACCAGTTGTTTGAGTTTTACCGGAGCGGCGTGCCACAGCTGCAGCGTTTCACACTGCAGTTCCTGCCAGAGCTCCTGTGGAGTCTCCTGTCTGCCAGCGCTGCTAGAGACCCCCACACGTCTGGCTGCGTTGAGGCATTGCTGCTGGGCATTTACAACCTGGTAAGAGAAAGAATGAGCTCCAGGGAGGAGTTATTAAGTGTCCCCCTTGTGATGAGAGCAAATAAACCATATCTTTTGATTTCTCAAATCTTTATTCCTGTCCAGGTTGTGTACATGCTGAAATACTCAGGTTATTGTAGAATCATATGTTTTAAAAGTTTTTTTTTTTTCTTGTATTATTAGAAAGTTGAACATTGGGGGTGACAGGAAGTTGGGGTAAGAAATAGAGGAACTGAAACTGAAATCATTTCGCAGATATTGTAGCACTTTTATTATTAAAATGATTCCACTTTGGTTTTAAGTGCTCCATCAGTAAAGTGCAGCATCTCCTCATTTTCTCTCTGAATACCAGAATAGGTCAGCTGTCACTCAGTCAGCACGTTGACTGGCTTCTAATAATCTGTTTGACATTCAGAGGCACACAGGGGACATTAAAGCCCTGGGGTTTTTGAGTGTGTGTACGTGTTCACACAAATAAGTATTCACACTCCAACAGAGCTTGTGGGGAAATAAGACCCTGTGGTGTACGTGCAAACGCCCACACATAGCAAATGGGTGGGCCTTAAGTGATCAAAAGCTTCACTTTAGTGAAAATCATGCCTGTTTATTTATTTATTTATTTTTTTACCCACAGGAAATAGTTGATAAAGATGGGCAAAGTAAAATACTGTCTTTCACCGTCCCTTCCCTCTCCAAGCCTTCAGTATATCATGAGGTACGTTCCACACTCAAACTTGCAAAACAAAACAATCCTCATTTTATTTAAATTTTCTTGCATTTTAAGCTTCTTCATTTTGCTTCTAGCCGTCAGCCATCGGATCCATCGCTCTAACAGAAGGAGCTTTAGCCAATCACGGGCTGAGCAGGGTTGCGTATAGTGGGCCACACCTCCAGAGAGAGACGTTTACAGCACAGAACAGGTAGGAGGACTTTTTTAGTCACCGTTCTACTTTCCTGGTGGGCAGATTATTGAGAAACGCTGAACAGCGGTAATTTTAAATTTAACTTTCCTGGTAGGACGATGACTGTAAACTGTAGCTAACATTAACGCAAAACTGAAATAGTAGCACCCACAAAGGACGCTCAGGGTCTGACAAAAAAACAGTTCAGTGTCGTAAGTTATGAATTTCAACTTGAATATTAGACTCCCTCAAATAAATTGTTGAAGCCACATCATGGTGTGGTGGTAGGGTGTTGAGCTGCTGCCATAACAAATTATTTTATTCATGATGCACTTGACTCAGTGATTGCCTTTGGCAGTTGTCTTTGCTTCGTTTTATCTGAAGTTATGTTGCCTTAAGGATTTCCTAAATTAATACAACTTTAAATAATCTCAATGGGTCATGTTCGCCTGAAGGAAATGTTCTCAGCTTCTTTCAGTCTTTTTTTTTCTCACTCTCTCTATTTCAGTCTAGTAGGACTGTGTTTAATCTCATGCTTTTAATTAAATGCGACAAAACTTGTCCTTGCAATGCCTTGCAAAATTGTCCATTGCAGATGAAAATTTAACAAAAAATGCACTGAGATGAGATTCTGTGGTGGTCCATGGAGCTGACCTTTGCTGTTTCTGACATTGTCACTTTGTTATGGTGGTGTTGAGGGTGTGAATCACAGTTGCTTGAAATCTGCTGCAGCTAACATGTTTAGACTAAAGTAGAGCTCCGTAAAGCAAATTCTCAGTAACTCTGGATGGTCGCAGATCCTCAGTGGCAAAAGTTGCTCTGAACTTTGCGACTAGCTTCAACTACACCGAGTTTCTGGTGAGCTTTTACATTGCCATCTCTGTGCTCTTATGGCTTAAGGAGACAAGTAGTAAGATTCATATAGTATGGTTTCTTGTGTATGTCTTGTTTCAAAATATTGCCTTTTAGTTTTCACCTGTCCTTAGTTTGGCGCATGTGACCTTATGTGTTTACTATAAATGCACTTTGAAGTTCCACCCTTTGCATTACCCCAAATTAGGTCACAAATTAACATCAAGATAACAGAGTGTTGACACTTGATAGTTGAATTTTCAATTGCTGCATCTCAATGCATTGCAAGGCAGACTTTATTTTTTGCTGCCCCTCCTACAGGCTCCATATTAACTCTGCAAAAGCTGCAGAGATCTGCTGACAGAATAGTTATGATTCAAATTTGCACCCTACAAATTTAACGTGGTGTAATAGTGGCAAGATGAAGCTCATTAATGAAAGCAAATGATTAGAAGTTTGACCAAAGCTCTGTAGGCACTACATGGTGAACATGTGGATAAATTTGTGGGAAGAAAAAAAAAAACTTATCTCTGCACTGTTAAAGGTGAATAGCGTTCACTCAGGTTTACTATGAATCTTTCACAAGATGAGGTTAACAACTCTTAACACGGGTATCCAGGTCAAAGCAAAAAGCTCTGTCGGTGTCATCTTTGACTTGCAGAGTTCAGAATGTCTTTTTATACCCAAGGACAGAATACTGTGGGTTCTTTTAAAGAGAACTAGACTCTGTTTATCTGCCCCATGCAGCGACAAAGCAACATCTCATCAGAGTGACAACTCAGATAAGCTTATTCTGCTAAAGTCCCTAAGCAGTTTAGAGAAAAGCATTATTTCATAGCATTGTAGGACATAACCTAACAATAAGTGTACACAGTCATGAGACAGCATGTTAAAAATAAGAACAACAAAAGAAAACCTTTCCGTTACAAGCTGCTCTGGTCAGATGAGACCATAGCGAAATATTTTGGTCGGCATAAAAAAATGCAGTGTGGCAGAAACTTAACTCTCCCTCATCTAATCCAGCATCTTTGGAGAGACCAGAAAAGAGCTGATCACAGCTTATATCCAGCCAATTTTCCTGTGCTTTTTTAACTTTTTTTTCTTCTTTTGGAAAAAAAGAGAGCCTTGGTAGAGGAATTATTCAAAAGACTTGCAGCTGTAATTGCAGAACAAAGTGTTTGAAAAAGTATTACTCAGGAAAGCTGAATATATTTTCATCTGTAGAAACTATGTCCTCTTTTCCTCTCACTTCAAAAGTACATGCTATGTTCTCACATTTAATCCCAATAGAGTTCATTAAAAGGCTTAAGGGACATGATCAGTTTTGCAAGGCCCTTTTATTTTGTTCATTAGCAAACAGGTGGAAGTACAGTGGAGAGTCTGCAGTAATGTTTAATATTTTGGTGAGTCACCTCACGATGCACTTAACTGTAATGTTCTGTTTTGTTTTCTGATAATGAGATTTGAGGTGCTGACCTTCCTGCTGCTGTGCTACAACTCAGCTCTCAGCTACATGACCCCCAACTCCCTGCAGTCCCTCTGTCAGCTTAGCTCCAGGTAAGAGAAACAGACACTCTAAAGCTCTTAATGTAAAGTAGCGTTTGCTTGCTTCTCTTAGCCAATGTTGCAAACACAGGGCATTTATAATCTTACATTCATCATAGTTAATGTCAACACGTCTGCACTAATTTGCAAGCAGTCACTGATCTGATCCTTTTATGGCTTTTGCTGCCAGCGAGATCCAAGATACCACTATTAGGCTTCGAGCCACCATGAGCACACATCCACACACGGGCGCAGTGATTTTAGTAAGCTGCCAGCTGCAACTGAGCACTTATCTGAACAGGAGTCATCAGCTTGGATTTCCCCTTTGCTATTTGATAGTTGTGCACAAGAAGTTTAAGCCTACCTAGGGTTTTGTTCTGGTTAGTGCAAAACCCATGTGCAACCAATGAATTATTTATTGTAAAATTTCAATAAGTTCATTCTTGCTATCGTATTTGTGACTGTTTATGTTCAGCTGACCTTCACTTTCATATTGGCTCACCGTGGGGAAGTAAGCTGTCATAAAGTACCAGTAATCAAATGGCCCCTGTGGAGTCATTGTTTGGCTTCCCATGTTGCAAGCTGCTCCATTGTGTTTAATAATAATTGTTTTTCCGCTCCAGGGTGAGTATATGTGGCTACCCGCGGCAACAAATGAGACGCTATAAAGGCATCAGCACACGTCTCACGGTCACATCAGAGTTTTTGGTCCAGCTCATAACAGGGATCCACTATGCCTTGTGAGTATTTGACACGCAAAATTTAACCAAAACTACTCAGTGAGATTTGAGGGTTTCTGTTCCTAAATTTTCCACAGAATGCTCAATATTGCACAAAGACATTAGTACTAAATGATTTATTTGTGCATTTCGCTTACATGAAGCAAGACTAAACTGTTAACATAACTTTACTGAGAGCAACATTTTTTTCCCCATTTTTTTTAATCCATTATATTAACTTATAACTAATTTAAACAGACAATTTTTGCTTTTCTAAAGCGAAAATAAAGTAATAACTTTAGACTTTTGCACAAGACTATGCTGCAACATGTCCCCACTGTCATTTGTGATTAATCTTTTTTTCCTTTTGAAAAAATACGTCTTGATACCAAACATGTATGTGAGAATCAATTATTCTGCGTTACATTGTATTGCTTTAAAATACAGAATGTTAGTCGTGCAATGAAATTTATCTCCAGTTAAGGTTTTGCACTTTCTAGCTACTCTTGGTTTGCTGTGGTGTTTAAAATACGTTTCTGTATATGTAGTTTAGTACAAGTCTTGTGCTGCTTTCTTTTCAAGAGCAAAATGTATAAAATGTTAGGGAAAATAATCCATATTGTATTTTTGGATCTAATGAGACTCTTGTTTATTTTTGATCTCTTTCGTTTGTTTCTCCTGTTGAACAGGAGCAATGGTGAATTTGAGCTTGGATCCAAAGCGCTGGATGACGTCCTTTATCGAGCCCAGCTGGAGTTATTTCCCGAGGCTCTCTTGGTGAGTGCATCGTTTTATTCATTTCCCCTTCCTCTGCGATTGTTTTCAAAAAATGTGTGCGCGTGTGAGAGAAACCCTGATTAAGACGCACGTGCTGGCCTCAGTCTTGATTCGCGTTCGGCATTGAACGCTGCTTCCTGTTGGTCTCTGTGTGTCTGCAACTGTGAGCACAGTGTAATCCCACTAGATTATTTACATGCTTTCCCTTCTGCTCAGTTAAGCTGTAATCCTTGAGGCCCAGGGAGTAGAGGATTGAATCTAGTAAGCTCACAATATTACTACACGAGTCAAGGTGCACGACTCCGGCACAATCAAAACACAACATATCGATGCACATTTATAGAAAGAGCGTTTACATGAAAAGAAAAGTCTGAGACTTTGAGTCCAGTCTTTGGACATTTACCACAAACACACATACACGCTTGTTGTATTTGGAACATACACAGTGGCCCCCAAGCTCCGCATAAAGCTGTGACGTATTCTTCACGGGACCAATTTGCCGCAGCGCTGCACACAAAAGACATGTTGTTCCAATCCTAATGCTTTCTACCCCATGATACGCTCTCAGTTGTTACATGATCACTTTGCAATTGCCACATAAGAATTTTTAAGTGTGAGCAGATTTTTGTTATGCAAGGAGTTGTGACACCCCAAATCCTCTTTTGTCTTTTGTGCATCTGACGTCCCTGGTAGTGACTCTGGTATTCTGTTTCGTCCTTTAATTGTTTTACTTCAGTAGGTCGCACAGTCTTGACTCAATTCAATTAAAAAGAACTCCTCTGCTGTTGTCTACTCCTTCATTTACTGAAAGCATATTTAAAATTCACTGATGTCTGTTGTTTAAATTAGAACAATTGTGGGTGTAATGAGTGTGAATATTGGTCGAAGGCAATGCTCTGTTTCAGCAATCATTGATTTGGGGATTACAGCAGCTGATCAATAGAGCTACACAAGGACAAAAGAAGCATTAATAATTCCTAGAAAACAAACAGAAGGACTCTTTGTGAACTGTCCAGAGCTGATTTCAAACTGTCGTCATCAGAAATTATTTGTATAAACATACTTTTTGTTTCTAATCTGCAGGTGGGTAATGCCATCAAGTCTTCACTACACAGTGCAGCACTGAAAAGCAAGGAGGGCGCTCGGAGTATCCAAGTGGAGATTACGCCCACCGCCTCCAAGATCTCTCGCAATGCTGTCACCTCCCTCTCTATAAGAGGACACCGCTGGAAGAGAAACGGTGAGATGCATACACACACCCACAGAGGGAAAAAGGAAAAAAAAAAGGGATAACTGAGGTGAAGGAGACAAAAGTTCTCTTTGGAGTTCTATTTTTTCTTTCTAAGCATTTTGTACGAAACATATTTTTGGACCGTTCCACACCAAAGGAAAGGGCAAAATGTCATTATTCAACCACCCATTTCATTTATGGTCACTATCATAGAAACATAATGGTGACCAACCTTAAAGCTGAGTAGCTCATCTGTCAGTTTAATAAGATCTACTCCATTTTTTTTTTCATCTTCCAATTTAGAAAGATGCATGGTCATGTTTGCAGTGTGAAGCAAGTCACGTGTTTTGTTTGGCCTGCATGTTGAAAGTTTCAGCTCTCTTGGGGGCAAAACGTGTTTTAGTTTTAGGAGAGATTTCCTCTCTTCTCCCAGAACACGCATCCATCAGGTAAATTACAGGCTTCTGCTGTTTTAATGAGCGGGTTTTATCTTGTGCCGTCTGCGCCTCTAACAGGGACATACAAGCAGCTTATGTATGTTCAGATGACGGAGGAAAGGATGATTGAATGTTTGGGAAATACTGCAGACGGCAAATCCATTCAGTTAGTGTGGTCCTCTTCATTTCCACTTAGCATGTTCCTTATGTTATGTTTTGATCAGTTATGTTTTTATTTATGTCTGTTAAATTTATTACCTTTTTGTTTGTTTTATGTTTCTGTGGTTGTGTGTGTCTGTGCACGACTGTCTTTTTCGTCTGTTTTGTTTTTATCTATGTGCATGAACTGCATCTTTCCATCTGTGTTTGCGTGTGTGTGGTTTGTTTATTTACTGTCCTGCCATCCCACCCCTCCGTACTCCCCGCCACCAGAGACCCAGGAGGTGAGTGTAGACGGTGACTCAACACTGGGGGGCTTGGCTGTCCCCGAGATCAGTGTGACTGGCGTGAGCGGCGAGCGAATGGCCAATGGAGACTCCCTGCGGCCACGCTCCGACGGACGCAACCACCTCGACGACTCGTTGGGGGCCTCTTCCGAGGTCAGCACGGACTCCCGAGGTCACGACTCCGGAAGTCGGAGTCAGGAGGTCAGGAGGCAGAAGTCTGTGAGGCGAATGGTGGAGAATGAGGGTTCTGGGTCGGCCTCCGCAGGGAGGAGCCAGTACTGAGACCCAACCTTCCCTCTCCCTAGCCCCACTCCAGGGGTAACCTAGGTAACCATGTGTGGGGGAGTGGTCTGAAAACGCTGCATGATGACTTTCCCCTTTACCTTTCACGCTGGGCTCCACCACCCTCTCTTCACCTAAAGACACTTATTTCTCTCATCTGTCAGTCAGTATCAATCATCATTTCATTTATTCACGCTCTCCTGTGTGGGTTTAACTTCATTATTAAGACCAGCCTCCATGACTCAGTTATTTATGACCTCTCTGAATAATTTGAATAACCTCCCAAAAATGTCTTTTGGTGCCTGCTCAAGTCATACATTTTAAAAAGTCCATAAAATAAAGGTGATTTTTATTGCATGAGATTGACAGTGCCTTGTAAAAGTATTTACACAATTAAACTTGTTTATGTCACAACCGGAAACTAAAGTATTTCACTCAACACATAGTGGCATGTAGTTGGAAAGTTGAACTGTTTACACAAATAAAATTGAGAAGTGTAGCATGTATCTGTGTTTAGCCTCATGAATTGTTCAGACGCTCTTTGAACGCGTCAGATTTTTGGTGGGAAGAATAATGAAGACCAAGAAACGCAGTAGACAAGACAGGATGACATTTCCCAAGAATTTATTTCACAAAGAACTATTTAATCCATCATCTGCAGTTAAAGATAGTGCGGCATTAATGGAAACTTATAGGTTTCGAAAGCAACAAGCAGAAAAATCTAAATACTCTTACAGTAACATCCTCATTGTGAAACAGGGTAGTGGCAGCATTATGATTTGGGGATGTCTTTTTATTTCTTTAATTTTTTTTTTTTTTTTGGCAGAGAGAGGAACTGAGTAGATTTCATGCATGGCTACATCTTCCTTTTCCCAGTTACATTCTCCTTTGTGTTTATCTCAGAAAATACATAATGTTATGTGGTTGTTGCGCTGCACAATGTCAACACATTCAGGGAGTATGGATACTTTTACAAGGCACTGTAAGGTAGGCTTATCAATTAGTATGTTTTTCTTTCCATATCATATCAGAAAAATGAGAATAATCCTGATTACCTCGAAGCAGTGAGCATAGAGGATCTTCAAAAGGCTCCAGAAAAGTTTTTGTTTTCTACCAGAAAAAAGGCAAAGGTACACGGAAGGTCAAAACACCTCAACACATTAATCCTGGGTTGCATCTGGAAGCAGATTGTTTGCTTCTGGCTTGTAGTTAGGAGCTAAGGAAAGATATGCAGGTCTTGAACTTAAATTTAATTAAAGACAAATATCTCCTGACCTGCTCTGAGCAGGCTGAATCTGGAGGACTTCAGCAGGACCTTCCTATCTGTCTGTTTGATCTGCAACAGATAAACAAGAGTTTATCTGTCATGATAGCAACAGCTCTGATCTGTAGTTCTGGACATGCTGCCCTTCACATGGGTCAAGTTCCTTGTTTTACAGAAAGCAGAAAATAGTGTTAGTGTGAGAGTTTTTAATTCATCAAAAAAAGAAGAAGGAAGAAGTTATTTAATTCTTTTTTTTTTCTTTTACAAATTGTTCTTTTGATTTGCTTTCATCAACTTTCCCTTTGTGATTGTTTTTTTCCAAAGGCTTATGCTTTTAAACACTATTCCTGCTTTCCTTTGGGACAAAACATGCACTCCTTTAAAACTATATTATCAGCTGTTATCTCACACCTCTGCTCCTTATTCTAATGTGTGCTGGACTTTAACTAATAATCTTTTGCTTGATGGCAAAATATTCTTTTTAAGATGACATTACAGTGTAAAGGCGCCACCTGCTGGTTGGTAGTAAACCTCATCTGACATTCAGTCTTTTAAAAATAATTAAACTGTTTATTTTGAATGCATTTATTCATTGGATTAAATAAGCTGGACAGCAGATGAAGTTGATTAACTTTTACCCTGCACCTGTTTGTAACGTGAGTCGAAAACGCCTAAAATGAAGTGATGGAGTGATGAAGTTTGTTTGGTTTTCTTTTCCTCCGTCTGCCTCACAGACGCAGTGGATCTGGGTTCCCCGGACGACTTGATGGACATAGCCGAGCTGGACGAAAGGGTTTGGCCGATAGCAATGGTTCCCGACATGAACCCTCCCGCCATCACTATCAGCAGCAGCACCACCACACTGAACCTGGGCGCTAAAGCGTTAAAGAAGGTTCGGCTCAACAAGCGCAACAGCGAGGGCAAGGAGTGCAATGCCCTGACGACGGGACGGGCCGCCAGCGAGAACACAGACCTGTCCAACAGGCGGCTGACGCTCACTTCCAGCCAGTCGGTGCCCAAGGCGGGCGCCCTCACCAGCCTGACTCGCACCGCCAGCGCCGTCTTCTCTCGTTCCTTCGAGGTCGTTACCAGCAGCAACCCTGCTCCCAACCACTCGGGCTCCGAGGTGGCCTGCTACCCCTGCGGCCTGCAGGAGGACAGGATGGGGTACCTGAGTCCTAAGCCGAACCACACCCCGTGCTCCCCAAGCATTAGCGTTCACTTCAGCCCCGACCTTTGAACCCTTTAAGACTCTTTTACTCAAACGAACCCCCATCTCTGATCCTGTGACCTTGTGACCCTGTACCTGTGATCTGGAACTCCAAGCCATGCCAACTGCATTCGACCACAAAAGTGTGAAGAAAACCTCCCCGTGCGTGTTTTCCTCCATCACTTCATTTTAGGCGTTTCCAACTCTGCGTGCTGTAAACCGGCTTGTCGTCTCGCTTCAGTCCGACATCCAGACCAGCAATGATGGAGGGAAGGCAACGGGTGTACCACTTTCAGGTTTCTTGTTTTTATTTCGTTTTATCGTTATTTTTGAGTTGAAGTCAAGCAGGTCATAAATCTGCCCTCGTAAATAAATGCACTTAAAACGATCACTAAAAAAAAAACCTGTTTGAAAAGTCATTAAACCTGCATTTGCTGCCCAGTTTTCCAACCATGCTCTTTGTGTCTGTGGGCAGGTGTACTGTATGTGCGAGCATGTGTGTGTATGTCTTTTTTTTTGTTGTTTTTTTGTAGAAAACGGCTGCTGATTGATTGGTACAGTGAGTAAAGTGTGATTCTTAGTCGAAATATGTGGTTCTACTACTTTTATATTACTAGTAATTCCCTTCCCATAGCGATACAGAACACTTCGATTCAGTATTTTTTTAATGTTTTTGGGCTGATCACTCCGACCTCATTGAACAGCAGTTTTAAACGTGCTTCTTGATTCTTCCTGAACCGCATTGAAAAGCAAGCCACTGAATAATCAACCAGTATGAATAGAAATCAGCTCTTCTGTTTACAATCACACAGTATTCTCACCGTGACGGAGAAGCAATACTTTCCTTCCTCATTGCTCCTTGAGCACCTTCTTTACATGCCGTGTCATAAATGGCAACACTTTCAGTCCGACTTCTTAAAAATGACGATGACTTACATCTTTGAGGGCAATGAATATGAATGATTGAGTACTGAATTTTGCACAAAGAAGAGCTAATCGGTTGCAATGAACTTTGGTATTTTTCATACGAACAAGAGTTTAAGAGTTTTTGACTCTTAAATTGTATTTTTTCCCCAAGGGGACATGCTTTTTTGCTCCTTTCAGATTCCTTTCCAACTTTTGTGTGATGCAACGACGCCGTACGGCAGCAGGTTGGTTAGATTCAACAAAGATATTTGTAATTATCCCTAAACTGTAAGTGTTCAAGCAATATGGGGGCACACGTTCTAACCCAGCCATGTCAGATGTCTGTAGAACTAAGGTGATGTTATTCCTGCCTCTCCTCTTGTTCGTTACTTCATCCACATGTCAAAAGACATTAATACCAAGAAATGAATAAAACTCCAACCATCTGCTACAATTGATGTTCTAAATCAAGCCATCATGCTGCTCCACCCTCGGTCTGTTTACTATAACTTTTGCGTGTCTATAGCTTGGTGGGACGATACCAATCATGTTTCTTTGTATGTGGGTTTACAGTAAAATGGTGAAGCTATCCTTGTACATTATAATGTTATACTAAAGTTGGTTATATTTGCCTTTCTATGTCTGAAAATAACTCGTTGCTACAACTTCTGGAAATAAAGTGTTTCTATATTTCTCTGTAGTGCTCTGAGATGTTTCTCTTCTCCCACTAGGGGGCATTCGTATTATTGACATCGTTACCTTTGATAATGATTAAGTATCAAAGCTGCATTACAATAACCCTGGAAATCTGGTTTAGGAACGCAGGCTTCGAATGAGGAAGAAATTATTTCATTTTCAAGCGTAAGCACACTCAATTTGGAGTGAGATTTATCTGAGGAGTGTGAGACCATAAAAATGACGTCTTAAATCTCTCCAGAGTAGTGAGAGTTGGCACCTCAAGATCACAAAACCAGCTACAGAGCGCCAGAAGTCCTTTCTGCCCTTCTGAACCCTTTTCATAAAGTCTGAAATATACTGTAAGATACTTAAATGGATGCTGCAAAGCCATGTAAAATTAGCTAAAAAGTTTGTGGTGAAACTATGCTGCATATTTGACTTGGAAAGCAGAACATGTAAATCACATTGGATCGGGACACAGACGCAAAAAAACACTATGCACATTTCAATGTATTTCATACACACGGCTCTGCTGACGTGTTCCTGACTAAGAATTGACTTCAAGGTCTTCAATTGATTTATTTATTTTCAACTTGAAACTCTCTACTTCAGAATAAAAATGAGGATGTTTTCAGGACAAGTATTAGTCACTTTTTCAAATTATAGTTGAAAGAAGATCAGGAGTAAACAGCAGATTGAAATAGATGTCAAAACAATTGTCTAATGAAACAACCCACAATTACTGGTGAATATCTTTTTCTACAATGAATGCACTACTTATCTGGTTGTCATACATTGAATTAAAAAAAGTGCTTATTAGTAAACATAAAAATATGATTGTTTGTGTCAAACATTTAATGTGCAA